>NC_058520.1:219480171-219788837 GCF_904849725.1 Hordeum vulgare subsp. vulgare
AGTAGGACGTAGGCTTTTACCTCCATCGGAGTGGGAAACCTAGATAAACTCGCATCTCTCGATTCGAATCAACCCCTCTCAAGACGCCACCTAGTTGCGATGGACTCACACCTAAGTTCTCTCATGAGGAAATCTGATGTGACGAAAGCACGATAGTTGGCGCCCACCATGAGGCCTATCGCACGGTGGTATTGTCTTCTTGGAGGAAGATTTTCAGGGATCAAGGAGCTCGCGATCGATCTGATAAAGAAGAGCCGGCAAAGACAATTATACTCGATAACATGGCATGGGACAACCTTGGAAAGAGCCGGTAAATTTATAGGTTTTTGATCAGAATCATAATTAACTTTGAAGCGGCTTGTACAAGATTGAGGTGGATAGAACAATTGGAATTGCATCTCTTACATGCACTGTTGCACGCGGTCCAACTGATTATTTTTCTATCACGGAGGCGATGGGAGTTTTCGTTGCAACATTAAATCCATACTAAGCGTGTCAAAACAAGCAAACACCGATATGCTAGTATCCATGATGGAAGGCTAATACGGGTTGAATCAAAGGATAAAAAGAGAGCACTTCGGGTGGATCACGATCTGGGTGTCAGCCCTCATGTGATCATGAAAAGCAGGGCCACATGGTGACCGGCGTTTATTTTGTTATAAATGTGGACAGACGTTCGTCCACATTGCAATGCGCCGACTTACAATCACGCGGCCAACTCTCACGTACGCGCGATCAAGACGGCTTACAATGACGTAGCCAAATCTCACGTCCGTGCGACCAAGACGGCTTACAATGGCGTGGACAACTCTCACATCCACGCGACCAAGACAGCTTACAATGACGTGTCCAACTCTCACGTCCGTGGGATGAAGACGGCTTACATCGCCGCACTGATTCTCGTGTCCGTAGCAAATCGCCGGACAGCTCTCGCATTCAACTCATCATATCGGTGCAGTGCTCACCTATACGAGCCGCCCAACACACATGCGTAAGATGCCGTTCCCGCAGTCCGGTCTACATCAACATACCGGTGCAGTGCTCGCGTATACGAATCGACCAACAGACGCGCAAGAAGACGCCCCCGTGGTCCGTCTACATCAACACACTGGTATCGCGCTCGGCTATACGAGCCGCCCAACGGACGCACGCAAACCACTCCCCCAGTCTGTCTCCTCCAAAGACATTGGGGAGAAGGAAAAAAATGGAGTTCGTGTCTTATACAACATCATCAGAACACGCACCAGCTCCCACTCGCCTCGGGTTGCGCAATGGATAGACGAATTGGCATGTTATTATCCTGACAATACTATCTACTTCAACATATCAAAGGAAACAGGAGAGCTTCTCATGAAGGAAACATCCCTGATGAAGCTACAATTTGTGACGACCATCATTGAGCCAACAACTCAGAGCAAGCGGCAAAGAAAAAGAAAAATAGACCTGGAGGAGCCAGGAGAGCCGGACTACATGAGAATGAAGCATGACCAAGAGGCATAAGCACTCAATTTGGCCATTACAAAGATCATCAGCTCACTACGTCATCTCCAATTTGGATAAAATCCATCGTTCAACCGTCAACCTTATGCCGGCTTATGCCACAGTCAATTATGGAGACTCTCAAGCTAGCTCCTTGAGTCTATTTAAGACTTGGGGGCTACACGGACACGGCTCGGCGGATTCAATCGGGCTGAATAACACAAGAACGACGGGTCCTTGCAGGGAAGATAAGCAGGCCCTGGGGGCTGCTAACTTATTGGCGGAAGACTTAAAGTCGCCCAAGAAGACGAGCCGCCATAATGCGACCATTCACACATGGGCGCCCTGCCAAATTGGCGGGCGAGTTAAAGTCGCCCAAGCGCATGAGCCACCATAATGCGACCATTCAAACATGGACGCCATTGATGCCAAAGAGGACAAGCCGCCATGAGGCAACCGTTCAAACATAGGTGCTATAAATCCAAAGAGGATTAGTTTCCATGATGTAGGATTCAAACATAGGCGCCAATTGTGGTTAGTGGAGTAGTATAATTGTCTCCTGTAATCCTAGGCTGAGCTTTTCCCTGATCATGGGGTCACTTGGGGGCTTCCAACTCACTGAGTTTAGCTTTCTGACCCTCTTGGTTCGTGAAAACATAATGCTATATGACGGTTAGACCTAATTGTATGCTTGTGTGACTCACATTTAATGACCTCATGTATTCTTCACAAGTCAATCCATTGTGGACCCAGAACTTGTCGAGGTTAAAACATCGAGCTGCATCGCGTGAGATTCAGATTATGGAAAATGGATAAACCATGGGTTAACTTACCCGCTTCACTGAAGCAAGACTTGAGCCTGATCAGCCAGTCTCCTCGCTGAGTCTCATTGAGTCGTCTTATTAAAAGTTTCTATCCTCGTGGGTTATTATACCTGCTTCACTGAAGCAAGACTCGAGCCTCGAAAGCCGTTCTTTATGTCATGCTTCGAAGACTGACACCTTATATTCTTTTATCATATACATACATCATCCTGCATTGCATCATACATCATACATACATATCATGCTGGTCTTCGAACCGGGTCAAAGCATAAACTTCTACAGGAGCAAATAGATCTTTGATAGCCAATATCGCTAGATCTTCATCACGGTTTATCATAACGAGTGTTAAATGATTGGGGTTTATGAGACAGCTCGGAAGAATTAACTATTTTCGAAGAGCCGCCCTATCAGATATAATGTCGGGTCATCTAATTGACCGACTCTTGGATTTTTTTCAACTTGTGCTCTCTAGTAAAGTACAACACTTATGGATTTTTCAACTATACATTTGTCGGGTTACATAGCAACCACGGTCAAGGATTTCTTTCATCACAAAGGCATCATCAGTTCACAGAGTGGATATGATTTTATTCTACAATGGAAGGAATAGTCCCGAGTCGCTGCAGGGACTTGGCCCAACACTTGGGGGCTACATTATTCAAATTGAGATTACATCAAAGTAAGAAAGTCCCATGTCCCATGTCGCTGCGAGCATGCACCATGACACTTGGGGGCTAATGAAAACCGCTTTTTCAAATCATCACATCATCAACACACCGGGCTATCTCCAGGAGATAAGGCGCCCCTTAGGGGCTACAGGTCGCTCTGTATTCAAGTATGGATTCAAGGAAGAACATTTTTATAATGACCCAACCCTTGGGGGCTACACATTGTTGCTCAAGTTTACATAATCATATCTACAAAGTCCCTGCTCATTATTGCGTAATGACCCAGCCCTTGGGGGCTACATCGGCTGATGTTTTATGAACATGAGTCAAAAACAAAAGTCCCAGGTTGCTGTAGGCAAGATAACCCGGCACTTGGGGCCTAGACCATTCAGTGGTTTAAAAAAATTATGAGGTTCAAATTGAAGACCCGACCCATCACACACTGATGAACCGACCCTTGGGCGCTACACGAGCTGAAGCTTTATAAAGTATAACACACTTACACGTCCCAGAATGCTGTAGGCAAGACAACTCAACACTTGGGGGCTACATGGTCAAAAATATTATCAAAAATCACAAATCATCACGAACTGATAAACTTGGATCTTGGGGGCTATAGGTAATATGGATATATCAAAAAACTTTGTAGAACACTTTCAAACTGTCAATTGTGAGCGAGAACTGGTCTCGTTTCTCGATGGAAGGTTGCAAAGATCATCTTCTTCAAATTATTCATAGAAAGGCCCAGAAAGCCGACTCAAACATCACATGGATTTTCATCCCAATAATTTTATCTAGCCGAAGAATTGAAAGCCGGCTTAACATCATACAGATTTAATTAGTCCCAATAAGTCAAACTAGAGTTTAGTTGTTCGACATAACAGCATCAACGATCATTACCTGCCTTTCTCAAAGATCATGACCCGACAGAGTCTATATAAATAAACTCGGCTTCACAAGTTGGCATCTTCCACATCCATAAAATCAGCAATGTTTTTATCTTAAATTGGCATCCACTATATATGATGACCCGACAACGGACGAACTCTTATTCCCAAAAATTTCATCAAGCCAAAGCATTGACGGCCGACTCAATGGCATATGTATTTTTTTGCAAAGGATATGCACCTACAAGATTATTGTGAAGACAACCCATATAAAGAAGGAACCCGGATTTTCAAGGGGCCACTTCATTAAATTAAGCCGTCCAGTGGAGCAAGCTGGTCCCTTAACATATTTTTTATTCTTATTTCAAGAGGTTACCATGAATAAATTCAAGGTAAGCTAGGGGCTATTGTCGGGGATATACTCTGTGGTATAACTTGTCTTGGAGTATGACCCGGCTGGGAATTGGCGACTCACTTGAGACCCGGCCGAGTTTGGCGACTCGTTAGTGAGCGGGCAGGCGGCTTGCACATGTCCCGGTAGGCGAGTCAGAGAAATGACAAGACCCAACAGCCCAGAATGTGTCTCATGGGAGGGTCGGCTCATAGAGAAGGCCCAAGGAAAGGAAGGACTCCTTCACAAAGGAAATAAGACCTAGATTGGGACTCAAGAGAGACTAGTACTAGTCCTACTCCTAATAAGACTCTACATGTAAACCTACCCCTTCCACCTATATAAGGACGAGTACGGTGCCCCAAGAGGGACATGTTCAAGTCATTAGAGATAGACAAATTAGAGGCCCTCGGGTGTAGATGTAGCCAAACAGCACCCTTGTAATTGGGATCATCGTCCTCATCAATACACACATAGGAGGATGTAGGCCTTTACCTCCATCGTCCTCATCAACCTGGGTAAACTCACGTCTCTCGATTTCGGCCAACCCCCACTACAAGAATCAGCCATAACAGACGGCAAAGTGGACTCCAGCGAACGTAAAGAGCTTTGCCATGTGCCTCCTGTCGGCAAAGATTCTGTGTCAGCTTACGACGGCATTGTAGCTTCTTTGTCGTCAGCCTTCTCAAAGCGGACGACAAAGCTCTTTGTCGTTAGTATCTGGCACCGAGCAGTCGGCAAAGAACTTGAGACGGTTGTGACATCCTCGGATTGGTGCTACAGTAACTCCTGTAGTCAAGCGACAGTAATCCCACGCTAGTGAAGCCACGTCATCATAAATTCTATCGTGGATCTCGTGTTAGTCGAAAAACCAGTCGAGTTTGAAATTTACGAATAAAGTTGAACGAGAAACGTTTCGTGATGTTAAGTAAAAATGTCGGGAGAGTTGTTGAAATTCCCTAATATGTTTTTAATTGTATTTAAAGTCCTATATAGTTAGAACAGAAAGATATAAATATATAAGAAAATAATAATGATAGAATGTCAGAAAGTAAAAGAAAGAAAAACAAATGATAAAAAAAAGGCAAACAACCGAACCCCCCCACCTGGCCCAACTGGGCCTAGTGGCCCAGCCGGCCAGGCCACCCACCAGTCCCGCTGGGAACCCTAGCCCACCCCCTCGCGAGACCCCTCCCTCCCTCGTCAGCCCCCCCCGAGCGCCGCCACTCCCCACCTCTCGCCTCCCACCCCCACCGACACACCCCGCCACCAACCGCCCCTCATGGGGGCCCCTCCCCATCTCTCCCGTGACTCTCTCCCTCCCGCAGCCCCATCTCCCTCCCACGATCCCTCCTCTCCCGTAACTCCCGTCGCCCCTCCCCTCGGATCCCCACTCTACCGCCCGATCCCCCCTGCCCTCTCCCTCGGCCTTCCCCCCCCCTCGTCGGCCCCTCTAATCCCGGCCGGCGAGCCCCTCGGCCTCCTCCTTCCCGCCGGCGAGCCGCCCCCCCCACGGCCTCCTCCTTCCCGCCGGCGAGCCCCCCCTCGGCCTCCACCCCGCCGGCAGGGGCCCCGGCCACCTCGGCCCTCCACCTCGCCGGCCTACAACCCCGCCCCCGTCGGCCTTCCTCCCGCTCGGTCCAGGAGGGACCGGCAGGGAGACTTCTTCGCCTCGCGGGATCCGGCCGGCTCCCCCTCGCCGGCACGACCTCTCCGGTGACCGGCATCATCATCACCGCCTCGTCCTCCTCCTCGCCGTCACCGCCGCTTCCCGTGAACTCCGGCTTCACCGGCCCCTCCCGTCAACGTCGGTGAGCCCCTCCTCGGGCTGCTCCCACCATGTCGTTCTCCTCGCCGCCCCGGTTCCGGTCCGCCAAACGGGACCCCGATCCGTCGACGGTAGACTCCGGTAGGAAGGATTGACCGTTTGGTTCTTCTATGTTGAGTTAGCAGAGAGTTGTTTCTCTGTTGTCTGTTGACACAGAGGGAGATGAGAGTTTTGAGTGAAAATAAAAAAAACAAATGTTGTATTCCGTATGTATGTATGTATGTATTTGATACCCGTATTTATGTATGTATTTGCGTATGCGGATATTTGGAGGAATACGATATTTGCACGGTTATGTATCTGTAAAAAATGAGAAAATAGCCTTAGGCCACTTACCGGTGGGGCCAATGCACCCGATGTCTATGACAGGGAGGCCCGACGCGATAGTTAATATAAAAAATAAAAATAATGATTTTATTAAATAAATAAATAAATAGATATAATAATTAATTAATGAGTTACTGAATTAGTTAAATAAATATATTAGTTAAATTAATTAATTAGAATAATTAGAGTATGACATGTGGGTCCCCCACTAAATTAATCTGATTAATTAATATTTAATCTTAAATAAAACTTGTGCCTATGACGTTCGGGACCCACTGGTCAGTTGACCAGTCAACTGCTGATGTCAGCATGACATCGCGATGATGTCATAATAGGATTTTATTAAAATATTTAAATCTGTTTTTAATTCCTAATTATTAAATAAAACTTTAAAAATTAATATTAAATAATCCGTAAGTCAGACCAAAATAATTTCAACATGAAAGTTGATCAGCAGAACGAGACGAACCCGGATACGCGGTCCATTCGTCTGTCACGCGTCCCTAGCATAGCAAACATGGAACTTTTCCATCGTTTCCAGTATAACCGGTAGTAGCCCGAGACCCGGAAAATATCGTCAGATATTCTTCCGACCCGTCTATGACGGATGTTGCTGCGTTAGCTCATGTCTAGCCTGCATCTTTCCATGTCATGCTTTGTGTTGCATCGGTGCTATTATTTATTGTGTCTTCCCCCTCTTCTTACCGGTAGACCCCGAGACTGACGCTGTCGCCGGGTACATCTACGACCCTGCCGATCAGTCCTTTGCCGCAGAGTAGCAAGGCAAGCAAACCCCCCTTGATCATTCCTATATCGCCTATGTCTTTCTTCCTACTGCTTGCATTAGTATTTTTGCTACTGTTGTAGTTAGCCCCTATATCTGATGCATAGCCTATTTTTGATGAACTGCTACTTTCAGTCCTGTACTTTAAATATGCTTAGTATAGGTGGAGCAGTCATCCCCTCTGACCCCGTAGATCAGTTGCCCCGCTTGTTTTCAAATCTCGGTCTCTGATCGACGAGCCAGACCCGACACAGCACATTCACCCCCTTTGTTGTACGACGCTACAGAGATACTATCGGGTACCGAGGGTGACACCTCACTAAGTACTCCTGATGATATCTCTGTAGTATAGCTAGTCGGTCGTGGTTATCGAGGGTGATTCCTCTTTCACCATTCCCGATGACGTCTCTGTCGTGCCACCCCGCGAGTGTGGGACCCCCGAGGGTGATTCCTCTAAGCCCACCTTGACGGGTACATCGTTCGGAATCCAACGAGGGTGATACCTCTGATTCCCCCGATGTTACAACCACACAGTTACTCGACCATGTTAGTGGGATCATTGGTGATTAGTTGTAAGACGGGTGGATTCCCGTGAGACTGTGTTGATGGCCTAATTAAAATGCTAATGGACTTGGGTATTTGATCTGGGTTGGTCGGAGACCTTTTCGCACTAACCGGCTACGCGGGAAGAATTATGGGTACTTGGCGTCGCGGTATCAGCCGAAGCTTTTCAGATGCCAGCAATGTAGCGGCGTGCGCCCGAGTGGTCCCGAGATGCATCGCGCTTGTGATTAAGGGATGCTAGGACTGACGTCGGCCGCCCACGCCACGTGCAGGAGCGTGAAGGGGAACTGGGCCCACGAACCCTTTGTGCTTAGGATTTAGACCGGCGGGCTGGCCTCTCTGATTAGTCTTAGGTGGGGCTGCGACGTGTCGATATTCCGAGGCCGGGGAGGACCCAGAAAAGTATGTCCGGCCAGAGTGTTATCGAGCGTGACGGGACATGTGGTGCACACCTTCAGGGATGAAAATTAACTATTCGGATAGTCGTGTCCACGGTTACAGGACGACTTGGAGTTGTGCCCCGTTCTTTTACAACTACAATTGTTACTTAACTGGAATTAGTTTGCCTCGGGATTTCTTCCTCGCAGGGAGTCGAGGGAGGATCTTTAGGCGTGACCTCACTTTAATATTGCTGCAACAATATGACTATTAATGTGTTACCCCCCTGTTCTACTCTCGTCTATTGCTGCAAGACCCTGAAGATGCTAGTCTTCGATAGGACTAGGTCTTCTCTCTCTATTCTCGCATTGCTGTAGTCAGTCCACATATAACCCCCCCTTCTTTGATACTGATGCATAATTAGAATAGTTCTGATGTAAGACTTGCGAGTACTTTGGATGAGTACTCACCGCTGCTTTGCTCCCCGATTGTTCCCTTGATCCGTTTGCTGCGACCAGATGATGGAGCCCAGGAGATGGAGGTCCCCGCCACCGACGACTGCTACCCCGACGGTGCCTACTACTACGTGGAGGCCGCTGATGATCAGGAGTAGTTAGGAGGTTCCCAGGCAGGAGGCCTCGCCTCGTTCGATCGTTGTATCTTTTGTGCTAGCCTTCTCTAAGGCACCCCTTGTTTTATGTCTGTACTCAGATATTTGTTGCTTCCGCTGACTCGTGTGTTTATCGAGCTTTCGTATTCTAGCCCTCGAGGCCCCTGGTTTGTAATATGAAGCTGATGTTATTTTTATTTGTGTCTAGAGTTGTGTTGGGATATCTTCCCGTGAGTCCTTGGGTTTGATCGTACGCATTTGCGTGTATGGTTAGCGTATGATTAAATCGAGGGCGTCACAACGGTAGTCGACAGTCGACACCTCCGTTGGGGCTAACGGAGGCTTTGCCGTTTGCTTGCCTCGTAGCCTTTGTCGTTTGCTTCCCCCCGTAGCCTTTGCCGTATGTTTTCCCCGTAGCCTTTGCCATCTGGTTCCCCCCCATAACACCCGAGCCGTTTTTTCTTCTCGTTGCCGTCAGCCTTCTCGGGCAGCAGACGACAAAGAAGATATATGGCCAGCTGCTGCTGCCCCCGAGGGTGCACAGCTGGGTGCCATGTGGCACCTTTGCTGTCGGCCAGCTAATGGCAAAGCCCTTTGCCATCAGCTGGCAGACGACAAAGAGCGCATATAGCTTCTGTTTTGTTTGTTTTCATTATTTCACAGCACATATATATATATTTCACATCACATATATGATATATATTTCACAACACATATATATATAATTCACCACACATATATGATATACATATAAAGTTCATCAATGTACATCCCATATATTGAAAGAACCAACATACAAAGTTTTACACTGTCCATCCATAGATACATACACATATAGTTGGACATTGTTCATCAACTCAAATGAAAACTAGAACTAATAAGGCACTCCATGAATGCCAGCTTCCATGCATGTAGTACATCCAATCTGCAAAAATGTGAATAATAAAGTGAGAAGAAGAACAACATATAATGTTTTTGAGCTAATTATGTCATTTTTCCTATTTCTTCTCCTCCTCTCCTCTTGTTGGAGCTAAATTATCTAATTATGTCTTTTTGGAGCTATATGGGCTAATTATGTAATTTTAGAGGAAAAAGCTAAGAATATAATATTCATGAGCTAACCAAGGACGTTGTTCGGCTTACGGACTACATGAGGGTGTGCCCATCCCCTGTAGTATGATAAGGTCAGTGCATTAGATATTTGAAGAAACTTGAAGGAAAAAGCTAAAAAAGAGTAAATGTACTTACCTATCCCCTTCAGGCTTAATAATTGGCCTCTCCTCGCGGGTAGCCGACACGACCTGGAGACCTGTACTACCACGCTTGTACACGGTGGCCCCGTCCACATGCACGCCATCCTCACTATCCGTAGTCTCATTCCCGCCATCTGATAACCCACAAGTATAGGGGATCGCAACAGTTTTCGAGGGTAGAGTATTCAACCCAAATTTGTTGATTCGACACAAGGGGAAGCCAAAGAATATTCTCAAGTATTAGCAGTTGAGTTGTCAATTCAACCACACCTGAAAGACTTAGTATCTGCAGCAAAGTATCAGTAGCAGAGTAGTGTGATAGCAACAGTAGCAACGGTAATAGTAGCAGAAGTGGCAACAGTAGCAACAGAGTAACATTACCAGCAGCGACAGCAATAGCGACAGAGTAATAGTAGAAGAAGTGACAACAGTAGCGGCAAAGTAACGTAGCAAGGACTAGTAGGAAAAACTCGTAGGCATTGGATTGGTGATGGATAATTATGCCGGATGGTATTCATCATGCAACAGTTATAACACGGAGAGATATGTAACTAGCTCCAGTTCGTCAATGTAATGTAGGCATGTATTCCGTATGTAGTCATACGTGCTTAGGAAAAAGAATTTGCATGACATCTATTATCCATCCCTCCTGTGGCAGCGGGGTCCTAATGGAAACTATGGGATATTAAGGTTCTCCTTTTAATAGGGAACTGGAACAACTCATTAGCACTTAGTGAATACATGAACTCCTCATACTACGGTCATCTCCGGGAGTGGTTCCGGCTATTGTCACTCCGGGGTTGCCGGGTCATAACACATTGTAGGTGACTACAACTTGTAAGATAGGATCTAGAACACACATATATTGACGAGAACATAATAGGTTCAGATCTAAAATCATGGCACTCGGGCCCTAGTGACAAGCATTAAGCATGGAAAAGTAGTAGCAACATCAATCCCCGTCAAGACTAACTCGATTACATGATAGATCTCATCCAACCCATCACCGTCCAGCAAGCCTACGATGATATTACTCACGAACGGTGAAGAGCATCATGGAATTGGCGATGAAGGAAGGTTGGTGATGACGATGGCGACGATCTCCCCTCTCCGAAGCCAAGAACGGACTCCAGATCTGCCCTCTAGAGGAAGAACACGAGGTGGCGGCGCCTCCGTATCGTAAAACACGATGAACTCTTCTCCTTGATTTTTTTCGGGCGAAAGGGACTAAATAGAGCTGGAATTGGAGGCGGTGGAGCACCGTGGGCCCCAGAAGCCTGCTAGGCGCGGCCAGGGGGCGCGCCTGGTGGGCTTGTGGGCTCCAGGCTCCACTTCTTCGGTTGATTCTTGCGCCAGTATTTTTTTATATTTCACAAAAAAACCTCGTAAATGTCCAGGTCATTCCGAGAACTTCTATTTTTGCGCAAAAACAACACCATGGCAATTCTGCTGAGAACAGCGTTAGTCCGGGTTAGTTCCATTCAAACATGCAAATTAGAGTCCAAAACAAGGGCAAAAGAGTTTGGAAAAGTAGATACGACGGAGACATATCAACTCCCCCAAGCTTAAAGCCTTGCTTGTCCTCAAGCAATTCAGTTGACAAACTGAAAGAGACAAAAGAAAAACTTTTATGAACTTTGTTTGATCTTGTTGTTGCAATTATGCCTAACTCATATCTACAATTTCAGCAAGATCACAAGCAAACCACATAAGCAATGAGATCTAGGTATCATGGTAAACTCATATCAATGGCATAATCAACTAGCGAGCAATAATAATAAGTTTTAAACATCAACACTTCAATCAAAACAATCATGAAGCAGTACGAACAGATGGTATCTCGCTAGCTCTTTCTGAGACCGCAAAACATAAATGCAGAGCACCTTCAAAGACCAAGGGCTAGCTGAACATTGTAATTCATGGCAAAGAAGATCCAGTCACAGTCATACTCAATAACAATTAATAGCACAACATAAAAATGACGAAGGTGCTCTCTAATTGGTGCTTTTATAAGAAGAGGATGACTCAATAGGAACATAAATAGTCAGGCCCTTCGCAGAGGGAAGCATTGATTTGCAGAGGTGCCAGAGCTCAAGCTTTTAAAACAGAGATCAATAATTTTGGGTGGCATGCTTTCATTGTCAACTCAATGACCAAGAGTTTTCACCATCTTCCATGCTACACATACTATAGGCGGTTCCCAAACATAAAAGTAAAATTTTGACTCCCCCACCACCGATCAGTCACACTCCACGGCTAGCTGAATACTCGGGTGCCGTCCATACCAACATCAATCCAGGGGGATTTTGTTTGCAATTATGTTTTCGATTTGAGCATGGAACTGGGCATTCCAATTACCGGCCCCTTTCTCATGAATGATAGTGAATAAACACATATCAAGGATAACACGCCTAGCATGGAAGATACTGACCGCCCCTTGTCACCACATGAGCGGTTCGAGCATGCAGAACAGATTATTTCTTGAAGGTTTAGAGAGTGGCACATGCAAATTTACTTGGAACGGCAGGTAGATACCACATATAGGTAGTTATGGTGGACTCATATGGAACAACTTTGGGTTTATGGAAGTGGATGCACAAGCAGTATTCCCGCTTAGTACAAGTGAAGGCTAGCATAAGACTGGGAAGCGACCAACTAGAGAGCAACAACAGTTATCAATATGCATTAAGATTAACCAACATTGAGTACAAGCATGAGTAGGACATAAATCACCATGAACATGAATATCATAGAGGCTATGTTGATTTTGTTTCAACTACATGCGTAAACATGCGCCAAGTCAAGCCACTTGAATCATTCAAAGGAGGATACCATCCTATCATAATACATCATAAGCATCTCAAAGTTCATGTTGGCATCGAAGACAAACCATTATAAACTCCTAGATAATTAAGCATGGAATCAGAAACTATGATCTCTATGTTGTCATTGCAAACATGTTTCTCTCACAACAAAGCTGAATCTTGAATGATGAGCTAGTCACATTTACAAAAACAAAATAGATCGAGTTCATACCAGCTTTTCCAGGCTCAGTCACTTCATCATATATCGTCATTATTGCCTTTCACTTGCACGACCGAATGATGTGAACAATAATAAGAGTGCTCGTGCATTGGACTAAGCTGGAATCTGCAAGCAAACACAAAGGAGAAGACAAAGTAATATGGCTCTTTGACAGATAAATGGATATGCATGCGAGAGCCACTAATCATAGTAACCATGGTCTTCTACCTTGACCCAAAGAAAAAGAAAATTATTTACACGGGAAAGCTCCCAACAAGCAAAAGAAGAACGGGAAATATTTTTCGGTTTTCTCAAACTAGACAAACACACGAGAAGAAAGCGAGAAAAATAAATAAACTAGCATGGATGATATAGTGGCAAAGTGTGAACACCGACTATCAAAGTGAAAGTGTAAGCATGAATATAAAGTCGGTGAGAAACACGTACTCCCCCACGCTTAGGCTTTTGGCCTAAGTTGGTCTACTCCCACGGAGGGAAGTAACCGTCTCCGGGATACTCCAGAGTGTACTGAGGGTGCCACTGCAGGGTGAACTCCTCTGGCTCCCACTGATAAAAGTTGGGAACAGAAGGTTGTGACTTCTAGATTCATCCATCTCAACGGGGATGTGCATATCCCCAACAAGTAAATAATATTTCATCTTGACAGTAGGTATAGGGCATTGGAAGCTCCCAATAAGAATCGATAAAGTTTTTTCAATAGCATTGATGCAATGTACTCGATATTGTTTCTTCGAAAAGTGCACCGTATGCTCATTACCATTGACATGGAAAGTGATATTGCCATTGTTGCGTTCAATAACAGCCCCTGCAGTGTTTAAAAAGGTTCTTCGAAGGATGACCGCCATGGCATCATCCTCGGGAATATCCAGAATAACAAAGTATGTCAAGATAGTAAGTTTGGCAACCACATCAGGCACATCCTCGCAAATGCCGATAGGGAATGCAGTTGATTTGTCGGCCATTTGGAGAGAGATTTTAGTGGGTGTCAACTAGTCCAATTCAAGCCTACGATAAAGAGAGAGAGGCATAACACTAACAACGCCTCCAAGATCGCATAAAGTAGTTCTAATGTAGTTTCCTTCAATGGAGCAAGGTATAGTGGGCACTCCGGGATCACCTAGTTTCTTAGGAGTTCCACCCTTGAAGGTATAGTTAGGAACCATGGTGGAAATCTCAACCTCAGGTATCCTCCTCTTATTAGTCACAATATCCTTCATGTACTTAGCATACAGAGACATTTTGAGCATATCTATCAAACGCATTTGCAGAAAGACAGGTCTAATCATTTCAACAAATCGCTCAAAATCCTCATCATCCTTTTTCTTGGATGGTTTGGGAGGAAAGGACATGGGTTTCTGAACCCATGGTTCCGTTTCTTTACCATGCTTCCTAGCAGGGCAGTCGTTCTTATCATATCTCTTATTCTTAGGCTGTGGATTATCAAGATCAATAGGTTCAATCTCCACATCCTTATTGTTGCTAGGTTGAGCATCAACATGAACATCACTATTGATATTATCATCAGGCTCATGTTCATCACCAGATTGTGTTTCGGCATCAGAGACAGACACATCGTTTGGATTCTCAGGTGTAATACGGTTGCTAGCGTGCAAGTTCCTATCATCTTTCTTTTTCTTTCTAGGATGACTAGGTGCATGAGTGCTAACTCCTTGAGAATCTTGTTCAATTCTCTTAGGATGACCCTCGGGATACAAAGGTTCCTGGGTCATTCTACAGACTCTAGTGACGACTCTGACAGAATTGTCATTCAACTCATTGAGCAAGTCATTCTGAGCTTTAAGTACTTGTTCTATTTGAGTAGTAACCATAGAGGCATGTTTACTCAAGAGCTTAAGATCATTGACGTTTCTGTCCACACAAGCACTTAAATGACTAAGCATACGAGCATTGTGTTCCAATTGTCGGCTAACATAATCAATCAAACTTTGTTGTTTGGCAACAAAGTTATCAAATTCATGCAAGCATAATCTAGCAGGTTTACCAAAAGTAATATCACTCTCATCGAATCTACGAAGAGAATTTACCTCTATTACCTGTATCGGGTTATCAAGACCATAGATCTCTTCGATATGTGGTAGATTTTTGACATCTTCAGATTTAATGCCTTTCTCTTTCAAAGATTTCTTAGCTTCTTGCATATCTTTAGGACTGAGGAATAGGATACCTCTTTTCTTAGGTGTTGGCTTTGGAGGTGGTTCGGGAATAGTCCAAGCATTCTCATTGCACAAGATATTATTCAATAGGATCTCAGCTTGTTCTACGGTTCGTTCCCTAAAAACTCAACTGACACAACTATCTAGGTGGTCCTTAGAAGCATCCATTAGTCCATTATAGAAGATATAAAGTATTTCATTCTTCTCAAGAGGGTGATCGGGCAAAGCATTCAGTAGCTGGACAAGCCTCCCCAAGCTTGTGGGAAACTCTCTTCTTCAACTTGCGCAAACTTGTATATTTCCTGCAAGGCAGCTTGCTTCTTATGGCAGGGAAATAGTTTTCAGAGAAGTAGTATATCATATCCTGGGGGCTACGCACACAACCAAGAGCAAGAGAAGTGAACCAAGTCTTAGCATCATCCTTTAGCGAGAAAGGAAACGGCTTAAGGATATAGTAGTGGCGGATATTTTCCTCACTCGTGAATAGGGTGGCTATATCGTGCAGTTTAGTAAGATGTGCTACAACCGTTTCAGACTCATAACCGTGAAAAGGATTAGACTCGACCAGAGTGATTAATTCAGGGTCGACAGAGAATTCATAATCCTTCTCGGTCACAAAGATAGGCGAGGTAGCAAACTTCGGGTCGTATTTCATCCTAGCGTTCAAAGATTTTCTTTCCACTTGCGCAGTAAATTCTCAACATCATAGCCATCCTTACAAGCAAGAAAGTCCTGAGCTATCTCTCCCTCCATAACATAGCCCTCAGGCATATTAGGCAATTCATATCTAGGAGAGCTAGTTCTAACAGGCGAAATAGAAGGTTCTACTTCAATAATCTCAACAGTTTCAAAAGTATCATCACATCTAGCAGCAACTCTAGCAATTTGTGCATCAAGGAATGCACCTAGTGGCAAAGCAGTATTAAGCAAAGCATCATCACAAGCATCATGGACAGCAGAAGTAGCATCATCAAGCACAGGCAACACATCAAAATTTCTAGCAGGAGGTGGTGTCGCAAACTTACTCATAACTGAAGGTGAATCAAGTGCAGAGCTAGATCGCAGTTCCTTACCTGTCCTCGTAGTTGAGGGCGGGACTTTAGTTTTTGGATCTCTCGGATTCCTCATAATGATCAGAAGACGTAAATCCCAAGTGACTCAGACAATAGAGCTATGCTTCCCCGGCAACGGCGCCATAAAAAGGTCTTGATAACCCACAAGTATAGGGGATGGCAACAGTTTTCGAGGGTAGAGTATTCAACCCAAATTTGTTGATTCGACACAAGGGGAAGACAAAGAATATTCTCAAGTATTAGCAGTTCATTCTCAATTCAACCACACCTGAAATACTTAGTATCTGCAGCAAAGTATCAGTAGCAGAGTAGTGTGATAGCAACAATAGCAACGGTAACAGTAGCAGCAGTGGCAACAATAGCAACAGAGTAACAGTAGCAGCAGCGACAGCAATAGCGACAGAGTAACAGTAGTAGCAGTGACAACAGTAGCGGCAAAGTAACGTAGCAAGGACTAGTAGGAAAAACTCGTAGGCATTGGATCGGTGATGGATGATTATGCCGGATGGTATTCATCATGCAACAGTTATAACACGGAGAGATATGTAACTAGCTCCAGTTCGTCAATGTAATGTAGGCATGTATTCCGTATGTAGTCATACGTGCTTAGGGGAAAGAACTTTCATGACATCTATTGTCCATCCCTCCCGTGGCAGCGGGGTCCTAATGGAAACTACGGGATATTAAGGTTCTCCTTTTAATGGAGAACCGGAAAAACACATTAGCACTTAGTGAATACATGAACTCCTCATACTATGGTCATATCCGACAGTGGTTCCGGCTATTGTCACTCCGGGGTTGCCGGGTCATAACACATAGTAGGTGACTACAGCTTGCAAGATAGGATCTAGAAGACACATATATTGACCAGAACATAATAAGTTCAGATCTGAAATCATGGCACTCGGGACCTAGTGACAAGTATTAAGCATGACAAACTAGTAGCAACATCAATCTCAGAACATAGTGGATACTAGGGATCAATCCCCGTCAAAACTAACTCGATTACATGATAGATCTCATCCAACCCATCACCGTCCAGCAAGCCTACGATGAGATTACTCACGAACGGTGAAGAGCATCATGGAATTGGCGATGAAGGAAGGTTGGTGATGACGATGGCGACGATCTCCCCTCTCCGGAGCCTAGAACGGTCTCCAGATCTGCCCTCCAGAGGAAGAACAGGAGGTGGCGGCGCCTCCGTATCATAAAACTTGATAAACTCTTCTCCTTGATTTTTTTTCCGGACGGAAGGGGCTAAATAGAGCTGGAATTGGAGGCGGTGGAGCTCCGTGGGCCCCACAAGCCTGCTAGTCACGGCCAGGGGGGCCGCGCCTCGTGGGCTTGTGGGCTCCATGGTCCACTTCTTCGGTTGATTCTTGCGCTAGTATTTTTTATATATTCCACAAAAAATCCTCGTAAATTTCCAGGTCATTCCGAGAACTTATATTTCTGCGCAAAAACAACACCATGGTAATTCTGCTGAAATCAGCGTTTGTCCGGGTTAGTTCCATTAAAATCATGCAAATTAGAGTCCAAAACAAGGGCAAAAGAGTTTCGAAAAGTAGATACGACAGAGACGTATCACCATCCCTGCCCCCTGAGCCACCTGGACCCTTGCTCCAGTCCTGCACCTCGGTCCGCTCCAGCCAGACACCCCATCCAGGCGTCTCCATGTCAGCCGAAGCCTCAGGAACCGGAGTCTCGTGGGCCGAACGCACCTCGACCCGATGCTGATCTTGGACCGCAGTATCATGGGCCGGATGCCCGTCAACCCGAGGCTTCTGGACCAGAGTCCCCATAGCGTCCTTTCGCAAACAGGCCCACCATAGTAGTCATGTGCTCGGGTGAATGAGCTGGTGGTGGTGGAGATGACGACTCAACAGTCCTCTCCTAGATGTTCCACGGCCACCACCTCTCCCTGTACCCTTCCCCTTCTTCCCTACCCGACCAGCACCTCTCCGAGTGGGCAATGCCGCCGATGAAGAAGATCCCGCAGGTGGTGTCGTCAGATTGTCTGCCAAGGCTCTACGGAGAGATATGGGTGGAATGGAAGTACCACCCCTCGTGCGGGCCACCGAAGCAGAACCCGTAGAGCAATCTGGACCCGCGCCCACCATCTTTCAACACGTGCTGACCTGCCATGATAAAGATTAAAAGAAATTAGTACAACATAAAAAAAATTGAATAACTGACATGAATAATAATATGTACATGAATAATAAAGATTAAAATATATATAATTTAAGTTGGGAATCTTACAAACTAATAATCATCATCAATAAATGCATCATCATCGTCACTATCACGCATGTCTTCATGAATGACGTGTTCATCGGGTTCAATAGCGTGAAGTTGTAAAAGGCCTTTCTGTAATCGGTCAAGCATTGACAAGTCATCTGCATCAGTAACGTCTTCTAGTTCCAGCTCTATTGGTTCCGGCTCAGGGGTGAAGTAGGATTCATTGTCACTGTCTACTCCCATGTTCTAGGGTGAAGCACGGCGGTTCTTGAAATGTTGCTTGGAAAGACGTGTTTCTCGGAAGAATTCTCCATCATATGTGTCTGGGTTAATGTGAGGTTCATTATCCTGTTCATTTGGGAGAGGTGTTCTAACATGTGGCGGCACTTCACAAACAACATACCAACCTTCTAGATTCTTATCCGTTTGGCATGCCCACGGCAGATAGAAAACTTGGGTCGCCTGTTGAGCCATAATATAGACATCGGGAACATCTAAATGGGTGTTTGGATTGATTTCGACTAGTCCTATATGTTCATGAGTCCTTCTAGTCTCCTTCGGCTAGAACCAATAACATTTGAAGACTAGGAAGTTCGATGGGTTTTCACCATAGAATTAAAGTTCAAAAATTGTTTCAACTCTTCCATAATACTCGATAACACCTTTGCCGATAGCAGAGACACCACAATTTGTAGATTTACGGTCGAGCATACATAGCTCTTTGCCAAAGGTACGAAAGAGATACCCGTTGATGTTGTATTTCTCAAATGAACAGACCTTATAGTCAAAACCATTAGCGGCTTGTCTCAATTCGGCGTCCATAGACTTTGAATTAGCCTACAAGTTTAATACGAAATGATTGTTGCATTAGCCGCAACTTAGACCAAGAAATGAAATGGTCCACTATTGATAATTACCATTTGTTTGAACCAAGAGATGAAACCGGGATAGCCGCCTCCTGTCTTTGCTAGAAGCTCATACTCTTCGATGGAATCATTTTCGATCACCGCTCCATCGGAGAATTTGGCGACGTATTGGCTTTATGAAATATCCGGGAATAAGAGAAGTTCAAAGGAATTAGAAGTTACGGGAAAATGTGCCGAGAACTTACTCGATGTATGGCCGAACTTCTGTTAGGTTGTTGAAGATATACAATGAAATGTTCCGCCATTCTTCAACATCCAACTTTATTGGTTTTGAAGCACCGGCTGGTGCGAGCTTCCCTTTGAATAGGCTGAGGTTGCAGCCACCTTTTTAGGGTTTGCATCATTGTGCCGAGGCTTCGGATTATGCAAATGATGATTTTTGGCTTCGTAGTGTAGTGTCACAAAGTTTGCCACCTCCTCAGTAATGAATGCCTCAGCCATCGATGCTTCAATTCTATGCTTATTTTTACATTTAGATTGAAGCGTCTACTACATCCTCTCAGTTGCATAGCACCAACGATTTTGCACGGGCCCACCTAATCTTGCCTCTGTCGGTAGATGTAAAATCAAATGCTGCATTGGATTAAAGATGCCCGGCGGAAAGATCTTCTGTAACTTGCACAACAACTCCGATGCAAACTCCTCCATGTCATCTACCATGCCAGGCGACAATTCTTTCGAACAAAGAACACGAAAGAAATAGCTCAGCTCCGCCAGTACTAGCCATTTATCCTCAGTAATAAAGCAACGTAACATCACCGACATTACCCGCTCTAGCCATATGTGCCAATCATGACTCTTGAGACCAAAGATTTTTAATTTTTCAAGACTCGCTCCCCTCTTTAGATTCGCTGCATATCTATCGGGGAACATCAAGTGCATTTTGACCCACAAGATCATTTCCCACATAGCTAGCATTCCAAGATTGAACCAGGCCTTTGGCTTCGACCACTTCTGCTTTCCTTTGCCATCTCACATGTTTTGTAACGGTCTATGACATAGTGTCTCTTGATCGACTCTAGCCTTAGTATTATCCTTTGTCTTCCCATCTATGTCGAACAATGTACCAAAAATAGCCTCTCCAATATTCTTTTCAGTGTGCATCATGTCGATATTGTGTGGAATAAGGAAGTCTTTGAAGTAAGGCAGATCCCAGAAGCATGGCTTGTGAGTCCAGGCATGTTTTGAATTATACCCCTTGAAATACCCTCGATGCTTTGGATCAGGCTCGAGGGCGTTTAACTGATCCAGGATCTGTTGGCCTGTCAACGCAGGTGGTGCCAAGTTTTTGACAACTTTACCTTTGGTAAAGTTCTTCTTGTCTTTTCTGAACTGATGGTCAGGATCCAGGAACTGTCTATGCAAGTCAAAGCAAGAATACTTACGACCCTCCTGCAACCAATAACAAAAGAGATCCCTTGCATTGGGGGCACGAGAACCTTCCATGCACACACCATCCAGAGAATAGCGCATACGCCCGCAAGTCATGCATAGAGTACATGTACCACATATGCATTTTGAAGTTTTGTTTTCGAGCAGCATCGTATGTCTTGACCCCATTATCCCAAGCTTCTTCCAATTCATCCTTAAGCGGCTGCAGGTACACATTCATATTCTTCCCCGGATAATTGGGCCCTGGAATTATCAATGTCAGAAATATGTTCTTTCTTTGCATAATCTGCCCAGGGGGAGATTGAGTGGAATGACAAATACATGCCAACAACTGTATTGGGTTGCCATCATGTCGAAGGGATTAAAACCATCCGTGGCGACGCAGGCTCGAGGATTCCTTGGATCTGCCGCTTTATCCTGATGCAATCCATCGAAATGTTTCCAAGCTTCCCCATCCGATGTGTGTACCGCCATCTTATTTCCATCCACATCTAGTGCGGTTCATTTGCCCAATTTGTGCCATGTCATCTGTCTGGTTGTCTCTTTGACCATGAAAAGACGTTGAAGCCTTGGTACGATTGGCATATACCGAAGAACACTAACTGCGATTTTGGTCTGCCTCTTCTCACCCATACCGCTGTCTACCACAAGATACATGCAAGACTCGCAATTGGGACAATAGTCCAAGTGTGCATACTCCTTCCTAAATAAGACACATCCTTTCTCACATGCATCTATATTCTCATAGGGCATATTAAATACACGAAGTATTTCGACCGACTGGTACAGGTTTGCAGGCATGACATGGCCTTTGGGTAGGAAGCGTCCAAATAGTGTTATCATCGCGTAGTAGCATTCTCTTCCCAAGTTGAACTGAGCCTTCAGAGCCATTACTTGTGCAATTGCATCCAGCTGACAAAGCTTAGTGTGCTCATGGACAGGACGTTTTGAAGACTCCAACATTTTAAAGAAGGCCTTTGCAGATTCCTCCATCTCATCTTCCGAATCCCGAGCATCATCAGAGTCTTGCATCATGTCTTCGATCCCGGTACCATGCTCGTCGGTGGGACGACGGACCACCTCAGCTCTGGTGCGTTGTATAGACTCACCATGAAATGTCCACACCGTATAATTAGGCTTAAAGCCCCTCCTTTGGAGGTATTTAATCATTAGAGCCTATGTCGTCTTTTTATAGTTGTCGCATCCAGGACAGGGGCAATAGTTTCTTTCCTGGCCATTTGCAAATGCGGCTTCCACAAATTCCTTGGTTTTTAGAAACCATTCATCTCTTTCTAACTAGGGTGACCGGTATACATCCACGCATGATAACTCATCTTGCCTAGCTACTAAAGACACAAGAAATATACTTATATATAATTTAGCATATATATTCATCAATTAATCAAGTTCGCCATTTTTATTACGTCCATGCAATCTACACGCTAATAGGTAAAGATAGGTCCTAATCCCACCCGAGTATGTGTAGATTGGGTTCGTTTTCCCATGCTCTCCTCCGGATCCAACGCAAAATTTCGGCAGCACCTCCTCGCTGTTCTCCTGATACATGTGTCGTGGTTTTGTCACGGCAGATGTTCTCGTGAGAGAACTTAGGTGTGATGCCATCGCAACCATGTTGCGGCTTGAGAGGGGTTGGTCAGAATCGAGAGACGCGAGTTTACCTAGGTTCGGCCCCTCCGATGGAGGTAAAAGCCTACGTCCTACTTGTGTTTTATTGATGAAGACGATGATCTTGATTACAAGGGTGCAAACTCGCCACCTCTAATCTCGTGGGTGTCTAATCTGTCTATCTCATGATTTGTCTTGTCTAGATCTAAGTTGTCAATCTTCTCCCTCTTGGGGCGCCTTACCCCTCCTTATATAGATTGAAAGGGTAGGTTTACATGTAGAGTCCTACTAGGAGTAGGAATAAGACTAGTCTCTCTTGAATCCTAATCCGGGTCTTGTTTCCTTCTTGTGGGAGTCTTTCCTCTTCTTGGGCCTTCTCTTGTCAGCCGGCCCTCCCGGCCTCTCTATGAGTCGCCTTATACCACGGTGTACATCAGGCCTTGGGCCTTCGTCATTCATCTGAGTCGCCTTATGGTGTCAAATATGAGTCGCCCACCAAGTTATTGCTGAGTCGCCGGTGAGTCGCCACGTCTTCGGCGGGTCAAACTTCAAGCTGGGTTACACCGTGGGGTATATCCCCAACATTAGCCCCCAGGTTAGCTTGAATTTAATCATGGTAAGCTCCTGAAATAATAATAATAAATATGTGAAGGGGACAACTTTCTCCACAGGCCGACTTGATTTACTGAATTGGCTCCATTGAAAATCCGGGTTTCTTCTGGATATTAACGATCCGTCTTCACAATCATGTTGTCGATACGTGTCCTTTGCAATAAAATACATATGCCATTGAGTCGGCCTCCAATGCTTTGGCTTGATGAAAATTTGGGGAATAAGAAATCCACACGATGTTGAACCAGCTTCTCTTGCTTCTGAGGGTTATAATTGACAATGGCGGGTCATGATTGCTAATGATGGGTCATGATTATTGGTAGTGACCCGTCAAACAACTGGACCCCAATTGACTATATGGAATTGTTGGGGATAAATAAATCCGTGTGATGTTGAGCCGATCTCCCAATACTTCACCTCCATGGTGAAATGAAATGTGCTCTTCAATTTTTTGATATATCCATATCACCTGCAGTCCCCAAGCTCCAAGTTTAGCAGCTCATGATGACTTGGAGATTTGCAATAATATCTTTGACCATGTAGCCCCCAAGTGTCGGGTTGTCTTGCCTGCAGCAGCCTGGGACTTGTAATCATCTTATACTTATAAAGCTTCAGCTGGTGTAGCCCCCAAGGGACGGCTCATCAGCGTGTGATGAGCCGGGTCTTCAATTTGGACCTCATGATGTGTGAAACAACTCAGTGTTGTAGCCCCCAAGTGCCGGGTTGTCTTGCTTGCAGCAACCTGGGACTTTAGAAATTTTGATCTGAATAGTGTAGCCCCCAAGTGACGAGTTGATTTCTTGCGGCGACTCGGGACTTCCACGTTCTTCTCCTTTGAAAATAAGACTTCATATGATGTAGCCCCGAAGGGCCGGGTCATTATGCAAAAATGAGCAGGGACTTTGTAAACCTCACTATGTAAACTTGAGCGGCAATATGTAGCCCCCAAGGGCCGGGTCATTATAAAAATGATGAGCCGGTTCTTCCTTGAATCCATGCTTGAATAATGTCGAGCCGGCTTACCTCCTTGAGGTAGCCGGGTCTGATGATGATATGATGATTTGAAAGAGCAGTTTGCATTAGCCCCCAAGTGTCATGGTGCATGCTTGCAGCGACATCGGACTTCCATACCTTGATGTAATCTTGATTTGAATAATGTAGCCCCCAAGTGTCGGGTTGTGTGCCTGCAGTGACTCGGGAGTATTCCTTCCACTGTAGAATAAAATCATATCCACTCTGTGAGCTCATGATGACTTTGTGATAAAAGAAATCCTTGGCCGTGGTTTGCAATGTAACGCGGAATATATATCCTTGAGAAATCCATATTTTTGAGAAATCCATAAGTGTTGTAGTTTACTACATAGCACAATGTTGAAGAGATCCAAGGGCCGGTCAATTAGATGTCTCGGCATTATATGTGATAGGGCGGCTCTTGGATAATAATCATGTCTTCCGAGCTGGCTTAAAAACCCCAATCATTTAACATTGGTTATGATAAACCATGATGAAAATCCAGCTAAATTGGCTATTCAAAGATCAATTTGCACCTGCAAGAATTTATGCTTTGATCCAGTTTGAAGACCGGCATGATATGCATGTATGATACATGATGCAATGCAAGATGATGCATGTATAAGACTGAATAGTGTTTGTTACACCATAGCCGGCTCAGTGAGTCTCGGTGGGTAAGACGAGCTCTCAAGGCTCTAGTGGTACCCAAAAGAAGTTAACCCGTCTCAGTGAGTCACGGCGACCGCTTCAGTGAGTCGCGGCGAGTTACAAAACTTTTTATGAAAATTTTATGGCAGTGCCACAAAGGTAATCATAAATTTCGTTGGCTCGATGAGTCACGACAGGACAAGACGAGTTTGCAAAACTCTAGTGTTACCCCCAAGAAGGCTTTTGCAACAGCCTGAATTATTTAGACCGGGTGATCAAGTGCGAGTCAAACTTCAGTAAAGCAGGTTCAGTGAACCAATGGCTTGTCTATTTTCCATGTGTTGGCTCTTGCCGGTACCTTTCATGTTTTAACCAAGGCAAGTTCAGGGTCCAGAAACGGAATAACTCGCCAAGAGTACATGGGACCATGGGGTGATTTGTCCAACACAAGTCCAGTATAACCATTTGTAATGCGTTAATTTTTCGCTAGCCAAGAGGGTATTCAGGCTGATCTCAGTGAGAGGAAGCCCCCACGTGACCTATGATTAGGGAAAAAACCTGACATAGGATTGCAGAAGCATATACGCTCTTACTGCAAAACAACTTGGGAGCTAGTAGCCCCGAAGTAAGCTGGCTTAAATCTCAGAATCATATAAGGCATCCGTGTTTGAATCATGCAACGTGGCAACTTTGGTCCTCTTTGGCTTACCAGTATCCAGTTTGAAATAAGTGCAGCATGGCGACTTATGCTCTTTGATACTAATAGGATCCATGCTTGGACAACTTTATGAATCATCCGCCAATAAGGTCGGGCACCCATGTTTGGGCGGTCGCATCATGGCGAATTGTCTTCTTAGGCGATCTTTAAATCTCCTTGTCAATGAAGCATCAGCCCCCGAGACCGGCTTAATTTTTCTGTAACGACCAGGGGTTCTTGAATTATTCAGCCTAGTTGGATCTGGCGAGCCATGTTTGTGTAGCCCCCAAGTCTTAAGTCGACTCAGGGAGGCGGCCTGAGAGCCTCCATATTTGACTGTGGAATAAGCCATTATAATGTTGATGGTTGCGCATGTATGTTGAGTGGTTCATAAAGATGAGCCCTGTACCGATACGTTGATGGCGTCCGGACCATGAGGGCGGCGTCATGTATCCGTATATTGGGCGGCTCGTATAAGTGAGCACTGCACTAATGGGTTGATGTCGTCGTGGCATTTCAAACCAGTGCGGATAACAAGTTGGCCATCGCATTGTAAGCCGACACTGACGGTGGGTCGGCCGCATTATTTGAAAATTGCACAGACGGCGAGTTGGTGGCGTTGTAAGCCAACATGGGCAGTGACTCAGTCGAGGCATTGTAAACCGGTATGATCGGTGAGTTGATTAAAGCCTTGTAAACCGGTGCAGTCGGCGGACGTTAGCGTTGGCCGCCTCATTGTAAACCGTCTTAGCTGCGCGGAGCTGAGAGTGGGCTGCGTCATTGTAAGCAGTCTTGGTTATGTAGCCGTGAGAGTTGGCCGTGTCATTGTAAGTCGCCTTGGAGGGTGAGCTAGCCGCGACGAGTTGATGAAGGTCGTACTGCGGGGGTGGCGGCTTGCACACGTCCGTTGGAAGACGAGGCATGGACAGATGCCGACACTGATAATATTGGCACGATCTCCATATCCGCAATATGATATCACCTTTGTAGTTACAACATTGAAAACCGATGCGGATGCGAGTCGACCTCGGTATTGTACGCCGGTGAGGCCGCTGCGGCACTATCGACATTGTGTGGGCTTCGTGTGCATAATATGACACAACCTTTGTAATGAATAATAGTCCTGTAGAAGTATTACCAGACTAAGGAATTGTTCTTTGAACAAATAATATGTACTAAAAAATAGATAGGACGGATAACACGTGATATTTTTGTCGGATGAATGGGATGCTGGCACTGAATAATTCTTTGGACGCAGTTGGACAAAAAATAGATAGGGTACGTGTTGACTGATTTTTGTCCGTGCCTTTTTTTTATTTCTTCCTTGATCCCCACGTGAGTGGATAGATTTCTTGAATGAGCAACGACGCGTGCAGCATAACTTGGACCGCTCAGTTCCGAGTGCGGCGGCATAGATGAGGCCAGCTCGAAGTGAAGGCATGGCGGCTTGAATCATGGCAAGTGAAGTACCTCGACTCGGCGAAGGTGCAACAGGAGCCAACGAGCAGAGGTAGGAGCGGACGATGGCGCAGTGCAACAGGTGGGGCAGAGCGATGATGACCCACAAGTATAGGGGATCAATCGTAGTCCTTTCGATAAGTAAGAGTGTCAAACCCAACGAGGAGCAGAAGGATCTGACAAGTGGTTTTCAGCAAGGAAATATCTGCAAGCACTGAAATTGTCGGTAACAGGTGATTGTGTGGTGAGATGATTCGTAGCAAGCAACAAGTAACAAAAGTAGCAACGGTGTAGCAAAGTGGCCCAATCCCTTTTGTAGTAAGGGGACAAGCCCGAACAAAGTCTTATAGGAGGAAAAATGCTCCCGAGGACACACGGGAATTTCTGTCATGCTAGTTTCATCATGTTCATATGTTTCGCGTTCGTTACTTTGATAGTTTGATATGTGGGTGGACCAGCGCTTGGGTACTGCCCTTACTTGGACAAGCATCCCACTTATGATTAACCCCTCTTCCAACCATCCGCAACTACGAAAGAAGAATTAAGACAAAGTCTAACCGTAGCACTAAACTAGTGGATCCAAATCAACCCCTTAAGAAGTAACGCATAAACTAGGGTTTAAGCTTCTGTCACTCTAGCAACCCATCATCTACTTAATACTTCCCAATGCCTTCCTATGGGCCCAAATAATGGTGATGTGTTATGTAGTCGACGTTCACATAACACCACTAGAGGAAAAACAACATACACCATATTGAAATACCGAACGAATACCAAATTCACATGGCTACTATTAGCTTGAGTTATCCCATGTCCTCAGGAACAAAAGTAACTACTCACAAAGCATAACCATAATCATGATCAGAGAGTTAATGAGTAGCATCAAGGATCTGAACATAATCTCTTCCACCAAATAATCAAACTAGCATCAACTACGAAGAGTAATCAACACTACTAGCAACCTTACAAGTACCAATCGGAGTCGCGAGACGGAGATTGGTTACAAGAGATGAACTAGGGTTTGGAGATGAGATGGTGCTGATGAAGATGTTGATGGAGATGAGTCCCCTCCGACAAGAGGAGTGTTGGTGGTGAAGATGGCGACGATTTCCCCCTCCGGGAAGAAGTTTCCCCGGCAGGAACGTCCTGCCAAAGCTCTAGATTGGTTCTGCTCAAGTTCCGCCTCGTGGCGGCGACGAAACCAAAAAAAGCTCCTCTGTGATTTTCTTTCCTCGACGAAACCCTTCATATAGAAAAAGAGGGGTGCAAGTGGGCCAGCAGGGTGCCCACAAGCCCCCATGGCGCGGCCTGGGAGTGGTCGCGCCGTGCAGGCTTGTGGCCACCCCCTGGCGCCCCTCTCGCACTTCTTCGGCCCAGTATTTTTGATAAATCGGGAAAAAAATCCCCGTTGATTTTCACGGCGTTTGGAGTTGCGCAGAATAGGTATCTCAGCTTTCCTCCACTTTCAGGCCAGAATTCCTGTTGCCGGTATTCTCCCTCTTCATGTAAACCTTGCAAAATAAGAGAAAAAGGCATAAGAATAGTACCGTGAAGTGAAATAACAGCCAAAGAAGCGATACATATCAACATGAAAACATGATGCAAAATGGACGTATCAACTCCCCCAAGCTTAGACCTCGCTTGTCCTCAAGTGAAAGCCGAGCTCAATAAATATGTCCAAATGTTTAGGGAGAGAGGTGTCGACAAAAAAAGATACGAACATGCATGCATCATGATCAATATCGGAACATCACTACGAACATATAATCTCTCATGCTAAAGTGATAATTCTTTCACAAAGTAAAGCATGGATCAAGAACCTTACCGAGAAGTAACAACCGATAGCCTTTAGTCATTGAAGCAATTGCAATTTATCACAACATCAGAAAGAGTCAAATAAGAGCTTGTAAAGCAAATCCACATACTCAATCATTCTTTCGTTCTCTACAATTTCAACAACTCACGTGGTACTCATGAGATCAAAGTTTCAGCTGGACACAGAGAAAAACAGGGGCTTACAGTTTTGCCTCCCAACTGCTTACCTCAAGGGTAATGTCAACAATAATAATTCATGAATACTCACCTCCAAGTTGACATATGAATATAGATCTGTCCCAAGCATATGACGTTAGCCAAGATAAAGGCGAAATAAGGAATTGGTGAAGATCACCATGACTCTTTCAGGGGCAAAAAGTAAAGGTACAAGATAGGCCCTTCGCAGAGGGAAGCAAAGGTTGTCATGCACTTTTGAGGTTTTGATGCGTGTCCTCTTAGTGTGGAGGAACGTCACTTTATATTGCCTCCTATGATAAAGAACTTTATTATGCAGTCTGTCGCTTTTATGTCTTCCTCATCACAGGTTCGTATAAAGCTTATTTTTCACACACTAATAGATCATACATATTACAGAGAAATTTTTATTGCTTGTACCGATGACAACTTACTTGAGGGATCTTATTCAATCCATAGGTAGGTATGGTGGACACTCATGGCAAAACTGGTTTGAAGGTTTATGGATGCACAAGTAGTATCTCTACTTAGTGCGGGAGGTTTGGCTAACATGAGCTGGAAGCAATCGTCACATGCTAAGGGATCTCTAATCATATAACATTGTTCAGAGCCAAGCAAACACAATTCATTACGTTGTCTTCCTTGTCCAACATCTACTTCTAGGCATGCAATAGTTTAGTGAGTGTTCACAATCATAGATGGTGTCAAAGATGATATATTTGTATGTGAACCTCTCCTTCTTTATCACATCCTATTAATTGCAACAATGACCAAGGTCTACATTTGCCTATCCTCAACAAGTTTCAATCCTCATTATTTTTATATGTGAAGCTATCACTTCCCATAAGATCATTACATGATCTTTCATGATTTTTTCTATTCTCACTCTTTTGATCACACCCTTCAACTAAGACACTCTTTATTATATGGCTCACGAGTGAGAATACATCAGGGGTGACACAAAGCGAAACTCAAGACTAAAGCACTAAGACTTTTAAACTACTAAGAAAAAGAAAACTGAAAAGGAAAACTAAAACAAAGGTAAAGGCAAAAGATGTGATGGTGATACGATACCGGGGCAACTCCCCCAAGCTTGGCACAAGCCAAGGGGAATGCCCATACCAATGCTTAATTGTCTTCCTTTGGTGGTGATGGTGGAGTTGTTGCAACATGAGTTTGATCCTCCGTCTTCCAAGGCATAGGTGCTCCGCCATGGAAAGATGAACGAGTCTCCAGAATCCTCAAATCTGAAGCCAACCTTATTGATTTAAATCTATACTCATACTCACAGTTTTGGTTCTGCAGGTCATAGATCTGGCCCTGGAGTTGATCAACCATGTCATAGAGCCTGGAGAGATGCTTTCCAATGTCATTGGCATCAATCCTGTGCTTGTTGGTGAAGTCCGTGATCACCATGTGGTTGGCGTTGAGTCCACGCTCCACCATCCCTTGGCACTTGAAGACTTGTTGCTCCATTACGCTTCCGGTCTTCTTAGGCCCCTCAACATCACGGATGTGCAACATCCCCTCACGCATCTCGATAGATTGAGAGTGTTGCACCACTTTCGTGAGGTAAGGATTGATGACCTTCTTGAAGATCTTGTCCTTAGGAGCTTTTGGGGAAGTCATGGCGATCTAGATCTGCAATAGAAATAGGGTCGAAACGAAAAACAGAGGAAATCTGCGTGATGCAGGGGTCAGACCAAATGGAAGTATATATAATGATGTTTTCCAGACCAGAAGGAGTACCGTGCACGAAAATGGAGTCCGAGAGGCGCACGAGGTGGCCACAAGCCCTCACGACGCGGCCAGGGGTGAGCCCGCACCGTGCAGGCTTGTTGCCTCCTCGCGCACTTTCCGGACTACTTCCAATTTTTGTATTTTTTAAAATATTCCAAAACGGAGAAAATTCCCTACTGGAAAAGTTTAGGACTCTGTTTTCTTACCGAAACACATACCTCTTCGTTTTCGGAGTCTGAAACAGGCTGATAAATGTCCCTTAGGTATTCTTCCGGAGTTATGGTATTGATGATATTGCTTTCAACATTTATGGGAGTACCTGAGATATAATGCTTGATTCTCTGCCCATTTACCATTCTCGGACAATTACCCTCCGTGTTGTTGATCTTGATAGCACCGGAACGATATACTTCCTCAACAACATAGGGACCTTCCCATTTAGAGAGAAGCTTGCCTGCAAAGAATCTTAAACGAGAGTTATATAGCAAGACATAATCACCTACATTGAACTCACGTTTTTGTATCCTCTTATCATGCCACCTCTTAACCTTCTCTTTGAAAAGCTTGGCATTCTCATATACCTGAGTTCTCCACTCATCAAGCGAACTAATATCAAATAACCTCTTCTCACTGGCAAGTTTGAAATCAAAGTTGAGCTCTTTGGTTGCCCAATAAGCTTTATGCTCTAGCTCAAGAGGTAAGTGACATGATTTCCCATACACCATTTTGTACGGAGACATGCCCATGGGATTCTTATAGGAAGTTCTATAAGCCCGCAGTGCATCATCGAGCTTCTTAGACCAATTCTTTCTAGACCTATTGATAGTCTTTTGCAAAATTAGTTTAATCTCTCTATTACTTAGCTCTACTTGACCACTTTTTTAGGGTGATAGGGAGATGCAATTCTATGGTTGACATCGTACTTAGCAAGCGTTTTACGGAAAGCACCATGAATGAAGTGTGAACCACCGTCGGTCATTAGATATCTAGGGACTCCAAATCTAGGGAAGATAACTTCTTTCAGCATCTTGATAGAGGTGTTGTGATCAGCACTACTAGTTGGGATAGCTTCTACCCACTTAGTGATGTAATCAACAGCAACTAAGATGTGAGTATACCCATTGGATTTTGGAAAAGGTCCCATATAATCAAAGCCCCAAACATCAAATGGTTCAATGACAAGTGAATAGTTCATAGGCATTTCCTGACGTTTGCTAATATTACCTATTCTTTGACATTCGTCACAAGACAAGACAAACTTACGGGCATCTTTGAAGAGAGTGGGCCAATAGAAACTTGACTGCACTACCTTGTGTGCAATTCTATCTCCCGCATGGTGTCCTCCGTAGGCCTCAGAGTGACACTTCTATAGGATCTGTCCCTCTTCATGTTCAGGTACACAACATCTAATAACACCATCTACTCCTTCCATATAAAGGTGAGGATCATCCCAGAAGTAATGTCTCAAGTCAAAGAAGAATTTCTTCTTTTGCTGGTACGTGAAACTAGGTGGTATGTATTTGGCTACGATATAGTTCGCATAATCAGCATACCACGGTGCACTACTTGAAACATTGATGACATTCAGTTGCTCATCGGGAAAGCTATCATTAATAGGTTGTGGGTCATCAAGAACGTTCTCCAACCTAGACAAGTTATCTTCTACTGGGTTATCAGCACCCTTTCTGTCGACAACGTGCAAATCAAATTCTTGTAGCAAGAGAACCCATCTGATAAGTCTAGGTTTAGCGTCCTTCTTCTCCATGGGGTACTTAATAGCAGCATGATCTGTGTGAATAATGACTTTGGAATCAACTATGTAAGACCTGAACTTTTCACATGCAAACACGACTGCTAAAAACTCCTTCTCCGTAGTGGCATAGTTTCTTTGAGCACTGTCTAGAGTTTTACTACCATAGTGAATAACATTCAACTTCTTATAAACTCTTTGCCCTAGAACAGCACCAATAGCATAATCACTAGCGTCACACATGATCTCAAAAGGCAAGTTCCAATCAGGTGGTTGAACAATAGGTGCAGTTATCAAAGCCCTCTTAAGTATTTCGAAGGCTTCCTCAAAATCATCATCAAAAACAAAAGGAATATCCTTTTGTAAGAGATTGGTAAGAAGCGTGGAAATCTTAGAGAAGTCTTTCATGAACCTTCTATAGAAACCAGCATGGCCAAGGAAACTTCTTATACCTCTGATATCTCTGGGGTATGACATTTTCTCGATTGCATCAACCTTAGCCTTATCGACTTCAATACCTCTTTCTGAAATTTTATGTCCTAAGATGATGCCTTCATTAACCATAAAGTGACACTTCTCCCAATTCAAGACAAGATTGGTGTGTTTACATCTCTGCAAGACTCAATCAAGGTTACTGAGGCAATCCTCAAAGGAAGACTCGTAAACGGAGAAGTCATCCATGAAAACCTCAACAATCTTTTCACAAAAGTCAGAGAATATAGCCATCATACATCTTTGAAAGGTGGCAGGTGCATTACATAAGCCAAAAGGCATGCGTCTATAGGCAAAGGTATCGAAAGGGCAGGTGAAAGTGGTTTTCTCCTAATCAGATTGTGCAACTAGTATTTGGGAGAAACCAGAATAACCGTCTAGAAAGCATAAGTGTGTGTGTTTGGATAGTCTTTCTAGCATTTGGTCGATAAAAGGCAAAGGGTAATGATCTTTCCTAGTGGCTTTATTCAGTTTCCTAAAATGGATCACCATCCTATAGCAGTGATAATCCTTTGTGGGATCAATTCATCCTTATCATTGGGGACAACGGTAATGCCTCCCTTCTTAGGAACGCAATGCACCGGACTCACCCAATCGCTATGAGCAACAAGATAAATGATACCTGCTTCCACGAGCTTTAGTATTTCTTTTCTCACTACCTCTTTCATCTGAGGATTTAATCTCCTTTGATGATCAGCAACTGGTTTAAAGTCAGGATCAGTTTTAATCTAGTGCTGGCATAGGGTAGGACTAATGCCCATAAGATCATCAAGATTATATCCAATAGCAGCACGGTGCTTCCTCAGAGTTTTTAGTCACTTCTTTTCTTCATGCTCCGAGAGGCTAGCACTAATTATAATAGGATATATCTCTTTCTCATCAAGATAGGCATACTTAAGAGTATTAGGCAACTGTTTAAGCTCGAACACAGGATCACCCTTTGGTGGGGGTGGATCCCCAAGCAGCTCAACTGGGAAGTTATTCTTAAGGATAGGATATTGTTCTAAGACAACTCTATCTATCTCATCCCTTTCATCCATATGCATATCATTTTCATGCTCAAGCAAGTATTGCTCTAAGGGATTAGTAGGAGGCATGGAAATAGAGGCTAAGGCAATAGTTTCATCCCTACTAGGCAACTCCTTTTCATGAGGTTGTCTACCAAACTTAGAGAAATTGAACTCATGTGACACTCCTTCAAAGCCAACAGTGACAATTTGCTTCTCACAATCAATATGAGCATTGACAGTGTTGAGAAAAGGTCTACCAAATATGATGGGACAAAAGCTATCTCGTGCAGTAGCAAGAACGAGGAAATCAGCAGGATACTTCATTTTACCACACAAGACTTCAACATCCCTAACTATTCCCACAGGGCAGATAGTATCTCTATTGGCAAGCTGAATAGTGACATCAATAGGCTCTGTCTCTACAGGTGCAATCTCATCTTTGATTTCATCGTATAAGAATTGAGGTATTGCACTAACAATAGCACCCACGTCACATAAACCATGGTAACAATGATCTCCTATCTTAACAGAAACCACAGGCATGCCAACAATAGGCCTATGTTTGTCTCTAACGTGAGGTTTAGCAATTCTAGCAGCATCTTCACAGAAGTGAATATTACGTCCCTCAACTTCTTCAGACAGAAGATCTTTGATAATAGCAATGCTAGGTTCAACTCTAATTTGCTCAGGGGGTGTAGGTGTTCTAATATAGCCTCTACGTATCACATTTGAAGCTTTAGAATGATCCTTTATCCTAACAGGGAAAGGTGGTTTCTCAATGTAAGCACTAGGTACCACAGGATCATTATAGGCAATGACTTTCTCAACTGGAGTGGGTTTAACTACATTGACCTCTAAAGGAGGATGAAATTTAAACCACTTCTCTTTGGGGAGATCAATATTAGCAGCAAAGGATACACACAATGAAGCTACTATCTCAGAGTCAAGTCCATAATTAGCGCTAAAGTCACAAAAAGTATTTGTCTCAACAAAGGATTTAACGCAATCAAAAGTGAAATTCATACCTGACTCCTTACCTTCTTCAAGCTCCCAATCTTCAGAGTTGCGTTTAATTTTCTCCAATAAATTCCATTTGAAGTCAATATCTCTCTTCATAAAAGAACCGGTACAAGAAGTGTCAAGCATGGTGCGATCATCATGAGAAAGCCGAGCATAGGAGTTCTGAATGATAATTTCTCTCGAGAGCTTATGGTTGGGGCATGAATATAGAATTGATTTAAGACTCCCCCAAGCTTGAGCGATGGTTTCTCTCTCACGAGGCCAAAAATTATAAATATAATTCCAATCACGATGTACTAAATGCATAGGATAAAACTTTTGATGAAATTCCAATTTCAACCGATTGTAGTCCCATGATCCAGTATCATCACATAGCCTATACCATGTCAACGCCTTATCCTTAAAAGATAAATGAAAGAACTTCTTCTTGACCTCATCCTCGGGCACACCTGCAAGCTTAAATAAACCACAAACTTCATCTACATAGATCAGATGCAAGTCTGGGTGTGATGTTCCATCTCCTGTAAAAGGATTAGCCAGCAGTTTCTCAAGCATACCCGAAGGAAATTCAAAGAAAATATTTTCAGTAGGTGCAGCAGGTTGAGGAGCAATCATTCGTGCTTCCGTTCGAGGTAAAGATACCTCGAACAAGCCCCTCAAAGGATTAGTATCCATAGTGGCAAGTGACAATAAATTTCAGCACACTATATGAATGTTTTCACTCCCTGGCAACGGCGCCAGAAAAGAGTCTTGATGACCCACAAGTATAGGGGATCAATATTAGTCCTTTAGATAAGTAAGAGTGTCGAACCCAATGAGGAGCAGAAGGATCTGACAAGTGGTTTTCAGCAAGGACATATCTGCAAGCACTGAAATTGTCGGTAACACGTGATTGTGTGGTGAGATGATTCGTAGCAAGCAACAAGTAACAAAAGTAGCAACAGTGCAGAAAAGTGGCCCAATCCCTTTTGTAGCAAGGGACAAGCCTGAACAAAGTCTTATAGGAGGAAAAACGCTCCCGAGGACACACGGGAATTTCTGTCATGCTAGTTTCATCATGTTCATATGATTCGCGTTTGTTACTTTGATAGTTTGATATGTGGGTGGACCAGTGCTTGGGTACTGACCTTACTTGGACAAGCATCCCACTTATGATTAAGCCCTCTCGCAAGGATCCGCATCTACGAAAGAAGAATTAAGACAAAGTCTAACCATAGCATTAAACTAGTGGATCCAAATCAGCCCCTTATGAAGTAACGCATAAACTAGGGTTTAAGCTTCTGTCACTCTAGCAACCCATCATCTACTTACTACTTTCCAATGCCTTCCTCTAGGCCCAAATAATGGTCAAGTGTTATGTAGTCGATGTTCACATAACACCACTAGAGGAAAAACAACATACAACATATCAAAATACCGAACGAATACCAAATTCACATGACTACTATTAGCATGACTTATCCCATGTCCTCAGGAACAAAAGTAACTACTCACAAAGCATAATCATAATCATGATCAGAGAGGTAATGAGTAGCATCAAGGATCTGAACATAATCTCTTCCACCAAATAATCCAACTAGCATCAACTACGAAGAGTAATCAACACTACTAGCAACCTTATAAGTACCAATCGGAGTCGCGAGACAGAGATTGGTTACAAGAGATGAACTAGGGTTTGGATATGAGATGGTGCTGATGAAGATGTTGATGGAGATGAGTCCCCTTCGACGAGAGGAGTGTTGGTGGTGACGATGGTGATGATTTCCCCCTCCGTGAGGGAAGTTCCCCCGGCAGGATCATCCTGCCGGAGCTCTAGATTGGTTCTGCTCAAGTTCCGCCTCTTGGAAGAAAACCTCCATATAGCAAAAGAGGGGGAAAGTGGGCCAGCAAGGTGCCCACAAGCCCCCATGAGGCGGCCTGGGGGGTGGCCGCGCCGTGCAGGCTTGTGGCCACCCCCTGGCGTCCCTTTGGCACTTCTTCGGCCCAGTATTTTTGATAAATCAGGAAAAAAATCCCCGTTGATTTTCACGGCGTTTGGAGTTGTGCAGAATAGGTATCTCAAGTTTGCTCCACTTTCAGGCCAGAATTCCAGTTGCCGGTATTCTCCCTCTTCATGTAAACCTTGCAAAATAAGAGAGAAAAGGCACAAGAATCGTACCGTGAAGTGAAATAACAACCAAAGACGAGATAAATATCAACATGAAGACATGATGCAAAATGGACGTATCAAGCTACTGAGGGGCCCAGCAGGAGCTGGGCGTGCGGCTGAGGCGAGGCAGAGCCGACCGGAGCGGCGCGACACAACAGAAGTTGGACATGGTGGACCGAACCGGGCTGCCTCCCTAGCGCGCCTGCCGGGAACGACGCCCTATCCTCCAAGACGCATGTTGCCTTGGAGCAAGCTCATTAGATCTTGATTGATTCGGCCTTCAATCGGGACGAAGAAGCATTTAGCAGATCACCTATGGACTTCGAATCAGACTTGGAGGCGTAAAACAACACCCCCAACTCATCGGATTGGAAAGAACGGCTGTAGTGGAAATTTCGTATTTGTCTCGGTGCAACCTTGGACTGACGGATCCCGGAAGGCAGTCCTCACAATAAATAAATAAATTATCGTCTCCAACTCGGTGGATGAGCACATAATTGTAGCTTTGGAGTAGCAACAATCATCTCTGGTTAACTCAGGAAAATAGTAACAACTATGATCTATCGAAATCCATAGTGGGATGTTGCGTTGTTCTTTGTTTAGGACTTGAACCAGTTTAATACTGGTGTTGTGCAGCCACATTGGACAGGTCTAGGCCACCCGCAAAATAGTGTGTTGTTGTCTCCTTTGGACATGAACCAGCAGAATAGTACACGACACAGGAGCTGGCAACATGATATCGATTGACTCAAATTTATGTGCAATGGAAAAGCCAGTCGACAACCGCGACTCAGTTTCTTGGTAGGGCACCACCGAATAAGATTGATTTGAACGGATCGCCCGATCGCGCGCGGTGGAAAAACAACGGAAAGTCCGAATCGAGTAGCCGCTGAGCAACGCATGCGACGGTGCACGCAACCGTAATCTTCTCATCTGAAACTCATACTCACAATTTCTGATTGTTTATCCGTTACGTAGATCCTTTCACCTGTTTCTTCTTCATCTGATAAATCACGAGCATCTTGATCCGTAAAAATTTCCCTCCAAGAACACTATTCCACCGTGCGATCATCCCCAAGGTGGGCGCCAACTGTCGTGGTTTTGTCACGGCAGATGTTCTCGTGAGAGAACTTAGGTGTGAGGCCATCGCAACCATGTGGCGGCTTGAGAGGGGTTGGTCGGAATCGAGAGACGCGAGTTTACCCAGGTTCGGCCCCTCCGATGGAGGTAAAAGCATACGTCCTGCTTGTGTTTCATTGATGAAGACGATGATCTCGATTACAAGGGTGCAGACTCGCCACCTCTAATCTCGTGGGTGTCTAATCTGTCTATCTCATGATTTGTCTTGTCTAGATCTAAGTTGTGAATCTTCTCATTCTAGGGGCGCCTTACCCCTCCTTATATAGGTGGAAAGGGTAGGTTTACATGTAGAGTCCTACTAGGAGTAGGAGTAGGACTAGTCTCTCTTCAATCCTAATCCGGGTCTTGTTTCCTTCTTGTGGGAGTCTTTCCTCTTCTTGGGCCTTCTCTTGTCAGTCGGCCCTCCCGACCTCTCTATGAGTCGCCTTATACCATAGTGTTCATCGGGCCTTGGGCCTTCGTCATTCATCTGATTCGCCTTATGGGGTCAAATATGAGTTGCCCACTAGGTCATTGCTGAGTCGCCGGTGAGTCGCCACGTCTTTGGTGGGTCAAACTTCAAGCCGGGTTACACCATGGGGTATATCCACAACAACACGTCTCCGCAATAAACAGAGAGGATGTGTATCTGAGAACAACAGGGAGGCACTAAGGAAATTATGCATCGGATCTGGAACAAAGCATATGGGAAAACGAACCCAATCTACACGTACTCGGGTTGTCCATGGATAAAGTTGGACAATTCGAAAGAATCACGGTTATAAATATAAGCAAATGCATGCATATTTATAAATATAACCCTTTCGAATGGGAGACGCATACTGCTCATGCATACTGATAAATTAAATTACTTACCTAAATCTAGCAAGTTTCATCCGAAAACCGACCCAAAGTAAATGAAGGGGTGAGGAGGAGATGACATTTGTACTGACCCACGAATGCAGGAGCGAATCTCGTACAACGCACGGTGAGGTCTTCGTACAACAGACCTCATAGCAACGAGACAAGTGTCACGTGTAAATCCACCCGATCAACACAAATATGCTAATTATGTCTTTCTGGAGCTATATGGGATAATTATGTCATGAGCTAACCATGGTATTTATGCCATTTTGAGCTTCTTCCTCTTCTTCCTATTCTTCCTCTTATTTCTATTTCTATTTTTCTTTATCCTCTTGTTCTACTTATTCTTCTTTTCTTCTTTTTTCTCTTCTTCTCCTTCTTATTTTTTTCTTCTTCTCTTCTTCTCTTCTTCTCTTCTTCTTTTCTTCTTCTCCTTCTTACTTTTTTCTTCTCCTCTTCTTGTTCTTGTTCTTCTTCTTCTTCTTCTCCTCCTTCTTATTTTGTTCTTCTCCTCTTCTTCTTCTTCTTCTTCTTCTTCTCCTCCTCCTCCTCCTCCTCCTCTTCTTCTCCTCTTCTCCTCCTCCTCTTATTCTTCTTCTTCTTCCTCTTATTTCTATTAAGCTAACTAACTAGTGGCAGATGTTCTTTATATGAAAAGCTAAGAATATAGGGCTCATCAACCGGTACACCGACTACTACAACAACTACAATAACAACAACAACTACTACAAAAAATACAATAACAACAACTACTACAACAACTATAGTAACAACAGCTACTAACACAACAACAATAAAAAATCAAATTTGTAGTTATAATCTAATTCCAAAAAACTAAATAACAAATAGTTAATTTTCCCATGGGGTGGGGGTGTGGGGGCTCACCGGTAGGGGCGGCTGTGGCATCGTGGGCGGCGGGGCCGGGGGTGTTGGGGCGGCGGGGCAGCGCCGGGGGTGTTGGGGTTGTGGGGAGGTGCCTGGGGCGGTGGGGCAGTGGCGCCAGGGGGCTGTGGGGCACCGGGGCGGTGTGGGGCGACGACGGTGGGGTTGTGGGGCACCGGGGCGGCGGCGCGACGGTGGTGGCAGCGGTGGGCATCGGGGAGAGGAGTGGAAAAGATTGGGGTGTGGAGCCGTTACACAGTGGCCGAGGTAAGTCAGTGAGAGAGAGAGAGGGGCGTGGTGGGTGCAAAGAGCCGTTATGGAGTTAGCTCTTTGCCGTCTGCAGACGGGCGGCAAAGAGTCTAGACTGTTTGCTGTATGCCTCCGGACTCTTTGTCGTCTGCTAGCTAGCAGACGGAAAAGAAGGGACTTTGGTTTGACCTAACGTCCCCGCGGTCAGGTGGGCCCCACCTGTATATTTGTTGTCTGCTGTGCGGCTCGTTGCCATGTGCGGCTGATGGCAAAGAAGTGACTGATGGCAAAGACCTTCTATGCCATCATCCAGTTCTTTTCCGTGTCCTTCGTAGCAGCTGACGGCAAAGACACTCTTTGCCATCAGCCAGCAGATGACAAATATTTGGTAGACGGTAAAAAACTGAATTCCAGTAGTGCCCTGTCAAGCCTCCACCTAATTGCGATGCCCTCACACCAATGTTCACTCGCGAGGACATCTGTCATGACAAAACCACAACACGCAGCGAGATAAGCGAGGCGGGAGGAAGCTGGAGACAATGAAGAGCTCTCAACTACCATGACAAGGTTCAAAGACAAGATAGAAATGGCCGAGTTCTGGTGGCTTGATCTGCTCCCCTCTCTACCTTGTCCCTTTTATACACCACCCGAAGATACCGCCATCAAGTACCTTACCAGCATGAGGGGGATCTGCAGGATCCCTGGGACAGCGCACCTACGACACGATAGTGACATCTCAGGTGCGGAAATTGAGGCGCCTCTTCACTACCTCCGCTACCCACCTCGCCGCCGTTTCCACCCCTCCTGCGCGCTCCTTGAATTCAAAAAGCACAGAGATGCCGCCTCCCTCATAACCCGAATGGATTATGTATCGACGATGCACTGAGCCAAACATCCTGCAGCTCGCCCTTCCATGGGACCTCAATCATTCGAATAAAACAAGAAGGTGACCTGATCGCACTTACCGTAGCGCACGTGGGATCTGTCATGTCTCGCTGATGGGCATTCAGAGCTCCGAGATCACGATAATCGAATCATTAACCTATCTTCCCGAAAGATACTCAATTATTGCTGCTTGCAAGCATGCGTACATGCTCAAACACTCAGAGTTTTTCACTCTTGAATCCATAGTGGTTTATCGATAGTCCGAGTGAAGTAGCCCCGAGGTACAACCTCGGCGTCCCGGGACAATGAGGACACTAAAGAGTGTCATAAACTCGGCTAGTAAAACCAAAACCGGTTCCGGGGTTACTAATGGAGTTGTACATTAGGGGTAGGCCCACAGACCTGCATCCCACGGCCCACCTAAGACCCCACATGGATATCAATGTTCCCAAAGTTACCGGTGTAGTCACGGTTTCACTCGGACAAATAGGTCCTCACTTGGTTTGCACATGGTCACTCAGAAAGTCTTTTATCAGTCGAATGAGTCCCGACACTCTATGACATCCCCGGATTATGCTACAGTAATGATTGTAATTATGCTATAGTGATGGCCAAGATTAAGCTAATGCTTTTGCTAATAAAGTTACGATGGTTTTTGGATCAAACTATGATTCGAATTCTTTTGCAATTCATATTTATTTCAAAACTGGATTTGAAAGTTTTGCAAACTTTAAATTAAAAATCTTGCTTAGGTGGAAAATAATCCCTAAGTATTTATAAAATTGAAACCGACATTCTACCAAGTACTTTAATGCCTCGAAACAATTAAACTTGAGGCTAAATTTATTATTAAATACCCTTTTATTTAAATCAATTCCAACTAAATTCTAAAAAGTCCCAAAACTTTTGTGACAGTACTAAATATTGCATACTATTTAATGGAGAAATTCTCACATTTTTAATAAAGCTAATTGGTCCTAAAAATAAATAAAACAATATATATGTATAAACAAAAAGAAAAATAGTAAAAAAATAAAAAAGGGAAGAACCCCCACATCCATTGGGCCAGCCCCACCCAGCCCAACCGGCCCAAATCGGCCCACCCCGTCACCACGGGGTATAAAACCCCAAGGGAACCATAAATGCCGCACTCCCTCTCCTCGTTTCCCTCACTCCCCCATCGATCCCCTCCCTCGCGGCTCCCATGCCCCTCGCCTCTCCTTGTGATCCATACCAGACCAGGGTCGACCCTGCGCCGCCCCGCAGACCGGTGCCTCCCCCACCACCAGCGACCGTCACCGCCGCCAGCCTCCCTTCCCCGTCGGACTGCCCCGCCTCCTCCCAACGCTGCTGCCCCCTGCAACGGAGGTGAACCGGGGCTCCTCCCCTTCGCCCATCTCTCCCATGTGCGTCCCTCTGGCCACCCCCATGCACGTGCACACCAGCTCGTCGCAGCTCCTGCACGCCCCACGCACACTCGCACCCCACGTCGGCCTTCGGTCGCGCCCTGGCCTCCACACCGCCTTTACCGCGCATCTCTCCCTACCCACGGACATGCCCTGCGCATGCCCTGGCCCTCTGGCAGTCGCAGTTGCCCTGCGCCGATGCTTTTCTCGTACGGGGCTGCTGGCCATTGCTTGGCCTCGAGCCCCCCCCCTCATACATCTTCCTCTTAAGCAGGGGGGATTAACCCCCGTGTGACTAGTTTATTAGGGCTAAAATCCCCACCGTGTGCATCACAAAGAGGGCCCATGATGACCCACAAGTATAGGGTATCAATCGTAGTCCTTTCGATAAGTAAGAGTGTCGAACCCAACGAGGAGCACAAGGCTCTGATAAACGGATTTCAGCAAGGTAATAACTGCAAGCACTGAAAGTAGCGGTAACAAGTGATTGTGTAGCAGGTGAAACGTAGCAAGCAAAGAGTAACAAGTAACAAGTAGTAGAAACAGTGCAGCAAGTGGCCCAATCCCTTTTGTAGCAAGGGACAATCCTGAACAAAGTCTTATAGGAGGAAAAACGCTCCCGAGGACACACGGGAATTTCTGTCATGCTAGTTTCATCATGTTCATATGATTCGCGTTCGTTACTTTGATAGTTTGATATGTGGGTGGACCGGCACTTGGGTACTGCCCTTACTTGGACAAATATCCCACTTATGATTAACCTCTCTCACAAGCATCCGCAACTACAAAAGAAGAATTAAGACAAAGTCTAACCATAGCATTAAACTAGTGGATCCAAATCAGCCCCTCACGAAGCAACGCATAGACTGGGGTTTAAGATTCTGTCACTCTAGCAACCCATCATCTACTTACTACTTCCCAATGCCTTCCTCTAGGCCCAAATATGGTGAAGTGTTATGTAGTCGATGTTCACATAACACCACTAGAGGAAAAGACAACATACAACATATCAAAATACCGAACGAATATCAAATTCACATGACTGTTATAACCATGACTTATCCCATGTCCTCAGGAACAAAAGTAACTACTCACAAGACATAATCATAATCATGACCAGAGGTGTAATGAATAGCATCAAGGATCTGAACATAAACTCATCCACCAAGTAATCCAACAAGCATCAACTACAAAGAGTAATCAACACTACTAGCAACCTTCCAAGTACCAATCGGAGTTGCGAGACGAAGATTGGTTACAAGAGATGAACTAGGGATTGGAGAGGAGATGGTGCTGATGAAGATGTTGATGAAGATGCCTCCCCTCCGACGAGAGGAGTGTTGGTGATGACGATGGCGACGATTCCCCCCTCCGGGAGGGAAATTTCCCCGGCAGGATCGTCCTGCCGGAGCTCTAGATTGGATTTTCTCAAGTTCCGCCACGTGGCGGCGGCGAAACCACGAAAAAGCTCCCGATTGATTTTTTTCCAGACCAGGACGCTTCATATAGAAAAAGAGGGGGGCTAGTGGGCCTTCAGGCAGCCCACAAGCTTGCCCACCGCCACCAGGGGGGTGGTGGTGGAGTGGGGGCTTGTGGGGCCCTGGTGGCCCCCCTCCGGTAGTTCTTTCGCCCAGTATTTTTAATATATTCCAGAAAAATCCATGTAAATTTTTAGGGCATTTGGAGATGTGCAGAATAGTGGACCAGGATTTGCTCCTCTTCCAATCCGGAATTCCAGCTGCCTGAATTCTCCCTCTTCAAATAAACCTTGCAAAATAAGAGAGAAAAGGCATAAATATGGTACCGCAAGTAATATAACAGCCCGAAAAGCAATAAATATGAACATGAAAGCATGATGCAACATGGACGTATCAGCCCACCCCAACTAAAACGGTTAAAAATGAATTAAAAACAATAACTAAATTATTTAAATAACTAATTAATTAACTAAGAGTAATTAATATTAATTACTTTGACTAATCTATTGTTAATCTATTAGAGAATGACATGTGGGTCGGGGTCATTAGCATTAATGACTCTTTTAGTTTAAGTTGCAATAATTAGTTTAGCCTAATGTGAGAATAACATGTGGGTCCAACCCCCGTTAATTAAATCAGATTATTGTTAGTTAGACCTAATTAAAATGTGAGTATGACACGTGGGACCCACTGGTGAGTTTGACCAGTCAACACGATTGTTGACTGTTGATGTCAGCATGACATCATGGTGATGTCATAGCTATTTAATGAATTAGTTAAATCAATTTAATTATTAAGTAATTAATAAAACTTTAAAAATTAATAAAAATTAATCCATAACCCGGATGAAAATATTTTGTACATGAAAGTTGATCAGAAAAAACGAGAAGAACCTGGATACGCTACTCGTTCGTCTCTCAAGCGTCTCTATCATAGCGAACATATAACTTTTCCATCGTTTTCGCGTGTCCGATAGTAGCCAGGCACCTGGGAAATATCGTCTCATATTTTCCCATCCATCTACGACGGGTAATATTGCGTAAGCTCATGCCTAGCCTTGCATATTGCCATGTCGTGCATCGTGTTGCATCTGTGCTTTATATTTATTGTTTCTCCCCCCTCTTCTCTCCGGTAGACCCCGACGCTGAAGCTACTGCCGGGTACGACTACCCTCCTGACGACCATCCGTTTTGCTGTAGACCAACAAGGCAAGCAAACCCCCCTCGATCATTGTTATATCGCATATTCTTTCTCCCTCATGCTTGCTTTATATTTTGCAAATGTTTTAGTTAGCTCCTATATCTAATACATAGCCTATTTTTTATGAACTGCTACTTTACTCTACCGCATTTTAAATTGTTTAGTATAGGTGTAGCTGTGATCCCCATTTACCGCCCTTAGTCTACTTGCCATTGTTTTTTCATCAAGTCTTGGTCATCTGATCGATGGGCCAAGACTAGTCACATCACTCACACCCCCTTAGTTGTACGACATTGCAGAGCTACTATCAAATACCAAGGGTGACACCTCGATATGTACTCCTGATGTTAGCTCTCTAGTGTAATTGACCGATGGTGGTTCTTGGAGGGTGATTCGTCCTTTAACACCTTCGATAATGACTCTGTTGTACAACCCATCAAGAATGGTCCATCGAGGGTGAATCCTCGCTTGTCACCTTGACGGTTACATCGTTTGGAATCCAGCAAGGGAGATACCTCGGATCCTTGTGATGTTACAACCACATAGTTACTTGACCGTGCTATTGGGAACATGAAAGGTGTGTTGCAGGTGGATTCCTTCGTGAATTTGACGAGGCATGGCTGGGCATTCTGGTCCTTGCCTCACATCCTCGAGATTAATTAAAATGCTAATGGATTTGGGTATTTGATCTGAGTTGGTCGGGAGACCCTTTTCACGCTAACCTTCACGTGGGAGAATTTATGGGTACTCGACATCGTGGTAACAGCCGAAGCTCTTCTCATGTAAGCAATGGAGTGGCCCGCGCTCGAGTAGCCCGGATAAGCATCATTCTTGTATAAGAGGTGCCAAGACTGACATCGGTTGCCCATGCATCATGCATGAGTGCAAAGGGTGATGGTCCCATGACTCCCGCGTGCTTAGGATTTAGACTGACGGTCTGGCCTCACTGTTGAGCTTAGGTAGGGATGCGATGTGTTGATGTTCCGATGTCGGGCGTGTCTCAGGAAAGTGTGTCCGGCCAGAGTCCATGGTTACAGGACGACTTGGAGTTGTGCCCCGATTTTATACAACTACAACTGTTACTTAACTGGAATGCTTGCTCCGGGTTTGCTTGCTCGCAGGGAGTAGAGGAAGAATCTCTGGGCGTGACATTAACTAAAATTGATGCAAGAATCTGACTATTAATTGTGTTACTTCCTCTACTCTCGTCTATTGCTGCAAGACGCTAAAGATGCTAGTCTTTGATAGGACTAGTCCCCTCTCTCTATTCTTGCATTGCTGCAGTCAGTCCACATATAACCCATTCCCTTTCATACTGATGCATACTTAGTATAGTTCTAATGTCAGTCTTGCGAGTACTTTGGATGAGTATTCACCATTGCTTTTCTCCCCCTTTTCCCATTGACACGATTGATTCGACCAGATGATGGAGCCCAGGAGATGGCATATCCCGCCGATGACGACCGCTACCCCTACAGTGCCTACTACTTCGTGGAGGCCGCTGATGCCCAGGGGTACTTTAGGAGGTTCCCAGGAAGGAGGCCTCGCCTCGCTCAATTGATGTATCTTTTGTGCTTGCCTTATCTAAGGCGTTATCCTTATTTTATGTGTGTACGCAAATATTTGTTGCTTCTGCTAACTGTGTGCTTATCGAGCTTCTGTATTCTAGCCCTCGAGGCTCCAGGCTTGTAATATGAAGCTTGTACATTTTATTTGTGGCTAGAGTTGTGTTGTGATATCTTCACGTGAGTCCTTGCGCTTAGTGGCACGCATTTGCGTCTATGATTAGCGTATGATCAAATTGAGGGCGTCACAAGTTGGTATCAGAGCCGACTGCCTATAGGTAGCCCCCTTTCCAACTCCTTGGCCTAAGTTGAGTCTAGTATTTTAAAAAACTCTACTAACATTGTTGTGTGGCTAACGGGCCCACATCTCAATTGGGTGGTATTAATATCTTTTACACCTCTTCTATACTCTGGGTTCTGATCTCTCTTCTCTTTCGCGTTAAAGATTTTGCTAGCTCTAATATTAGGTTCTCGTAATCACATCGACCTGGAGAACCGGATTATCTACTGCTGTTCTTCTGATAATATATTACTCACACTCTCATTTGACATCCGTCAATCTTCCTTTTCAGATCCGTCCCGCAAGGCAGATCGTACCCCTTACTTTGGCTGTCGATGCGACTGGGTACCAGGCCATTCTAGTCGACCTCTTGACCAGGCTGGGATATCGCGGGTACCCCGAGTACATTGTGTACAAGGACTTTCATGAGGTCAACCAGGGGCAGTAATAGGTTCAGGTTCGCATCTTCGCTCGGACGGACATCGCCATCAACGAGCGGCACACCTTCTGCGGAGTTGGGTTGACGATCAATATGGCCGTCCATAATGCTGCCTATGTCGCTATCACCCACTTCCGTGGAGCGTACCCTTGCCTGGAGGAGACTGCTTTCGGATACATCTTGTATACTCTTGCCAGGGATGGGACAGTATCTGATCTCACTGGCAACACCGCCATCGTTCGGGACCGCAATGACCGATCCTACGTCGTCGTGTGTACCCCCTACGTGAGAAATTGCTATGACCCACGGGTTCTAGTGTAGTACACCGAGGCGATGGATCTAGCCTTTCGAGCTCAGACTGTTGAGTTATACGCCACGCGTACCTGTCTTTACGACGCATTAAAATCGTTAGTGCTAGTAGTCGAGGCGAGGATCCACCCTGAGTACATCCTCCACCCGTATTGGATAGAGCTACCACCAGGCCTGAAGTGGCCTGCTGTTTGAGGTCGTACCGCTACACTTGGACCCCGGCTCCAAGTTGGATGCAGTACGAGCACAAGAGTCGCAATGGGATGCATAATCCTGCTCCTAGGTTCTCCTATCAGGGTCACCATCAGCTACCTGGATTTAGCCGTTGTCTCCGACGTTGATGTATCCTTATTGCTGTGTCTCGTTGTTGTATCCCGCCACCGCGTGCCTGCGTGCCGCCTAGTGAGTCCAACTTATTGTCATATTTTGAATTGTCGACGATGGTCTACAATCGAACTTATGTATGGGTCTGTATGTCAAACTTGGCTACTATGAAGTATCTATCGCATTCCTTTCGTCGTGCTTGATTACTTCATGAATGACTACATACCCTTGCAATTACTTTATGCTAAACTACCCCTCTTAAAATTTAGCAGGATGGTTAGACCAGATGGCCGCCCACGTGGTGTCGTAAACGATGCACCACCCCCGCATCCTAAATATATGGCTGGGATGATCCAACAGTTTGAACTGAACCACTGGTTTTTGCAAGGGCTCATGGATCAGTTCCCAAGGCCGAACATGAATTAGCACTAAGGCGTGACATTGTAAGACTTATGCGGCCTCAACCCTGTGATTTACCGCAGCTCAACTCAGCCTGTTGATGCTGATGACTGGCTCCGTGACATCGCTTATGAGATGGAGTGTGCCAATGTACCCCTAGCAAGCCATGTTAACTTTGCAGCCTACTTTCTGAAGGCTCCCGCTGCTCAATGGTGGGACACTCACGGGTGCTCTCAGCCTGTTGGAACTATCATCACCTGGCCTGAGTTCCATGCCGCTTTTCGTGCCTGCTACATTTCTGAGGGAATCATAGACCGGAAGAAGCGTGAGTTCCGCAACCTTGTACAGGGCAACAAGACTGTGGATGCTTATCAGCGGGAGTTTCTGGACTTATCCCTTTATATAGAATAAGATATTGCAATTGATGCACACAGATAGGAGAAGTTCCATAATGGCCTCCACCCTGACATCAAGCTGGTGCTCCTTGTTGAGGACTATGCTGATTTCGCCACCTTGGTGAACAAGTCCATTCAAGTTGACACTCGTCTGCAGGAATACAAGGATAGCAGCAAGCGCAACCGTGATAGGAGTTCATCCTCAGGCCCATCTGCACACAAGAGGAAGATTTGGATTCCCCACCACATGTATCATGCACCTTCTCCTACTCTAAGGCCATCTTATGCTCCACCTCGTTTGCCTCCTCCACCACCTTGGCAGCCGAGACTTCCAGCTCCACCGCCTTGAGATCCTCCTTCCCATCGTGAGGATGCGATGTGCTTTCAGTGTGGCCGTCCAGGTCACCGTAATAGAGACTATAGGTAGAATCCAAACCAGCTGGCACTTCCCTCAACTGGAATGGCAACAATCAGAACCGCAACAAGAATGCCAAGCCTGCTTATGTTCGTGGTCAGGCCAACAACATTGAAATGGGTCAAGCTCAGGAAAACCCTGCTACGGTGACGGGTACACTTCTCGTTAACTTTGTACCTGCTTATGTATGTTTGATACACGAGCATCTCATTCCTTTATGTCAGAAAATTTTGCATATATGCATGATATTACAAGCACAGAGATGAACATTCAGATAGTGGTAAACACCCCTCGGGCCAATGTCAAACCTCTATGGTTTGCCCCAATGTTCCTATTGAAATTGAAGGATTGGAATTCCTTGTTGCTCCCATTTTACTAAATTCTTCCAACATTGAGCTCATACTGGGAATGAAATGGCTAATAGCTCATACGACTTCAATCGTTCGTGCCACCAAAACCGTCCTCCTCGTACACCCTTCTAATGAGTTAATAAGCTACCATGCTCATCTCGTTGGAGATGCTGAGGCACGACTATATGCCTTGAATGCATTAGATGCGTAGCCTCTTGAAGGGCTCGAAAAGATTCCAATTTTCTGGGAACTCCAAGATGTCTTTCCTGAAGAACTTCCGGGGATTCCCCCTGCCTGAGCTATCGAGTTTCTCATCGACTTGGTACCCTGTACCACTCCTAGCGCCAAGCGTCCTAATAAAATGCCACCACATGAGCTTCTTGAATTTAAGCAAGAAATTGAAAATTTGATTCATTTGGGTTTCATTCTCCCTAGTTCGTCTACTTGGGGAGCAACTTCACTCTTTGTTAAGAAGAAAGATGGAACAAATCGTTTGGTTCAAAACTACCATCCTATCAATCTGGCCAATATTAAAAACAAATATCTTCTTCCTCGGATAAATGATTTGTAAGATCAACTTGCCAGTTTCTGAGTCTTCTCTAAGCTTGACTTGAGGTTGGGCTACCACCAGATCCGTGTTCGCAAAGAGGATATCCCAAAGACCGCCTTTGTTACTCACTATGGATCATACGAGTACACTGTCATGTCCTTCATATTAACCAATGCCTCGGAAACCTTGTCCCCATTGAGGAATTATATATTAATGCACTACCTCAACAAAATCGTCGTGGTATATGCTACTTCTCAAACAACAGCGCCAGAAATTGACACGTTGACAGAGATTGGGCTTGCGTTGGTTTTTCCCTTTAAGAGGAAAGGGTGATGCAGCGCAGGAGCAGTAAGTATTTCCCTCAGTTTGAGAACCAAGGTATCGATCCAGAAGGAGGGTCTCGTCAAGACCAGAGTACCTGCGCAAACACAAACAAGCTTGCACCCAATGCTTCAAAGGGGTTGTCCATCTCTTCAAGATTGTTTGCAAAGTGAGATCTGAAGGCAGAAAGTGCAACGAAGTAAAAAGTATAAGGCTGAATATATGGTGTGGAGTAGATCCTCGGGGCCATAGTGTTCACTACAGGCTTATCTCAAAATAGCAAGTAATACGGTGGGTGAACAAATTACTGTCGAGCAATTGATAGAACCGCGGAAAGTCATGATGATATCTAAGGCAATGATCATATATATAGGCATCACGTCTGAGACAAGTAGACCGATACTTTCTACATCTACTACTATTACTCCACACATCGACCGCTATCCAGCATGCATCTAGAGTATTGAGTTCATGACGAACAGAGTAACTCTTTAAGCAAGATGACATGATGTAGAGGGATAATCTCACACCAATGATGAAAACCCCATATTTTTACCCTTGATGGCAACAACATGATGCGTGCCTTGCTACACCTTCTGTCACTGGGTGAGGTCACCACACGACATGAACCCAAAACCAAGCACTTCTCCCATTGCAAGAATCATAGATCTAGTTGGCCAGAAAAAACCCACAACTCAAAGAGAATTACAAGGATATGAAATCATGCATAAGAGAGATCAGAAGAAACTCAAATAAGATTCATAGATAATCTGATCATAAATCCACAATTCGTCGGATCTCGACAAACACACCGCAAAAAAAGATTACATCAGATAGATCTCCATGAAGATCATGGGGAACTTTGTATTGAAGATCCAAGAGAGAGAAGAAGCCATCTAGTTACTAGCTATGGACCCGTAGGTCTATGGTGAACTACTCACGCTTCATCGGAGAGGTCATGGTGTTGATGAAGAAGCCCTCCGTGTCCGAATCCCCCCTCCGGCAGGGCACCAGGACGTGCCCCATGTGGGATCTTGCGGAGACAGAAGCTTGCGGCGGCGGAAAAGTAATTGCAATCGTCTATTGATTTGTTTGGGAATATTTGGGAATATATAGGCGCAAGATCTAGGTCAGGGGACCTCCAGGGGGCCCACAAGCCTGGATGGCACAGCCCCCTGGCCGTGGGGTGGGGGCTTGTGGGGCCCCTGGGGCTCTTCTGGCTTGGCTCCCAAGTCCTCCGATATTATTCCGTTCCACAAAAAATCTTTTCGGGGATTTTCTTTCGTTTGGACTCCGTTTCAAAATCTCCTCTGAAAGGGGTCAAAAACATGGAACAAACAGGAACTGGCACTTGGCACTAAGTTAATAAGTTAGTCCCAGAAAATAAATAAAAGGCATGCAAAACATCCAAAGTTTGACAAGATAATAGCATGAAACCATCAAAAATTATAGATACGTTGGAGACGTATCAGTATATCTGGATGATATTCTAGTATATTCGAAGAATAAAGAAGAGCATGTCGAACATCTTCGTCTTTTACTAGATAAGTTTCGGGAGCATCAACTTTATGCGAAGTATTCCAAATGTCAATCCTAGCTGGACAAAGTGACGTACCTTGGTCATGTGATCTCCAAGGATGGTATTGCGGTCAACCCCAAACAAGTTCAAGCTATTGTTGACTGGACTCCCGTGAAGAATGTCAAGAAAGTTTCCAAACACTCAAGGACAAACTAACATCTGCTCTAGTACTTGCTCCTCCGGATACTAAAATGGATTTCATCATATACTATGATGCTTCTCGTCAAGGAATAGGTTGTATCGTAATGCAATAACGCAAAGTGATTTCTTATGCCTCTCGTCAGCTGCGTGCTCACGAGGAGAACTATCCAGTTCATGACGTCGAACTTGCTGTAGTTGTACATTCATTGAAAGAGCGGCGACAATACCTTCTTGGTAATCGTTGTGAAATCTACACTGATCATCAAAGTCCGAAGTACCTGTTCACTCAGCCAGATCTGAACCTCCCTCGACAGAGATGGATGAAGCGCATATCAGAATTTCACTGTGGTATATCTTATAACCCCGGCAAGGCTAGTGTAATGGATGATGCCTTGAACCGCAAGTCGTACTGCAACCACCTCCAGGTTCGTATGGTTCATGACCGTCTTCAAGAGGAATTCAGTAAACTGAACCTCCATATGGTTCCTCAGGGTTATCTTGTTCCCCCTCCTAAAGAGATTCACAAGATGAACTTCCGTGTTGTTAATAAGGGTTCCCTCAGTAACCTGGTTGCTGAACCAGATCTCATGTCCCGCATCAAAAATATGCAACTCTATGAAGATGATGTCGAGAGGATTAAACACTATCTAGAAGAAGGTTAACGCTCTTGATTCACTGTTGTTGATGATGGCGCCTTGTACTTCAAGGGTCGCTTATTCGTTCCAACTAAGAGGGAAAACCTGAGAATGACTGGAAAGGTGATGAAAGAATCTCATGAAAAATCGTTGTCTATTCATACGGGTAGTACTAAGATGTACCAAGACATCCGTCAAAGATTCTGGTGGTCAAATATGAAACAAGACATTGCATGCTATGTTGCAGAATGTGATATTTGCCGGCGAATCAAAGAGAACATCAGAAGGCTGCTGGAACTCAGCAACCTATCTCTATTCTTGAGTGGAAATGGGACCACGTTGAAATGGACTTCGTCACTGGTTTTCCGAGATCGCGGGAAGGTAATGATGTTATTCTTGTCCTCATTGACCGACTGTCCAAAGTTGCACATTTTCGGGTCGTCAAAGATTCAATTACTGCTAGTCAACTCATAGATCTTTATATTCCGTGGTAACCAGCTCGGACCTTGGCAACTTGTTCACTTCAAAATTCTGGGAAAGTTTTCAGAAGGCTATGGGGACTCATCTGTCCTTCAGCACCGCAGTTCACCCTCTATCCCAGGGACAAGTTGAACGAGTCAACCAAATTCTAGAAGACATGCTTCGAGCTTGTGTCATCTCTTTTGGTAAGAAATGGGAGGAATCTCTCCTGTATGTCGAGTTCTCCTACAACAATAGCTATCAAGCTAGTCTAAAGATGGCACCTTTTGAAGTATTGTATGGACGAAGGTGTCGAACTCCTCTGAATTGGTCAGAAACCGGGGAACAATCACTCTTCGGTCCGGATATTATCCAACACGCTTAAGATCAAGTCCGTATTATTCATTAGAATCTAAAGGCTGCTCAGTCTCGTCACAAAAGTCAGTATGGTCTATCAACCTGGCGAAAAGGCTTATCTTGGAGTCACATCAATGAGAGGTGCACACGGTTTTGGGATCAAGGGCAAGCTAGCTCCTCACTATATTGGCCATTGATTGTTCTCAAAAGGCGTGGAAAAGTATCTTATCAATTGGAACTACCGATGACCCTTTCTCAGGTTCACGATGTCTGCCATGTGTCTCAACTCCGTTGCTGCTTCAAATATCCTATTCGAGCACTGGATCGTGATATGCTTGAGCTACAACAAGACCTCTCTTATGAAGAGCATCCGGTACGCATTCTCGATCATACTGAACGTCAGACTCATTGCAAGGTCACCAAGTTCCTTAAACTGAAGTGGTCAAATCATTCTGAAGATGAAGCCCCTTGGGAACACGTGGATCATCTTCATGATGAATACCCCGAGCTCTTTCCTTCTACCTCTTAATTCTCGGGACGAGAATTCTTGTTAGTAGGGGAGAGTTGTGACATCCCCGGATTATGCTACAGTAATCATTGTAATTAAGCTACAATGATGGCCAAGATTAAGCAAATAATTTTGATAATCCAGTTACGATCGTTGTTGGAATCAAACTCTAATTAAAATAGTTTTGTATTCAAATTCGTTTCAAAAGTGGATTTAGAAGTTCTGCAAACTTTGAATTAAAAATCTTGCTTAGGTGGCAAATAAACCCTAAGTATATATAAAATTTAAACTGATTTACCAACTACTTTAGTGCCTCAAAACAATTAAAAATGAGGATAAAAGTTATTATTAAATGCCATTTTTTAAATCAATTCCAACTAAATTCCTAAAACTCCCAAAACATTTGTGAGAGTACTAAATATTGCATACTATTTACTGGAGCAATTCTAACATTTTTACTAAAGCTAATTGGTCCTAAAAAAAATAAAACAATAGATATAAAAAGAAATGAAAAAGAAGAATAATAAAGAAATAAAAAGGGAAGACCCCCCACCTCCATTGGGCCGGACCTTGCCAGCCCAACCGGCCCACCCCGTCGCGAGGGGGTATAAAACCCAAGGGAACTCTAAAATCCCCCAGCGAGCACGTCCCTTGTGGCTCCCCTTCCCCTCCCCTCTCCTCGAGATCTAGACCAGATCGGGGCTGACCCTCCGTCGCCCCGTCGGCCGGTACCGCCCCCACCGCCGTCCATCATCTCCCGCCGTCGGCCTCCCTTCCTCTCCGGACTACCCCGCCAGCCTCCTCGCCTCCTCCCTAGGTTGCTGCCGCCCTGCAACTGAGGTGAACCGTGGCTCCTCCCCTCCTCCTTTCTCTCCCCCTCTGGCGAACTTTGCCGTCTCTGGCAGCACCTACCCACCGGCCCTGCTCACATGTGCTTCCCTTTGGCCACCCTCCCACGCGTGTGCACACCACCCTGTCACAGGTCATGCACTCCCCGCGCGCGCGCTCGCGCTGCTTCGGCCTTTGGCCGTGCCCGGGCCTCCCCACCACCGCTTCCACGTGATGACGAGATGATGTATATACTTCTCGCACCCCGTTGGTTACCCCAAGTGGAAGGTTCAGATGTAGTAAGCAGCAAGTTTTCCCTCACATGAAGACTGTAAGGTTTATCGAACCAGTAGAACTCCTAGGATCAACAAGTAGGTGTCTTCCACCCTGGTAATAGAAGAAGACGTGGACCTGCACACACAACAAATAACTTTGCTCCCAACGAGTACAGAGAGGTTGTCAATCTCTCCGGCCTTGTAGTTTGCAAAGGATCAAAACACAAGCGGGAAAGTAATAGTGATTGCAACGGAAAAGTAAATGAAAACGGGAAATGATGGAGGTGTAAACAATGATGGTGATATGGACCGGAGTCACATGATGTTCACTAGTGATGTCACTCTCCCAAAAGACGATAAACAACTATGCTTGGGTAAACAAATCATAGTTGGGCAGTTGACAGAATTATGGACACAACGCAATGCTAATTATGCTACTTGATAGTTAGAGGTTCAATAGTAATGGGCAGTACGCCAAGACAAGTAGACCGTTTATTCATCAACATCTACTTACTAATCATCCACCATGAGTTATCTATCCAGAACATCTGGCCGGTATTAAGTTGCGAGCCCCACCCAAAGTGTAAACTAAAAGCAACGGACAACTGCATTAACGAACTATGCGTAAGGTAAACAATCCTTGCAACCGTGGTCACAAGCACCGTTGTTTTCTCCATGGTGGCAACAACACATCCCTTAGTCTCATGTTTCTATCACTCAAGCTAGACATCGAGGGGATCAACCTACAATCATGCATAACGCTCCCTCTTGGAGTTACAATCTACTACTCGGCCAAAGCAGTAAATAGCAACGGAGAACATGCATGAATCAATAAGGAACGTAATATAAATGGATAATCAAATATATAACTCATAAAAATATGAACATAATCTCATAATCCATCGGATCCCAACAAACCGAGCATAGCAATAGGAAGAGAATTACATAAATGCCTTGATCATGTCGGGCAGCTCACAAGGACTAACCACTAAAGCACTAGATTGAAGAGAAGACATCACATACCTACTGGTCATGGACTCGTGGTCCAAGGAGGACTACTCGGCACGTCTGGGAAGCGTCCATGGCGGTGGAGAAGCTCCCGGAGGTCAATCCTCCCTCCGACAGGGTGCCGGGAAGAGGTCTCATAACGCTCACGATCTCAGAAGCGCTGCGGTGGCGGAACGATGGAGAAATTTGTGATTCTGGAAGTTGTGGAAGGGTTTCCTCTCGGGGGGACTAAATATAGGCCAAAGGAGGGCACCGGAGGAGGTGGGGCCCACCTAGGCGGCCTCCTAGCACGGCCTACGGCCTGACCGCGCCAGCAGGTCGCCTGGACGGCCCCAGGCCCCCCTCTCACCATTCTTCGGTGATCTGGAAGCTTCTGTTTCACTCATTTTTTATATATTTTTCCTGGAATTTTTCGGTCTTCGGAAAATTGGGTAAAAGCCCCTACAAAATAGACATCAGCAGGCAGAAACTCGCACTGGATGCACTGAGTTCATAGGTTAGTCCAAATATGTGTAAAATGATATAAAAGTGTAGCAAAACATATAACAATGTCACCCAAAAGATCATTGAACAAGCAGAAATTGTAGATACGTTTGGGACGTATCACCACGCACCTGGCCCTACCCCCGGCCGTGCCCCCATGCACGCCCTGGCCCTCCGGCCGTCGTAGTTGCCCCGCGCCAGCGCTGGCCTCACTAAGGGCTGGTGGCCACGGCATGGCCTCGAGCACCCCCACCCAGGGGGGCCTCTTCCTGTTAACGAGGGGGGATTAACCTCCCCTCTAATTAGTTTATCGGGGCAAAAATCCCCATCCCCAATGTGTGCAAGATGTAGAGGGCCCACCCCCACTAAAATGTTTAAAAATTGAATTAAAATAGCTAATTAATTAATAAGTTAATTAGTTAATTTAGAGTAATTAAGATAAATTCGTTTGACTAATCTATTGTTAATCTATTAGAGAATGACTTGTGGGCCCACGTCATTAGCATTAATGACTTTGTAAGTTTCACTTAAAATAAAAATTTTAGCCTAATGTCACACTAACATGTGGGTCCAACCCCACTTAACTAAATCTGATTAATGTTAATAAAACCTAATTAAAATGTGAGTATAACACGTGGGGCCCACTAGTCAGTTTGAGGAGTCAACACGACTGTTGGCTGCTAATGCGAGCATGACATCATGCTGATGTCATAGCTATTTAATGAATTAAATTAAATCTGTTTAATTCTTAAATAACTAATAAAAATTTTAAAACTAATATAATTGCGAACATTGAACATTGAACTTTTCCATCATTTTCGCATGTCAGGTACGAGCCACATACCCGGAAAATATCATTAGACATTTCCCGATTCGTCTATGATGGGTAATACTGCGCAAGCTCATGCCTAGACTGCAATATTGCCATGCGATGCATCGTGCCGCATATGTGCTTTATATTTATTGGTTCTTCTCCCTCTTCTCTTCGGTAGACCCCGAGGCTGACGCTGCTGCTGGGTACCATTACCCTCCTAATGACCAGCCCTTTGCCGCAGAGCAACAAGGAAAGCAACCCCCCCCCCTTGATCATTCCTCTATACGACCTATTCTTTCTCCCTCATGTTTGCATTAGATTTTGCTATTATTGTAGTTAGCTCCTATATGTGATGCATAACCTGTTTTTAATGAACTGCTACTTTACTCTACCGCACTTTAAAGTGTTTAATATAGGTGGAGCGGTGATCCCCATTTACCCCCTTAGTCTAGTTGCCCCTAATTTTTCATAAAGTTTCGATCATCTGATCAAAGAGCCAAGACTCATCACATCACTCACAACTCCTTAGTTGTACGACGCTAGAGAGCTACTATCGAGGACCAAAGGTGACACCTTGATACGTACTCCTGATGTTAGCTCTGTAGTGTAGTTAATCGATGGTGATTCTGAGAGCGTGATTGCTCCTTCACCACCTTCGATAATGACTGTGTCGTACAACCCATCATACGTGGTAAATCGTGGGTGATTCCTCGCACGTCACCTTGACGGTTACATCGTTCAGAATCCATCAAGGGTGATACCTCAGATCCCTCTGAAGTTACAACCACACAGTTACTTGACTGTGGTACTAGAAACACGAAAGGTGTGTTGTGGGTGGATTCCCGCGTGAATGTGACGAGGCGTGGCTGGGCATTCTCGTCCTTGCCACACATCCTCGCGATTAATGAAAATGCTAATGGATTTGGATATTTGATCTGATTTGGTCGGGACACCGTATTCGCACTAACCTTCACGTGGGAGAAGTTATGGGTACTCGACGTCGTGGTATCAGCTGAAGCTCTTCAGACATCAGCAATGGAGCGACGCATGCTCGAGTGGCGTGGATAAGCATAGTTCTTGTATAAGAGGTGCCAGGACTGACATCGGCCGCCCACGCATCATACAGGAGGACAAGGGGTGATGGGCCCATGACCCATGCGCGCTTAGGATTTAGACCGGCGTGCAGGCCTCTATGTCGAGCTTCGGTAGAGCTGCGACTTGATGATGTTCCGAGGCCGTGCATGTCTTAGGAAAGTGTGTACGACCAGAGTTTATCAAGCGTGTTGGGTACTGTGGTGCACCCCTGCAGGGATGAACATTAACTATTCGGATACCCATGTCCACAGTTACAAGACGACTTGGAGTTGTGCCCCGATCTTATACAACTACAACAATTACTTAAATGGAATGTTTGCTCCGGGTTTGCTTCCTCGCAGGGAGTCGAAGAAGAATCTCTGGGCGTGACCTTAATTAAAATTGCTGCAACAATATGACTATTAATTGTTTTACTTGCTCCACTCTCGTCCATTGCTTGAAGACACCGAAGATGCTAGTATTTGATATGACTAGTCCCCTCTCTCGATTCTCGCATTGCTGCAGTCAGTCCACATATAACCCCTTCCCTTTCATACAGATGCATACTTAGTATAGTTCTGATGTCAGTCTCGCGAGTACTTTGGAGGAGTACTCACCGTTGCTTTGCTCCCCCTTTTCTCCTTGATACTATTGCTACGACCAAATGACGGAGTCGAAGAGATGGCGTATCCTGCCGATGGTGACTGCTACGCCGACGGTGCCTACTACTTCGTGGAGGTCGCTGACGACCAAGAGTTATTTAGGAGGTTCCCTCGTAGGAGGCCTCGCCTCGTTCGATCGATGTATATTTTCTGCTAGCCTTGTCTAAGGCATTTTCCTTGTTTTATGTCTATACTCGGATATTTGTTGCTTCCGCTGACTAGTGTGTTTATCGAGCTTCTACATTCTATCCCTCGAGGACCCTAGCTTGTAATATGAAGCTTGTATGTTTTTATTTGTGTCTAGAGTTGTGTTGTGATATATTCACGTGAGTCATTGGGCTTGGTCGTACGCATTTTCGTGTATGATTTGTGTACGATCAAATCGAGGGCGTCACACACTCGGACTACGGCAACACGTGCATGATAAAGAGACTACTACGGCTACAGACTGAAATTACCCCATGAAGTGCAGTGAAGACGAGCGTTACGAGTAACGTCGGAGTTAGAGTTGTTGTTACTAGTAACTTCCATAGTTATTAGCATTAAATCACCCTTGAAATGCCGTTTGGGCAGTCGTGGCGCAATCTATGTAAGCCGCACCCGAGCTCCTCAACAAGGGTTGAGCATTCTATAATCTCACCCCCCCCCCCCCCCCGTAATCAAACACTAGCCTCCGGGCTCAAGACATAGGGTTGTTACCGCTCCCGAGTGGGGCCCAAACTCATACATCCGAGTGTATGCACTGCGTCGTAGCTAGTCTCCACCCCTCATTTGTACCCCTCGTACTATTGTGATGATCATTCCCACGACAGACCCCTTAACCTATTTAATTTTGATCGTCTGACCTATATTGGGGGGGTCCAAATCCAGCCCATTTTGTATATATAGATCCTAACCCTAGACCCACCGCTAGAAACCATCGTCTGTCCCATTGCCCGACGCCGCCGCAATCATCTTCCACCTCGGGATCCTCCAAGATGCCCGATCCATCCAACCAAAGCTCCACTCCCGTTCTGTGGAAGTGCCCACTAACCATAAGGGAAGCAAGACGCCGTCGGCGGATGCTCAAAACGCATCCTTGCTCATGTAGTTTCCCCCACAAGCTCATGATTGGGTGGAGTTTCGATCCACCAAGCCAGTTGCGGCCCTGCTGCTTCCTTGCTGGTGCACGACCTCTCCTTGCCACGACTCGAGCTTGCCGGACCGGTCGACACCGGTGACCAGTGCTACTGCGACAACATACCTTCCCTGGTATGGCGCCAGGAATCCTGCTGCTACGGCTACGCCTTTAGGGACTTCTTTGGCAAATATGCAAAGGATTTCCCCGCAGCTTTGGAGCCTTGCGTTGGTGTTCCCCTGAAGAGGAAAGGTGATGTAGCACAGCGGCGGTAAGTATTTCCCTCAGTTTTGAGAACAAAGGTATCAAACCAGTGGAAGATCTCGTCAAGTCACAAGTACCTGCACAAACACAAAGAGCTTGCACCCAACGCTATGAAAGGGTTGTCAATCCCTTATAGATTGTTTGCAAAGTGAGAACTGAAAGCAACAAAGTAAACAAGCAAAGTAAAAGTGAAAGTGGAAACGATAGTTGTGAATAGACCCGGGGGGCGTAGTGTTCACTAGTGGCTTCTCTCGTGAAAGCAAGTAGACGGTGGGTGAACGCATTACTGTCGAGCAATTGATAGAACTGCGCAAAGTCATGACGTTATCTAAGGCGATGATTATATCTATAGGCATCACGTCCAAAACAAGTGGACCGATACTTTCTACATCTACTACTATTACTCCACACGTCGACCGCTATCCAGCATGCATCTAGTGTATTAAGTCCAAAAGAACAGAGTAACGCCTTAAGCAACATGACATGATGTAGATGGACAATCTCATATCTACGAACAAACCCCATCTTGTTACCCTTGATGGCAACAACATGATGCGTGCCTTGCTGCCCCTTCTGTCACTGGGAAAGGTCAACACATGGTATGAACCCAAAACCAAGCACTTCTCCCATTGCAAGAATTATAGATCTAGTTGGCCAAACAAAACCCAAGACCCGGAGAGACTTACAAGGATATCAAATCATGCATATAAGAAATCAGCAAAGACTCAAATATAATTCATAGATAATCTGATCACAAATCCACAATTCATTGTATCTCGACAAACACACCACCAAAGAGGATTACATCGGATAGATCTCCATGAAGATCATGGAGAACTTTGTATTGAAGATCCAAGAGAGAGAAGAAGCCATCTAGCTACTAACTACGGACCTTTAGGTCTGAAGTGGACTACTCACGAGTCATTGGAGAGGCGATGATGTTGATGTAGAAGACCTCCAACTCCAAAGTCCCCTCCGGCAGGGAACCGGGAAGGGTCTCCAGATGAGATCTCGCGGAAACGGAACCTTGCGGCGGTGGAAAAGTGTTTTCGTGGATGCCCTGATTTTTTCTAGATTTTTAGGGAATTATTAGGCCAAAGACCTAGGGCAAGGGAGCGCTAGGGGGGCCACAAGCTTGGTTGCCGCGGCCTCCCCCCTGGCCGCGGCAACAGGGCTTGTGGGCCCCCCTGTGGGACCACTGCCTTGGCCCTCGAGCCTCCCTATCTTCTTCCGTTCTGGAAAAAATTATTTCGGGGATTTTATTCCGTTTGGACTCCGTTCCAAGATCAGATATGAACAGAGTCAAAAACATAGAAAAAACAGGAACTGGCACTTGGCACTGAATTAATAAGTTAGTCCCAAAAAAAGATATAAAAGGTAAACGAAACATCCAAAGTTGACAAGACAACAGTGGGAAACCATCAAAAATTATAGATACGTTTGAGACGTATCAACCAGCGCCGAGGCCAGTTGCGCCATCCCCTGCGCACTCCCCTCACTTTCCTCCCTCCGTTCTCCTTCCTCCTGTGGTGGTTCTTCTTCACTACCTTATATCTAACTCACGTACCTCCCATGGCACCAAGGAGCCTCTGTCTCGAGCTTGCCCACCTCCCGGGTCCGACAACCGCTGATGTGTGGCCGTCGGAGGATGGCACCGCTGTCGCGCTGGAACTACGCATGTCCTGGCCTCGCCTCTCTGCCCCACCGTCAGGAGCTCTTGCTGCTACCATGGCGCATGCGCTCTCCCGGTGTTGCTCATATAGTCATCCTCGCCATGAAAGCCGCTGCCATGGATCTCCACGTCTGTGCCACCACAAGCCTCCTCATCATCGGGAATGGACCTCCCCATCCACGCCATGCATGGACCCAGCCTCACCCCCTCGCCTGCAGCTTGCCTCAGCTATGTGAAGGTCCAATTTTTTTTCCAAATCCCTATATCCACGAGGAAGAAGACATGTCCATTGGCCTAGTTCAAAAGCGCATTCCCCTAGTTCTAGTCAAACACATCACACTAGCCTAGCTAGTTGGATTGGTGTGTTGCCTCCGAACGTCCTGGGTTTGAGTCCAAGGTACCCCAATTGTTGCCATGTTTTCTTTCTTTTAACACGCACATGCATAGTTGGGTCAATAACACTCCTGGACCGCTGCAGTGCGCTGCAATCCATCCCATGTATTTTTGTTTCTTCTCTGCGAGTTCTCTAATATCCATGACATTGCATATTTACACAAGTACCAAGTTTCCAAAATATTAATAATTAATAAACCATGCATTAGATTAAAAAATTATATATGAAATGTTTTCAGGATTTTGTGCAGATTAAGAATATCCAACTTCAAGTTTAAAATTCTTAAACTTCATGTTTGATTATATTTGCGTAATTGTCATGTTAAAATGACTTACTTCATAACTAATTAACCATAACTTCAACTGAAATGTTTTATATATGTCACTTGACTAGAAAAATGTGTAGAATGACATGGTGACATTTATTTTGCTTTTTAACAACTCTAAATTTGTGTTTAGGAAAAAAGTAGAAAATTTGAAAATTACACATGGGGACTTATTGGGATTATTATTTGTTATTCCGGCCTCATTTAAACTTGCACAAATGTGTAGTCTATTTGTGTTTCACATCTTGTCATGGTGAACAACATTTAACATTCTCTTGTACCTAAACAAGAGTGAACTAACTAATTCAAATGTGGAGTTTCGTCAATATGCAACTCGTTTCAAATTGAACTTCACTAAATGTGGAGTATTTATATTTGTGCCAATTCATGCCATGCATAATCATATGGACATGTATCATGTTTGATTACACGTCATATCTTGTATATGTTGTGGTGTTTATCGTGTGTTGATTATTTGTTCTAGATTGTTTCTTCTCGATAGATTTCCAAAACCGCTTCGGAGTGTGAGGATTCGCTTGACTACGCCCGTTCGTCTACTTCATGGATTCGTTCTTCTTCCAAGCGGGATCTCAGGCAAGATGATCATTTCCCTAGAGACCACTACTATCATTGCTATGCTAGTTGTCTCGTTTCTATTGATATGTCTCGCTGCCTACCACATGATATGTCAAGACTCCCAACATTGCCATGAACAGCCTCTAACACCTCCACATCCCACCAAACCTTTGTTTGGCTATGTTTCTGCATGCTCAATCCTTCTTATAGTGTTGTTAGTTGCAGTTGCATGTTGCTTCCCGTGTGACAACATGGATTCCTTGATATATGAAAATATTATTGACATTAATTTAATGCACCTATACACTAGGTAAAAGGTGGAAGGCTTGGCCTTCTAGCTCAGTGTTTTGTTCAATATTTTCCGCCCTAGTGAATTATGTACCGGTGTTATGTTCCATATTGAGCGCTCCTAACATGTTTGGGGTTGTTATGGGACATCCTTGATTTTCGTTATGGGATAAAACTCTTCCGACAAGGCCCAACATTTGTATTATATTTTCTCAACATAATAATAATGAACACCGTTTGTAATGCATAGGGAGTTAGCGCTACCCGTGGATTAATTCAACATAATACGGGGGGGGGGGGGGGGGGGGCAGTGCTGATGGTGTTGGTCCCAAACGGGCTGCCTGAGGGGCCACCTCGAGGAAACTCAAGGATTGGTTTTCCTCGTGGCTAGTCACATCCGGTAGTGCCCTGAGAAAGAGATACGTGCGGCTCCTTTGGGATATGTCCTGCCGAGCGGTCTTGCTGGATTGGTTTTACACTTATCGAATGTCTTGTGCACTAAGATAACGAGGATACCGCAGGCTACCTTTAGGTTGAGGTTTTCTCTCCATGGGAGCTTGTGATAGTTTGTGATGGACTAGTTGGGGCACCCATGTAGGGTTAAATCTCTTGGAAAGCCATGTCTGCGGTTATGTGGCAACTTGGAAACTTTGTTGAACACTCGGCCATAGAAAACTTAAACTCAACTAAAATATGCCAACTATGTGCGGAACTGTGACTAACTCTTCTCGTCAGTCTTTGATCCAAGATAGGACACGGTGGGGTTATGTTCGAATTGTAACTAGGTGTTCGGGATCATTTCTTGATCATTATTAGTTCACGTACATTTATGCATAGATCTCCATTCCCCCTTCTTATTCTTGTACTCATAGGTTAGCCACTCAAATAAATGCTTAGTACTTGATGCAGCCTCACTACTTAACCATACCTCACCAATTAAGCCTTGCTAGTCTTGATACCTTTGGCAATGAGATTGTTGAGTCCCTATGGCTCGCATATTAATACAACAACAGTTGCACGTACATGTAAAGTGATACTTTGATGTGAGCGTGATGATTGTCCTATTTGGAGTTTCTTCTGCTTCTTCTTCTTTGATTATAGGATGGTTCGAGGACGACAGCCTGGTATAGCAAGGATGAACGTTGTTTTTATCATTTGATTTATTCCGTAGTCGGACCCTGCTCTTTTGAATGGTTATTGAATGTATGTTTGTACTGAGATGAGCCTGCTAAGCTTGTGGCGAGTGCAAGCCAATTCCATATACTCATCTCTTCTTTACCTGTACTTGTAATAATATCCTTTTCTTGCGAAACGATGAGATGCGCTTTTATCCCTATCGAGGCCCTCGAGCCAAAATAAGGATAGGATCACATCTTGGGGATTAGAAGTTGGTATTAGAGCAGAACCGACTTAGGAGCCCCCTTGATGGATTGAACTTGGCCGAGTCGAGTCTAGTGAAAAACTACTTTCAGTCTAGTTCCATACCGGAGAGTAGGATTCTTTTTACTCCTCTTCTATGCTCTCGTGTGGAATCTTGACGTAGGAATTTTATTTCTACCCCTCTTCTCACTCAAAAAATTTAGGATCATGCGGATATTTTGGAATATTTATGATGTCGATGTGATGGAGTTATGTACTTGGTGCCTCCAGTTTCCACGAGTAGAGCTCCAAGGATATCTCGACACATACTACCGTCCAGTTTACTTAGTATCTCAGGACAGAGGATGTTTGAAATTTCTTCAATACTCTTTGTGGCGAGAGGAGTTTGGCGTTACCCGGTACTCGGGAGAGCATCCAGATGTAGTGTCATAATTGGTATCGTTGTGATTAGGAGAGTCTGAGGTAGATGAGTTTTTGAGATCTGTGGTTATGTGTTGATGGATGTGAGACATTGTATGGGTAGTATTATTGTTAGTAGTTGAGTGATTTATTCAGTAATTACTCCGTGTATTTGTTGGACCAGATTGCATAACCAGAAATATTTTGGGTGTACTCACGTGGGAATTCAAGTAGTTACCTAGGATTATCTTCCAATAGATGCATGATGTGAGGTTGGGGTTCGACATCTAGTGGTTTGTTTGTTCACAGTCTTTCTTACGGAGGAGAGTCTCGATATGCTTCATGAAATATGCTTCGTTAATCCTTGTAGTTCGCTACACCAAGGGAGCATATTCGAGCGTAATTTCAATATCACAATCCAACGTACGATCGAGCCCGTGAGAGCCTTACCACAAAAATATTGGACGGAATCTCTGTCATGAATTTGTTTCTCGCTTAATTTGGAAGCATTATCCTTTTTTGTTGGAGTATGGTAATTCAAGTTGCTTCAATGTCAACTCGTGATTTCATATCTTTCCTAAGTTGTGTTCTCGTATTTCTATTGTAGTATTAATTATTTTGCTCAGTCAAGTTATCATATCAATTCTTTTACATCTGGAGTGCTTTTCTTCAAGTGAATTCAATTCTTTTCAATATTTACAAGATCCATCCCATGTTTCTTTCCGGAATTCGTCACATCTGTCCCATATTGTCTTGTTTTCCCTCACCCTCCCGCCCTTTTTATTCAATGATCCAATTATCATCCAAGTGCATTTGTTTTCATTCATGATTCTGTTATATTTTCTTCCATGTTGTATCTAGTAATTCATCGTGAAGATGCTCAAGTGCAAAGTTCATAATTCTTCATTCTTGTTTTCTTCTCTCGTGGATTCAATTTAAGCTTTCGGTTTTTATGATATCCTTTTCATTTGTAAATGCTTTCCTGTGTTGGTAATTCTCATTCAAGCCTCTCTTGTTTACTCCTCTCTCTATTCTATCTAGAGTGCTGAAGTTATCTCAGAAGATTCATGTTTTCATTCAGTCCTTTAAATTATTTCAAGGGTCTTGTCTCATCAAATTTTCATTGTATTGGTGCAATATCTCTTGCTAAGCAATCTATTCAACAGTGTTGTCTTTGAGTGGGCCCGTGATACGTCTCCAACGTGTCGATATTTTATGAAGTATTCATGCCATATTTGCCTATGCTTATAATAACTTTATATGGTATTGATGCAATTGGAACAAGCATAAATTATAGATATGTTTGGGACCTATCACTTGTCATATGCTTCAAGATGCTCCCATTGTGTTCCAATTCAATATTTTTACATGAGCACCATTGAAAACATCATGCCTAGCTAAAAAGGCTTTAAAGGAAAGCGCTTGTTCGGAAACAACCCAACACTTTTACATTCCGTTCTTGTGTTTTCACATGATTAATCTACTTTATTAATCATGTTTTGTGCATTTTATTTCAACAAAGTGCCAAGTAAAGCCTTTGGAATAATGTGGAAACTTGTTAGTTTGAATCTGTGCAAAAACAAAAAAATTGCCTCTAGTATATGAATTATGTGATTTTACTGGAAAGTCAAAAAATTCTGAAAATTTTTAACAGTTTTATATGCAAATTATATGCGTTGTCATAATTGTTAAGAAATTTTAGTGTCACGCGAGTATGGTGTTCAGTCAGATCTTCACTGACTGTTTGATTTTCGACAAATTTTGTTTTGCATGCATAGTTTGCTTGTTTTAGTTTTTCTATAGCTTATATTGAGTGATATAAATTATGGGAATGATAGAATACAGTAGGTATAATGTGTTAAAAATTATGTATCTTCTCTTGTCAGTACCTAAGTGAATGATCTGTCTTTATTATACTAACCCATCTCACGAAGTTGCGTTAAGTTTTGTGTGATTGAACTTTTCAAGTTTTGGGTGAGATATCGGTATGAGGAGAATAAGGAGTGGAAATACCCTAAGCTTGGGTATGCCCAAGGCATCCCCAATTGTAATATTCAAGGAATACCCAAGCGTTTAAGCTTAGGGATGCCCCGAAAAGCATCCCCTCTTTCGTCTTCGATACTATGAGTATATCTTACTTGGAGCTATATTCTTATTCATCACATAATATGAGTTTTTCTTGGAGCGTCATTTTATTTTGTTAGTATTTTCCTGCTGTTATTTATAATCTTGATTTTGAATAAAAAGTTCGAAGAATTGCCTTTAGAATGCTTGACTTGCATGTGTGATTTGTGTTGTATAAAAACACAAACTATTGTTGTAGTATTTGAATTATGTAATTTTACTGGAACGTGGAAAGGTGCAGAAATTTTTACAGAGCAGGTTCATACAAATTATTTATCATTTCCTAAATTTTCATAATTTTTGGAGATACATAAGTACATTGTCTTAATTAATTTCTACAAACTGTCCTGTTTAGAAACATCGATGTCATAGTTTTGTTATCTACTTCTTCTATAGTTTTCATGACTTATATTGATAGATATAAACTGTGGAAATGATAATATACAGTATATAATGTTTGAAAATTATTATGCAACTTGTCTTGGGAGTACATGAAGTGTTGATTTATTCTTGTGTGTACTAACCTAACTCACGAGTTCTTTTCAAGTTTTTTGTCGATGATGATTTTGAGACATAGGTGAAACCGGGACATGAGAGGATTAAACAAGATACAAAATCTCAAGCTTGGGGATGCCCAAGGCACTCCAAGACAATATTAAAAGAAGTCTCAAGCATCTAAGCTTGGGGATGCTACGCATCCCACCCCTCTTCGTCAACTATCAATTAACCTATGTTGAGCCTAAATTTTAATTCGTTCAAATGATATATGCTATTCTTGGATTGATATTTTTGTTTTTGTTTGATGTGTGAATAAAATATGAAGATCTAAAAATCTTTACAGATAAATAGTCCTCATATAGCTACTTAATTGTTTGAGTACTCATTGATCTTCAATTATATCTTTTGAGAGTAGTTTGATGTTTACTCTTGTGCTTCACTTATATTCTAAGAGTAAAACGTTGAATGAACTGAATATCATAAATGTGAAATTATATATATGCTTCATATTCTTCTCCCATGGGTATTAGTGAATTCACATACTAGGAGTATAAGCGGAAAATTTATTGGAAGTTAGCAAACATAACATTGGTCATTTAAATGATTCTTGGAAGAACATTGAAGGAACAGAGGTATCACATATAGATATAGTATCTTGGACATCTTCTATGATTGATAGCCCCATTAATTATTTTCAAACTTGATCAAGTATTTGACGTTGGACAAGGAAGACAACTTAATGGTTATGTTTGTTTATATTCACATAGCAGTTATATTGTCATGGATCCTCTAACATGTGGTGCTTGTTTAGAACCTTTTGCTAGCCAAAACTTCATACTAAGTAGAGATACTACTTGTGCATACAAATCCTTGAACCTAGTTTCTTGCCATGAGAGTCCACCATATCTACCTATGGATTGAATAAGGCCCTTCAAGAAGTTGTCATCTGTGCAAAAAGCAATAAAAATTGCTCCTAAATATGTATAATCTTTTATTAGAAGGGAAAATAAGCTTTGTGCAAACTTGAGATGGTGAAGAAATAAAAACGACAGACTGCATAATAAAGGTTGCCATCACAAGGGACAATATAAAGTGATGTTACTTTTCATTAACAGATTGCACGTCCAAAAATAAAAAGCACATGACAACCTCCGCTTCCCTCCGCGGAGGGCCTATCTTTTACTTTTCATGTCAAGTCAACTTCTTATTCCAATCTATTAATTCCTTGGTGGGCAAGCATCATGTGGTGGGGAAAGATACAAACACATATATCCAATTGAATATAGGTGATCATGATTCATTATTTGTTGACATTATCCCCGAGATAAATAAGTTGGGAGGCGAAACTTTAAGACCCTATATTCCTTGTGTTTGACTAAAACTGTTTGTTCTAAAAATGTGCTTTGAGTGTCAGCAATCATGGAAGACTAAATGATAGTTGAGTATGTGGAATTTGTTGAACCAAAGCTCTTACATAGACCCTTCCTGAAAGTAAGATGAATTGTAATTGTTTGATGACTAAAAACATAGTTTGCTATTTTTCAAGAAAGTTTATAGTCTATACTTTAACATGTGAATAACTTGCTACTTGATCTTGAGAAGCTTTATGAGAAATACTTGCTGGTTGTGATGCTAGAAAAATGACTGAAATTATCCTTGATCAATATTATATACTATGCTAGCATTCGCACTTCATAAATTACTTATTTTATCATTTACCTACTCGAGGACGAGTAGGAATTAAGCTTGGGGATGCTGATACGTCTCCAACGTATCGATAATTTATGAAGTATCCATGCCATATTTGCCTTTGTTTATAATAAATTTATATGGTATTAATGCACTTTATATGATTTATTTAGAACTAACCCGGAGTGACTTTGTTTTCAGCAGAATTACCATGGTGTTGTTTTTTGTGCAGAAAATGAAAGTTCTCGGAATCGCCCGAAACTTTTTTCTGATTTTTTCTAGAACATATGAGCAACGTTGGAGCGAATAACCACCAAAGGAGGGCTGCCACGGAGGCACAAGACAATAGGGCGCAGCCTGGGCCTTAGTCGCGCCCTGATGGCTGTGGGGCCCACGTGGCTCCGTTCCATGTGATTCCAACGCTGAAAAATCCTATAAATCCCAGATAACCTACAAGTAAAGAGAGTACTTCTGTTCCACTGCCGCAACTCTGTGTATCGCTGAAAAACCAATCTGGAGCGATTCTAGTACCCTACCGAAGAGGGAAAAACATCAACGGTGGCCATCTTCATCATGCCAGCGGAGGCCATGACGACGAGGGAGTAGTTCACCCTCGAGGCTCAGGGTATATACCAGTAGTTATGTGTTCAATCTCTCTATCTCTCTCATGTTCTTGAGATAGCACAATCTCAAGAACACGGGCTTTGTTAATATAGTTGGATCATATGATGTATTTCCCTTACCATCTAGTTGTGATGAATTGAGTCTTTTCCTTTAAGATCTCGTCATGTTGGATTGAGCATATTGGTATGACAGCACCTGATCTAAGTCTTGCATGGGATACCCGTAGTGAAATTAGAGTATTCTATTGATTCACTTGATATATGTTGACACATCAACTTCGGGTTTCCGGTGACCTTGGGGATCTATGCATAGGGGTTAATTGCACGTTTTCATACCCATGTTCTCCGATAGAAATCTTGGGGTGCTCCATGCACGTTCTTTGTGTTGGATTGAATATGATAGCTTTGAAATTGTTTGATGCATGTCGCATAATTTACCGATGGATACGTGAGGTGACATTGGAGTATCTAGGTGACATTAGGGTCGATTGATATGTATCATTGTTGTTATTTAGTAGGAACTCTTGGATAGATCGAACAGAAAGGATATGTTGATGTTATCCTAGTATGAACTCTTGAGAAGATTGAACGGAAAGGATAGCTTGATGTTATCTTAGTACAAACTCTAGAATAGATTGATCGGAAATAATAACTTGGAGGTGGTTCTATTACCTACACCAATTTCATCTTATTGTTCTCCACTAGATAGGAACTTTGTAGTGATTCTTTGTTGCACGTTGAGGGATCCAACTATGTTACCATTGTTGAGAGATTGCACTAGTGAAAGTATGTACCCTAGGCCTTATTTCAAAGTATTAATATGGTGTTTTGCTCGCTGTTTGCCACTTGTTACCTTGCTGTTTTTATATTTTGAAATTAAAACAACCTATATCTATCATCCATATTGCACTTCTATCACCATCTCTTCGAAGAACTAGTGCACCTATACAATTTACCAATGTATTGGGTGTGTTGGGGACACAAGCGATTTCTTGTATTTGATTGCAGGGTTGCTTGAGAGAGGCCATCTTCATCCTACACCTCCCATGGATTGATAAACGTTAGGTCATCCACTTGAGGGAAAATTGCTACTGTCCTACAAAACTGTGCGCTTGAAGGCCCAACACGAGTCTACATGAATAGAGTTGTGTAGTAGACATCAGCCCGTAACCCATAGGCTTTTTTGCAGATCTTATGTGGCTTTTCTAACTATTTCTGGAGTTGTCCCAAGTTCCTTTCAAATGTGACTCAAGTATGGATTCCATCCATCATATTCCTTCCCCAAGATCGCTTCGAATTATTTTTCATCATTGGCTCAACTTTTCCTTATTCATTGTTCTTGAGTGTCCTAGTAATTCTTGATGGTACTTCTTTCCATCATTCTCTGCGCTGAGGGCCGAAGAAATGCTTCTATTAAGTATTGTCCATTCTTTTGAATATTATCATCTCCACTTCATTCTTCTCTTAAATTGTCTTCGATCATGAGAAATTCCTTCCATATGTAACCGGTGCATTTGAGAGTTGTTTCCATTTCTCTATCCTCCGAAGGCCATCTTTTCTGAAGATTTCTTTGTTATGAGCTTTCAACTTTCGTTCTCAAATTCTTCTCAATTGTTGCCTCTTCCTTCATATCTGAATTATTCTAGTGCTTCTTTCATGTTTTCTGCTAGGCGGATTATGATCTTTTTGTTCTCATATATCTCCATTCATTTGTACTATCCCCATTCATTTCAAGTTCTTACTGATGGTTCGTTAAAGAGTTCTTCAAGTTGTGATATCTCTCTTCAATCATTTCAAGAAGAATAAGTAGTATGCTAAATTAGTTGATTGTCATCAATTTTACTTGATGAAGGATAAGCATAACATAATTCTTATTCTTATGTCATTAAAGTAATTTCAATCTTTCTTCCGTAGTTGTTCATGATATCAAATTATTTATCCCAAATGCTTCGTCTTTACTTTTTTGGAGTTAAAAGTTTTCTCAAGCATCTCATCGCGAAGTTCCATCTAAATGTTGCAAGGATTTAATATTATTTTTTTCAAACTTCATGTCTTTTGATTATCCTTTTGGATATGGTGGTTCTTCATGGTGGTTCGTTAAGGATGTAATTCTTTCTCAAAGTATTCTTCAATATTTTGTTGGAGGACGTCAAGTATTCTTTCTCTTGCAGTCCAAAGTGCAATTCTTTTTTACTTTATTCGTTGAGGTGGTGTTATAGCATTCTTGATTCTTGAGGAGTCTCGAAGAGAATTTGTTTCAAGAATGAGATATTTAAACCCACCAATTTCTTCGATCATGAGATATTTTCAACCCATGATTTCTTCATTGAAGCTACCTTGGATTGAATTTCACCTAAAGCTTTTCCTAGGATTATTAATATTATGGTGATTATCTTTGACCCAAGTTATAAATGGATCCTCTTGGTGAAATAAGGTTTGCATCTCTTGTTGCTCCCAAGCAACCAATTGTTCTCCATCTATGGTCGATGGTCACCTCATAATTTTGAGATGTTTTCCATAAGCGCAAACAAAGCCTATTCTTTTTTTTGTTGGTTTTCCAACATCTCTGCTCAATCCTTCCTTTCAAGGATGCATATCAAATTCAATTATGGTAGACATTATCATTTTCTTCTCCATTCTTTTCTTTCCAACGATCTAGCTTCTATTTTTTTTATTTCGGAGGCATTGTGATGCTACTCTATTTCATCCATTATCTTGTTTTATCAAGATCATGTCCTTGCTTTGGTTATCATTTAGCTAGAGTGGTGTGTCTTCTTTTTCAAGATGTACCATCTTATCAAGTTTAGCCTCTATTTCCTACCGAAGTGCTACCCAAATTTCATTAGAATTATTGCTTGTTCCTCATGTCATTCTTCATCTCTTTGCAACTTTAGAGCTTCGTTGATTTCACTCGTTTGTCAAAGAAGCAACTAAGTTTTACCTCTTCCTTTCCCCTTCCTATTATCATTGGAAGATCTCGAGTCGATATCTTTTGTTACTGCTGGAGAGTTGTAACAGCCCGGAACCGACACTCTAGAAGTTTCCCATTTTATTTTGTTTTCGTTGTATGATTTATTTGCTTGTCGCATTCATCATCGCATAATGCGCATCATCCACATTGCATCGGCACTCTGTTGCCATCATCTTTTTGCATCCATTATTAGTTGTCGGGCCTCTCCATTATTTTCATTGACCGTTTCGAGACCGACCACACACGCATGCGTCTGCATCATCGTTAAATATTTTTTTTAAAAGTGTCTATAAAACTTTCTTGGAATGTGTCGAAAGTTGGCATGCTGTCTTAACATAGTGTAGGTAGACCTCCTGCCAAATTTGTCGCATTCGGAGTCCGATTGATACCCGAACCGTTAAACATATAGAGGCACTATAGCTGGTCTAATCACAGATTTTTTTGTATATAAAACCTTGTTGTCGGGATGCCCGTTTTCCCTCTCATCTTTACCTATCCTCTCTGCACCATGCACTGACCAACTCGCAACCTAGTGCGAAAACTCCCTCCAAACCGAAAAGTACGGTCGTGACCGTTGGGTCTGGATCATCTCCGTAATACCCCAAACAATCATTGGGTTTTCAGTTGGAACCTTCAACCTATTTAATATCGACCGTCCAATCAAAATCGAAGGGTCCAAACCCAGCCCTTTTACTATATATAAATCCTACCCTAGAGTAATCCCTAGAAACTCTTCGCCGTCCCATCGCCCGTCAGCGCTGCAATCATCTTCCACCTCGGGATCCTCCCCAAAGTTGTCAGAATCGAGACTCAATTCTTAGAATCTTAAGATCTTATGATCCAATCTAGCCCCTCTGATTCTATGATTTTGCTCATAGGATCTAAGTTTCTACAATCGCGATAGTTATGATTCCACGGTTCATGATCCTAGCAACGAAGCTCCGATCCGATTCAGAATCGCGATTCTCACAACTTTGATCCTCCGAGATGCCTGATCCATCCAACCAAAGCTCCACTCCGTTCTCTGGACGTCTTTGTTGACCATAGATGAAGCAAGCCGACATCGGCGGATGCTCGCGACGCATCCCTGCTCCTGCAACTTCGCGCACGAGCTCCTAATTGGGTAGAGTTATGATCTATCAAGACAGCTCCGGCCCCACTGCTTCCCTACTACTGCACGACCTCGTATTGCCTCGACCCGAGCTTGTCGGATCGGCTGCGGACGGCGACCAGTGCCCAGACAAGTTGTGCCATCCCCTGCGCAATCCCCTCCCTTTCCTCCCTCTGTTCTCCTTGCTCTTGTCGTGGTTCTTCTTCACTAGCTTATCTCTCTCTCTCTCTCTTAAGTACCCCCATGGCGCCAAAGAGCATGTGCCCCGAGATCACCCACCTCCCGTGTCTGACGACTGCTGATGTGTGGTCGCTGGAGGACTGCTCCGCTGTCGTGCCGGAGCTGCGTGGATCCCGGCCTCTCCTCTCTCCCCCACCGCCATGACCTCTCGTCGCTGCCATACCATGCATGAGCTCTCCTGATGCTGCTCGTCCAGTCGTCCTCTCCATGAAAGATGCTGCCATGGATCTTCGCGTCCACGCCGCCCCAAGCCTCCTCGTCGTCGGCAATGGACCACCCTTGTCACGCCACGCCCGTACCCGGCCTCACCCCTCGCCTAAACTCGCCTCGGCTCCACGAAGGTCCAATTTTTTCGCCCACATCCTTGTATCCACGAGGAAGAAGACATGTCCTTTAGCCTAGTTCAAAAGTGGATTCCCTGATTCTAGTCAAACACGTCACACCAAACTAGCTGGTAAGATTAGTGTGTTGCCTCCACAGGTCCTAGGTTCGAGTCCCAGGTACCCCAATTTTTGCCATGTTTTCTTTCTTTTGACACGCATAGTTGGGCCGATACCACTCCTCGGCCTCTGCAATGTACTGCAATTCGTCCCATGTATTTTTATTTCTTTTGTGTGAGTTCTCTAATATCGAGGACATTGCATATTTACACAAATGTCACATTTTCCAAATGCTAATAATTAACAAACCATGCATCAGATTAAAATGTTTTATATATGAAAAATGTTCACGATCTTGTGTACATTAATAATATCCAACTTGCACACATGTTTAAAATGTTTAAACTTGATGTTTGATTAAAATTTGAGTAATTGTCATGTTGAGATGATCTATTTCATAACTAATTTGCCGTGAGTTCAATTCAAATGTTTTATATATGTAACTTGACTAGAAAAATGTGTAGAATGAGATGGTAATATTAATTTTGCTGTTTAACAACTCCAAATTTGTGCTTTAGGAAGAACAGTAGGAAATTCGAAAATTACATATGGGGACTTTTCGGAATTGTTATTCCTTGTTCTGGCCTCATTTAAACTTGCATAAATGTGTAGTCTATTTGTGCTTCACCTCTTGTCATTTGTAACAATATTTAACATTGTCATGTACCTAAACGGGAGCGAACTAAGTAATTAAAATGTTGAGTTTCATCAATATGCAAGTTTTTGCATATTGAACTTCACTTAGTGTGTAGTATTTATTATTGTGCCTTCTCATGCCTTGCGTAATCATATGGACATGCATCATGTTTGATTGCGCATCCTATCTAGTATTTTTTGTGGTGTTTATCGTGTGTTGATTGTTTGTTCCGGATTGTTTCTTCTCGATAGAGTTTTGAAACCGCTATGGAGTGTGAGGATTCATTCAACTACGCTCGTTCGTCTACTTCACAGATTCGTTCTTCTTACAAGCAGGATCCCAGGCTAGATGTTCATTTCCCTAGATATCACTACCATCATTGATATGCTTGTTGTCTCGTTTCTATCGCTATGTCTCGCTGCCTACCATATGTTATGTCAAGCCTTCTAACATTGCCATCAACAGCCTCTAACCCATCCACATCCCAGCAAACCTTTGTTTGACTATGTTTCAGCTTGCGCACCATTCCTATAGCGTTGCTAGTTGCACATGCATGTTGCTTCCCATGTGACAACATGGATTCCTTAATATATCATAATATTATTGCTATTTAATTTAATGCACACATACACTTGGTAAAAGGTGGAAGGCTTGACCTTCTAGCTCGGTGCTTGGTTCCATATTTGCCACCCTAGTTACTTGTGTACCGGTGTTAAGTCCCATATTGAGCGCTCTTAACATTTGTTGGGTAGTTGTGGGACCCCCTTGATTTTTGTTTTGGGATAAAACTCTTCCGGCAAGGCCCAATATTGTTACTATATTTTCTCAAAATAATAATACTAAACACTGTTAGTAACGCATAGGGATTTAGCGCTACCCGTGGATTAATTCAAGATAACACAGGGGGCAGTGCTGATAGTGTTGGTCCAAAACGGGTTGTTTATGGGGTTGTCTCGAGGAAACTCGAAGATTGGTTTTCCTCATAGCTAGTCCCATCCGGTAGTTCCATGAGAAATAGATACAACATAGCTCCTATTCGTATGTGGCTTGTTAGGTGGTCTTGCTGGATTTATTTTACTCTTATCGAATGTCTTGTGCACTTGGGTATCGAGAATACCTCGGGCTACCTCGAGGTTGAGATTTTCTATGCAGGGCAGCTTGTCATAGTTTGTGATGGACTAGTTGGAGCACCTCTGCAAGGTTGAATCTTTCGGAAAGTCATGCCCGTGGTTATGTGACTACTTGGAAACTATGTTTAACACTCGGTCATAGCACACTTGAAGTAAAATCAATTAAAATATGACAGTTGTGTGTGTAACCGTGATTGTCTCTTCTCGTGAGTCTCTGATCTAAGAGAGGACAGGTTGGGGTTATGTTTGACTCATAATTGGTGTTCATGATCATTTCTTGATCATTATTAGTTAACGTCAATTTATGCATAGATCACCCCCACCCCTTCTTATTCTTTTACTCGTAAGTTAGCCACTCAAATAAATACTTAGTGCTTGTTTTAGCCCCACCACTTAATCATAACTCACCCATTAAGCTATGCTAGTCCTTATACCTTTGGAAATGAGATTGTTGAGTCCCTGTGGCTCACAGGTTACTACAACAACAGTTGCACGTATAGGTAAAGTGATACTTTCACATGAGCACGATGACTAATCTATTCGGAGTTTCTTCTTCTTATTTTGTTCATTGATCATAGGATGGGTTCAAGGCCGGCACCCTAGGAAAGCAAGGATGGATGTCATTTTTATCGTTTGATTTCGTCCATGGTTCGACCCTGCTCTTTTGGATGATTGAATTTATGTTTGTATTGAGATGATCATCATTACCTTGTGGCGAGTGTAAACCAATTCCATATACTCATTTCTTCTTTACATGTACTTTTAACGATGTTCATTCTTGCGAAATGACGAGATGCGGTTCTATTGTAACGCCCAAGATGTGATCCTATCTTTCTTTTGGCTCGTGGGCCTCGACGCGGATAGAAGCGCCTCTCGGCATATTGCAAGAATGGATATCGTTACAAGTACATGTATAGAAGAGATGAGTATATGAATGTCGGCGCACTAGAGACTCGGGTCCCTTGTGCCCCAGACTTGTGCACGAGCATCGGCGACGCCCACGACAGCAGTGTACTGGGAAGAGCAGCAGGAAGACAATCCAAGACCCGCCAAGGCCATGCCCATCCCTCACTGAGTGGGGCGTGGGATACAAGGGCTCCAAACACAAGGCCCTGACAATCCCTCCTTCCTGGGAAGATTCCCAAGGCCCCGGCAAGCCCGCTTCACCGGGAAGACTACCCGAAGAATAGAAAGACCCTGGAAGCTTCCCTTGCAGGAAAGGCTCACACAGACTGGCGAGGCCCACGACAAGCCCTCCTTGCTGGGAAAGTGTTCAAGGCCCCCGGCAAGCCTTCCTTGCCAGGGAGGTGACCAAGTTACCCGATGGAGGCTCCGGGCCAGCAAGCCCTTGTTCGCTCGCCACGTGTCCCCACCAGTTTCTACCACAATCCGACCGCTCCAGCACATCCCCCGTGTGTGAGCGCAAGGCCCAGGTGTCGATTCATCTGGGTACGTGTCGTAACCATCTTGCGGCAGGTCAGAGGTCAGACAAGGCATTTACTGCCCTCGCACCATCGAAGAAGTAGAGCGGTGAACACTGTTCACTGTACATCCCGTGAGCACACTGTTGGTGACCCCTGTGCCTATAAAAGGAGGCCCAAAGCTCATTCTTAGCGTGGGACTTTTTGGGGGATCAGAGACACCCTAATCACCTATCAAGTTACTGTAGCAAAACAACACTATAGTAATCACACAATACAAACTCAGCAGGAATAGGTTTTAACGCGCCCAGCGGCCCGAACCGGGGTAAAAAGGACCTGATTGATCGGTAGTTCCGCTCTCGTCGCCATACCTCTCTCTCCCCGCCAAATGATCAAGGGACTCCTCGAGTTTCCCATAGGTGTTGGTTTTCTGAGACATCTTTGGCATTCTAGGTAGGGGGGCGATGGTTGAGAGCTTCCTTGCAGATTCAAGCAAGTTCCTTCAGATCTTGGGAGGTCGAGCGCACCAGTGTGGACCCACGAAGCAGGGCACAGCGGTGGTCGCTCTACTTCGCCACGGCCTCCTGACGCCTGCACAAGCACCCTGCTGCGCGAATGCGGGCTAGGGGGACGGTGACCTCGAGCTCGAAGGCATCAGGCTGACACTCCGCTCCGGGACAGTGCGCTGCTGTCGAGGGTGTGCCTGGGGGCTCCAGCGAGGCCTCCATCGCATACTCCAGCCGACGCACCTCCACGGAGAGGTGCATAGCCGTCAAGAATGCACCTACAGGCCCTGGAACCCAGGCACGCACTCCAGCCAAACGCTTCCCCCCGAAAGCACCACGTCTTTGCCAAAGGTGCGCTCGGGGGCTTCGTCAGCACGGCCAGGCAAAATAGGAAAAGGAGTTATGCTCCGACAGCCCCCCCCCTTGTATACGACAGTCGAGAACTGTCAGCAAATACATTTCCGGAAGGGAAGTTGCCGGAAGAGTATAGTCTCGTGCTTGGCGGGGATCTGAGGCCCCGGCAAAGGACCCAAGTGCCGCAGGGAGAAGTGTCGCGGCACGATAGATAAGTGATAAATATTTCAGATTAGATTTCAGAGTAGATAGGTTGTTCCCTTTCTGGAAGATCCCAAACATTGTTTGAGAAACCTGCGCGTAGGTGGAACCTTGTCAGGATCAGTGCACCTTAGTTCTCTTTCGAACTAGTTCAATGATCTGAACGGCCAGAGAGCGCCTTCTCCCTGTTTCGAACATGTTCAACAGTCTAAGTTGCCACATAGCACCTTATTTCGCCTCGAGCTGCGCTCGACGATATAATGGTTGCACTGACTGCGGTAAGGAGCCTTGCCGGTAATGACCCCTCAAGCGAACTGCTAAGGATCCATTCCTCAAAGCACTAGCGGCAGGACCAGTCACGTCGGCAAGCTACCGGAAAATGAAAAAGGCGTATCATTCAAGGAGAAGGATCAGACACAAGGGAAACAACATTTCATCCATTTGTTTGAAACAAACTCAGACATATTACATGAATGATTTTTGCTACTCTAAACTATTGCATTGTCTTTTCGCGAGGGAGGTGCCCGCCGGACAGGAGTTCAAGAAGATAAAAAGTGGGACGACCCCCGGTACAACCCAGGATGGTTTCTCCTAGACCAGCACTACGCGAAGGAGAACGGGGCAGAAGACAGGGCGACCCGAGGGGACGAAGAAGCCAGAGCCCACGTTCGCACCTCCTCAAAGACGAGGCGTCGATGCGGGCTCCGGCAGGGTAACTCCACTGGGCGGGGAGAGGCGTGAGCGGGCCTCGACGGCAGGGTCGGCAGTTAGTTGGAACTCAGGGAGTCATACTCCGACCTGACCCCCCGAGATCCTGACTGCCAAGAGCGCCACTGACATTGTTGTCCTCCTCGTCGCTATCGCTCGAGGAGGGACATTCGGCGCCGCTCGAGCTCTCTTCGCAACAGCCGAGACGCACACCTGAGCGCCCGTAAGACTTGAAAGATAGCATATTATCCTCCGCTAGCTTGAAGCGGAGGATATGCCCATCCTCGAGGCTGTGGGCGTGGGTGAAGGCTTTCCAGCCCCGCCCAAGCAACATGGAGCGGCGTTTTGGGTACTCCACGTGCACTTGCATAGCACCGTGAGAGCAACCGTACGCCCGCAACCACAAGACAGGGGGCTTGGCGGCCTCCATCACCCTAGAAAAAGGGTGAGGGAGATGCAAATGGCCATGCGGGACGTCGTGCAGCTCCAACACGAACTCCAACATCGTCCCGTCCGAGTGCCCGCCAAGATCGGGAGAAGACGGAGGTGCTGGAGTAGCACTCTGCCTCCCTTGGCCAGGGCCTCCGCGGAGACCGCGACTCCTCACCCCTCCGTCACCACGGACGCTCGTGCCGCCCTCCGCAGCTGCACCCCCTAAAGTTGTGGCACGATCCGAGTGGGATCCCCTTGCCGCCCTGGCGGCCGATGGTGGCCTCCCTCGTCCCCTAGCGATTGGTAGGGGCGAGCGCCATGTGGAGATAGAAAAAATTCTACATATGCAAGCTAGGGGTGGTGGATGTTCTAGGAGCTGATGGATGAGGAAAACCCCCTCGCAAAGTCCCTAGTTTATAGGGCGAGGCGCAGGGGCTAGCTCCCCTCACTCCAGAGACCACCGGCCCTCTCTCTCAATCACCCATGATCACGGGAGAACAGGGAACCGCCCTGCTGCACCAATGCATGCGGGGGCGGGTCCTGTCGCGACTGCGTCCATTATGGCCACGAACGGCCACTACAGGAATCACCTTCTTTGCCGTCTTCCATCACAGACGGCAAAGACAAATACCCGGACGGCAAAGACAGTACCACAGACGACAAAGATTGTCACGGCCGGCAAATTTTCTGCGTCAGCCTACGACGGCATAGGACCTTCTTTGCCGTCTGCCCCCCTAAAGCGGACGGCAAAGCTCTTTGCCGTCAGCTTTCCTGAGGAGCAGTCGACAAAGAGTTTGGGACGGCAGCCGAGAGCCTTTGCCGTCTGCCTCCCGGTCAAGCTTTCCCGTCCGCCTTCTCCTCCCCTCCCCTCCCCCCTCCATCTTTGTCGTCTGCCCCCTTGACTATCTCTGCCGTCTGCCGTGTCCTCCCCTCCCCCCTCTCTCCACTTTTGTCTTCTGCCCCCTCCTCTGTGCCCTCTTCTTTGCCATCTGCCCACCCAGCAGGCAGACGGCAAAGAGACTATATGGCCAGCTGCTACTGCCCAGGTTGCACAGCTGGGCGCCACGTGGCACCTTTACCGTCTGCTGACTGATGGCAAAGGCCTTTGCCATCAGCTGGCAGACGGCAAAGATCCTATATTGTCCCATATTTATTTATTTTTTCTATTTCACATCACATATACATATAATTCAGAGCACATATATCACAAATAGATCACAACACATATATCAAAAGAGCCATTTGTTCATCAACGTACATCCCATATATCAAAAGAACCAACATATACGAAGTTTCATCCATATATACATACATATAGTTGCACATATATTGTTCATCAACACATTGTTCATCAACACATACAAAGAACCAACACATTGTTCATCAACTCAAATAAAAACGGAAACTAAAGCACTCCAACGCCAGCTTCCATGCATGTAGTACATCCAATCTGCAAAATGGGATTAAGAAAGTAAGTAGAAGAAGAACAACAACATATATATGACAAATAAGCTAAACTGAAGAAGAAAGAGAAGAAGCAATAAGAGAACAAGGAGAAGAAAAACAAGAAGGAGGAGGAGGAGGAGGGGAAGGGGAAGGAGAAGGAGAAGGAGGAGGAGAAGAAGAAAAAAGAAGAGAAGAAGAAGGAGAATAAGGAGGAGAAGAAGGAGAGAAGAAGAAGAAGAAGAAGGAGGGCTCCTTATCCTTCTCCTTCTTCTTCTCCTCCTTCTCCTTCTTCTTCTCTTCTTCTCCTCCTCCTTCTTCTTCTTCTCCTCCTCCTCCTTATTCTTCTCCTTCTCCTTCTATTCTTCTTCTCTTCTTCTTCTTCTTCTTCCTTCTCCTTCTTTTTGAGCTAAATATTCCAATTATGTCATTTTAGAGGAAAACAAGCTAAGTATATAATATTCATGAGCTAACCAAGGTTCTTATGCCATTTTGAGCTTATTATGGTATTTTGGAGCTAAATGGGCTAATTATGTCATTGTTGGGTTAATTAAAGCAAGGATAATATGAAAGAGGAGAAGAAAGAGGAGGAGGAGGAGAAGAAGAAGAAATCAAGAAGAAGGAGGAGAAGGAGGAGGAGGAGAAGGATAGAAGGTGCTTGGCCTTCTCCTCCTCCTCCTCCTCCTTCTCTTCTTCTTCATCTCTTCTTCTTCTTTCTTTTCATTTTGCCTATTTCTTCTCCTCTTCTCCTCTTGTTGGAGCTAAATTACCTAATTATGTCTTTTTTGAGCTAAATGGGCTAATTATGTCATTTTAGAGAAAAACAAGCTAAGTATATAATATTCATTAGCTAACCAAGGTTCTTGTGCCATTTTGAGCTTATTATGGTATTTTGGAGCTAAATGGGCTAGTTATGTCATTGTTGGGTTAATTAAAGCAAGGATACTATGAAATAGGAGAAGAAAGAGGAGGAGGAGGAGAAGAAGAAGAAATCAAGAAGAAGGAGGAGGAGGAGGAGAAGGATAGAAGGTCCTTGGCCTTCTCCTCCTCCTCCTCCTCCTCCTCCTCCTCCTTCTTCTTCTCTTCTTCTTCATCTCTTCTTCTTCTTTCTTTTCATTTTGCCTATTTCTTCTCCTCTTCTCCTCTTGTTGGAGCTAAATTACCTAATTATGTCTCTTTTGAGCTAAATGGGCTAATTATGTCATTTTAGAGAAAAACAAGCTAAGTATATAATATTCATGAGCTAACCAAGGTTCTTATGCCATTTTGAGCTTATTATGGTATGTTGGAGCTAAATGGGCTAATTATGTCATTGTTGGGTTAATTAAAGCAAGGATAATATGAAAGAGGAGAAGAAAGAGGAGTATGAGGAGAAGAAGAAGAAATCAAGAAGAAGGAGGAGAAGGAGGAGGAGGAGAAGGATAGAAGGTCCTTGGCCTTCTCCTCCTCCTCCTCCTCCTCCTCCTCCTCCTTCTTCTCTTCTTCTTCATCTCTTCTTCTTATTCTTTCTTTTCATTTTTCCTATTTCTTCTCCTCTTCTCCTCTTGTTGGAGCTAAATTACCTAATTATGTCTTTTTTGAGCTAAATGGGCTAATTATGTCATTTTAGAGAAAAACAAGCTAAGTATATAATATTCATGAGCTAACCAAGGTTCTTGTGCCATTTTGAGCTTATTATGGTATTTTGGAGCTAAATGGGCTAATTATGTCATTGTTGGGTTAACTAAAGCAAGGATAATATGAAAGAGGAGAAGAAAGAGGAGGAGGAGGAGAAGAAGAAGAAATCAAGAAGGAGGAGGAGGAGGAGAAGGATAGAAGGTCCTTGGCCTTCTCCTCCTCCTACTCCTCCTCCTCCTCCTCCTCCTCCTCCTCCTTCTCTTCTTCTTCATCTCTTCTTCTTCTTTCTTTTCATTTTGCCTATTTCTTCTCCTCTTATCCTCTTGTTGGAGCTAAATTACCTAATTATGACTTTTTTGAGCTAAATATTCCAATTATGTCATTTTAGAGGAAAACAAGCTAAGTATATAATATGCATGAGCTAACCAAGGTTCTTATGCCATTTTGAGCTTATTATGGTATTTTGGAGCTAAATGGGCTAATTATGTCATTGTTGGGTTAATTAAAGCAAGGATAATATGAAAGAGGAGAAGAAAGAGGAGGAGGAGGAGAAGAAGAAGAAATCAAGAAGAAGGAGGAGGAGGAGGAGAAGGAGGAGGAGGAGAAGGATAGAAGGTCCTTGGCCTTCTCTTCCTCCTCCTCCTCCTCCTCCTCCTCCTCCTCCTCCTCCTTCTCTTCTTCTTCATCTCTTCTTCTTCTTTCTTTTCATTTTGCCTATTTCTTCTCCTCTTCTCCTCTTGTTGGAGCTAAATTACCTAATTATGTCTTTTTTGAGCTAAATGGGCCAATTATGTCATTTTAGAGAAAAACAAGCAAAGTATATAATATTCATGAGCTAACCAATGTTCTTGTGCCATTTTGAGCTTATTATGGTATTTTGGAGCTAAATGGGCTAATTATGTCATTGTTGGGTTAATTAAAGCAAGGATAATATGAAAGAGGAGATGAAAGAGGAGGAGGAGAAGAAGAAGAAATCAAGAAGAAGGAGGAGGAGGAGGAGAAGGATAGAAGGTCCTTGGCCTTCTCCTCCTCCTCCTCCTCCTCCTCTTTATGTCTTTTTTGAGCTAAATTACCTAATTATGTCTTTTTTGAGCTAAATTACCTAATTATGTCTTCTTGGAGCTAAATTGGCTAATTATCTCATTTTAGATGAAAACAAGCTAAGTTTGGAGGAGAAACTTACCGTAGTGGTCATCAAGGAGGAGAAACACCACGGTTGCTCGCGCCGGCTTCGTTTGGAGACGGTTGCCCTGGAGAAGGGTCGTGCGATGCCGCTCGGGAGTTATTCTGCAGAAAAAATATTTTGCAATGTCTCAGTTAGCATGATGACACTCAATTATTAATACTAGTTTATAATGAAACTCACCGTGCCAATCGAAGAGAAGACGGGCATCGGCGGAGGGACTTGACCGCTCTTCTCGCACAGACCCTGAAGAGTGGGTCGTATTAGTTAGTATTGAAACAGACATTACACACATGATTTGGCTAATGTGAAAAAAAACATACCACAAAAAGCTCGTACAGGGCCCGTTGACCCGCCACATTCCGGGCCCTCTCCTCCTGAAGCAATCGTGTCGTGCTCTGGTCCCTCTCATCAAGAGCAGCCTGAAGAGCAGCCTGGCTTGCCAATCTCTCATTCTCAAGAGCAGCCTGGTTTGCCGCTCTCTCTTTATGAAGAGCAGCCTGAAAAACCATTCCTCGTTACCACAGTAATGATCTATGGTGACACACATAATGAAATGGATGAAAGTGTTCTTAGTTCGTACAACTAACCTCGATGGCAAGTTCGACTGGCCGTGGACGACGCGTTATCTCAGGACAGTTGCTCGACTGGCGTGCCTTGATCTCCGGAAGAGTTAGGGGACAACGTATTATCCCATCTCCAATGGCTATCGAGCCATGGGGCCTCCCGCCACCAGATATCATCACCAGCTCTGGATCCAAAGGTTCCTGGCTAGGGTTAAAGTCATCCCCTTTTGTAGCCTTCCCCGCGTCCCTGTATGCCACGAGCTTCTGGTGGGATGATATGTTGGTGAAGTTACTGGGATCATCCAGGTCAGACTCAGAGAATGCCTTCGCCTTCTTGTACGAGGCAGTATGGGCCATGCCATAAAGGTCGTACAAGTGTGGCATCTCAGTCTTAGTGTGATGCGCCTAAAAGAGAGGAACAAAATATTAGCATAAGAATGAATTGCATGAATCATGAAGCAAATCACATACCCAGTTTCGTCCAAACTGAAGTAAGTTGGCGCTGCCTTGATGGTGTGGCACACCAACCATTTGGCTACGCCGATCCTTCGCATTATCGTGGACGGCTCGCCAGCTTCCTGTGCACCACTCATCAACCAATGCCTCCCAACAATCCATCTTATCCGCACACCATCTCGGGGGCACCTGTAAGTTATTAGAAAGAATTTTCAGCGCTACGCCTATGAATGAAATCAAGAAAACTACGTAGAAGGACTTAAGAATAGGTAATTACCTTCATGTATTGCTCCTTCTTCAGAAACTTTCCGCGGCAATCCTTCTTCTGCTTCTTAATACCACGCGTGGCGTAGTAATCTCGCATAGCCTGCGGCCGAGCCTCGTGGCGCAAGTTCTGTAGTAACCGCCTACACTCGACCTCGAGAACCCTGGCCGCCGCCTCCTCATATCCATCCTCACACCTATAGAAGGTCTGCAATCAAACGTGAAAACACCGATTAGTACCATAATTAGCTATATTGTTAATTTTAGATTATGTAAAAGGATAATTTACCCAAAAGCTCTTGATCACCATCTCGGCCCTACTGTGGCACAAGACACCATCTATAATCTCCTCCGGCGGGGCCTGCGCAGCCTGGTAGTGCTCCCAGGTAAATCCTAGTGTAGGAACCTGACCCTCACCAGGCAATGTGACAAACCCCGGGAAATTTGTCCAGCAAAGCACACCAAGGACGGAGTTCGGCCTGCGGACTCCAAGAGGTTGTACCCATCCCCTGCAGTATGATAAGGTCAGCGCATTAGATATTTGAACAAACTTGAAGGCAAAAGCTAAAAAAAGGGTAAATGTACTTACCTATCTCCTTCAGGTTTAATCACCGGCCTCTCCTCGCGGGTAGCTGGGGCGACCGGGAGACGTGTACTACCACTCTTGTACACGGTAGCCGGAGCCCCGTCCACCTACACATCGCCCTCGCTATCCATAAGCTCATCCCCGCCATCCCCGCCCCCTAAGCCACCCGAACCCTCGGTCCAATCCGGCAACTCGGTACGATCCGGCCAAGGCTCCCATCCGGACCTCTCCACGTCGGGTGAAGCCTCCGGAACCGAGTGCACCTCGACCCAAGGCTGCTCCTGGACCGGAGTCTCATGGGACGAATGCCCGTGAACACCAGGCTCCTGGACCGGAGTCCCCGTAGCCTCCTCCGCAAACGGGTCGACCATACTAGTCCTATGCTCGGGTGAATGAGCTGGTGGTGGTGGCGAGGACGGCTCAACAGTCCTCCTGGATCTTCCGCGGCCACCACCTCTCCCTGTACCCCTCCCCTTCTTCCCTACCCGACCAGCACCTTTCCCAGCGGGCAATGCCGCCGACGAAGAAGAACCCACGGCTGGTGTCGAAAGACTGTCTGCCAAGGCTCTACGGAGAGATAGGGGTGGAATGGAAGTACCACCCCTCGTGCGGGGCGCCTGGGAAGAACCCGTCGAGCGATCTGGACCCGCGCCCACCATCTTTCAACACCTGCCATGATAAAGATTAAAAGAAATTAGTACAACTTAAAAAAATTAAATGACTGACATGAATAATAATATGTACATGAATAATAAAGATTAAAATATATATAATTTAAGTTGTGAATCTTACAAACTAATAATCATCATCAATAAATGCATCATCATCATCACTATCACGCATGTCTTCATGAATGACGTGCTCATCGGGTTCAACGGCGTGAAGTTGTGAAATGCCTTCCTTTAATCGTTGAAGCATTGACAGGTCATCCGCATCAGTAACCTCTACGAGGTCCAGGTCTTCTGGTTCCGGCTCAGGGCTGGAGTCGGATTCATTGTCGCTGTCTACTTCCATGTTCTTGGATGAAGCACGGCGGTTCTTGAAACGTTTCTTGCAAAGACGTGTTTCTTGGAAGAATTCTCCATCATATGTGTCTGGGTTAATGTGAGGTTCATAATCTTGTTCATTTGGGAGAGGTGGTCTGACATGTGGCGGCACTTCATAAACAACATACCAACCTTCCAGATTCTTATCCGTTTGGCATGCCCACGGTAGGTAGAAAACTTGGGTCGCCTGTTGAGCCGTAATATAGACATCGGGAACATCTAAATGGGTGTTTGGATTGATTTCGACTAGTCCTATATGTTCATGAGTCCTTCTAGTCTCCTTCGGCTGGAACCAATAACATTTGAAGACTACGACGTTCGGTGGGTTCTCACCATAGAATTGAAGTTCATAAATTGCTTCAACTCTTCCATAATACTCGATAACACCTTCGCCGATAGCAGAGACACCACAATTTGTAGATTTCCGGTCGGGCATAGATAGCTCTTTGCCAAAGGTACGAAAGAGATACCCGTTGATGTTGTATTTCTCAAATGAACGGACCTTATAGTCAAAACCATTAGCGACTTGTCTCAATTCGGCGTCCATAGACTCTGAATTAGCCTACAAGTTTAATACGAAACGGTTGTTGCATTAGCCGCAAGTTAGACCAAGAATGAAATGGTCCATTGTTGATAATTACCGTTTGTTTGAACCAAGAGATGAAACCGGGATAGCCGCCTCCTGTCTTTGACAGAAGCTCATACTCTTCGACGGAATCATTTTCGATCACCGCTCCATCCGAGAATTTGACGACGTAACGGCTGTTTGAAATATCCGGGAAGAAGAGCAGTTCAAATGAATTAGAAGTTACGGGAAAATGTGCCGAGAACTCACTCGATGTACGGCCGCACTTCTGTTAGGTTGTTGAAGATATACAACGAAATGTTCCGCCATTCTTCGATATCCAACATTATTGGCTTCGAAGCACCGGCTGGTGCGAGCTTCCCTTTGAATAGGCTGAGGTTGGACCCACCTTTTTTAGGGTCTCCATCATTGTGCCGAGGCTTCGGATTATGCAAATGATGATTTTTGGCTTCGTAGTGTGCTGTCACAAAGTTTGCCACCTCCTCAGTAATGAATGCCTCAGCCATCGATGCTTCAATTCTACGCTTATTTTTACATTTAGCTCGAAGGGTCTTCTGCATCCTCTCAGTTGCATAGCACAAACGATCTTGCATGGGCCCACCCAATCTTGCCTCGGTCGGTAGATGTAAAATCAAATGCTGCATTGGATTAAAGAAGCCCGGTGGAAAGATCTTCTCTAACTTGCACAACAACTCCGGTGCAAACTCCTCCATGTCTTCTACCACGCCAGGCGACAATTCTTTTGCACAAAGAAAACAGAAGAAATAGCTCAGCTCCGCCAGTACTAGCCATTCATCCTCAGGAATAAAGCCACGTAACATCACCGGCATTACCCGCTCTAGCCATATGTGCCAATCATGACTCTTGAGACCAAAGATTTTTAATTTTTCAAGACTCGCTCCCCTCTTTAGATTCGCTGCATACCCATCGGGGAACATCAAGTGCATTTTGACCCACAAGATAATTTCCCTCATAGCTGGCCTTCCAAGATTGAACCAGGTCTTTGGCTTCGACCACTTCTGCTTTCCTTTGCCTTCTCGCATGTTTTGTAACGGTCTATGACATAGTGTCTCTTGATTGACTCTAGCCTTAATATTATCCTTTGTCTTCCCATCTATGTCGAACAATGTACCAAAAATAGCCTCTCCGATATTCTTTTCAGTGTGCATCATGTCGATATTGTGTGGAAGAAGGAGGTCTTTGAAGTAAGGCAGATCCCAGAATCATGGCTTGTGAGTCTAGGCATGTTTTGAATTATACCCCTTGAAATACCCTAGACGCACTGGATCAGGCTCGAGGGCGTTTAACTGATCCAGGATTTGTTGGCCTGTGAACGCATGTGGTGCCAAGTTTTTGACAACTTTACCTTTGGTAAAGTTCTTCTTGTCTTTTCTGAACTGATGGTCAGGATCCAGGAACTGTCTATGCAAGTCAAAGCAAGAATACTTCCGACCCTCCTTCAACCAATGAAACTGAAGAGCTGCCTTGCATTGGGGGCACGGGAACCTTCCATGCACACACCATCCAGAGAATAGCGCATACGCTGGCAAGTCATGCATAGAGTACATGTACCACACATGCATTTTGAAGTTTTCTTTTCTAGCGGCATCGTATGTCTTGACCCCATTTTCCCAAGCTTCTTCCAATTCATCCTTAAGTGGTTGCAGGTACACATTCATATTCTTCCCCGGATAATTGGGCCCTGGAATTATCAACGTCAGAAATATGTTCTTTCTTTGCATAATCTGCCCGGGGGGGAGATTCAGTGGAATGACAAATACAGGCCAACAACTGTATTGGGTTGCCGTCATGCCGAAGGGATTAAAACCATCCGTGGCGGCGCAGACTCGAGGATTCCTTGGATCTACCGCTTTATCCTGATGCAATCCATCGAAATGTTTTCACGCTTCCCCATCCGATGTGTGTACCATCATCTTATTCCCATCCGCATGACATGGCCTTTGGGTAGGAAACGTCCAAATAGTGTCATCATCGCGTCGTAGCATTCTCTTCCCAAGTTGAACTGAGCCTTCAGAGCCATTACTTGTGCAATTGCATCCAGCTGACAAAGCTCGGTGTGCTCATGGAGAGGACGTTTTGAAGACTCCTACATTTCATAAAAGGCCTTTGCAGATTCCTCCATCTCATCTTCCGAATCCCGAGCATCATCAAAGTCTTGCACCATGTCTTCGATCCCAGTACCATGCTCGTCCGTGCGACGACGGACCACCTCAGCTCTTGTGCGTTGTATAGACTCACCATGAAATGTCCACACCGTATAATTAGGCTTAAAACCCCTCCTCTGCAGGTGTTTAATCATTACAGCCTCTGTCGTCTTTTTATAGTTGTCGCATCCAGGACAGGGGCAATAGTTTCTTTCCTGGCCATTTGCGAATGCGGCTTTCACAAATTCCTTTGTTTTTAAAAACCATTCTTTCGTCATCTCTTTCTGACTAGGGTGACCGGTATACATCCACGCACGATCACTCATCTTGCGTAGCTACTAAAGATAGAAGAAATATATTTATATATAATTTAGCATTTATATTCATCTTTCGCCATTTTTATTACGTCCACGCAACCTACACGCTAATAGGTAAAGATAGGTCCTAATCCCACCCGAGTATGTGTAGATTGGGTTCGTTTTCCCATGCTCTGCTCCGGATCCAACGCAAAATTTAGGCAGCACCTCCCCGATGTTCTCCTCATACACGTCTCCGCAATAAACAGAGAGGATGTGCATCCGGAGAACAACAGGGAGGCACTGACAAAATTCCGCATCGGATCCAGAGCACAGCATACGGGAAAACGAACCCAAACTACACATACTCGGGCTGTCCATGGATAATGTTGGACAATTCGAAAGGATGGCGGTTATAAATATGCAAAGACATGCATATTTATAGATGTCGCCCTTTCGAACGGGAGACGCATACTGGTCACGCATACTGATAAATTAATTGAATTACCTAAATCTAGAAAGTTGCATCCGGAAACCGAGCCACAGTAAATGAAGGGGCGGGGAGGAGATGAAATTTGTACTGACCCACGAATGCAGGGGCGGAGCTCGTACAACAATTACCTAATTATGTTGGAGCTAAATTGCCTAATTATGTCTTTTTTGAGCTAAATGGTCTAATTATCCCATTTTAGAGGAAAACAAGCTAAGTATATAATATTAATGAGCTGGGTTATGTCATTGTCCTATACTACTTCTTTTCTTCTTCTCCTTCTTATTTTTGTCTTCTCCTCCTCCTCCTCTTCTTCTTCTTCTTCTTATTCTTCTCCTCCTCTTCTCCTCTTCTCCTCCTCCTCCTCTTCTCCTCCTCCTCCTCTTCTTCTTCTTCCTATTCTTTCTATTAAGCAGGTCCAGAAGTTGCCCTTTTGGTCCAGAGGACTTTCCAGGTTACCTATACTACTTTTCAGGTTATGTCATTGTTGGGTTAATTAGCCCATTTTGCCTATTTCTTCTCTTCTTCTCTTCTTCTTCTCTTCTTCTTCTCTTCTTCTTCTCTTCTTCTTTTCTTCTACTAAATCTACTAATTAACTAACAGAATCTACCACTAAAACTACTAATTAACTACTAATCTACCACTAAACTACCTACTAAATCTACTAATTAACTAACAGAAACTACCTACTAAATCTACTAATTTATTCTTCTTCTTCTTCTTCTTATTTTCTTTTTTATTTTTTCCTGTTATTCTTCTTCTCCTTCTTCTTGTTTTCTTCTCTTCTTCTTCTTCTTCTTCTTCTTCTTCTTCTTCTTCTTCTTCTTCTTCTTCTTCTTATTCTTCTTATTCTTCTTCTTCTTCTTCTTATTTTATTTTTTCTTTTTTCCTCTTATTCTTCTTCTCCTTCTTCTTGTTTTCTTCTTATCTTCTTCTTCTTCTTCTTCTTCTTCTTATTTTATTTTTTCCTCTTATTCTTCTCTTCCTCTCCTATTTTTCTTCTTCTTCTTCTTGGTTATTCTCCTTCCCTTCTTTTTCCTTCTTCTTCTTTTCCTTCTTCTTCTTATTTTTTTCTTCTCCTTTCTCCTTCTTCTTCATCTCCTTTCTCCTTCTTCTTCTTCTTCTAAACCTAAACTAACTAAACCTAAACTAAAACTGAAACTAAAACTAAAACTAAACTAAAACTGAAACTAACCTAACTAAAACTGAAACTAACCTAACTAAATCTGAAACTAACCTAACTAAAACTGAAACTAACTAAACTAAAACTGAAACTAACCTAACTAAACCTAAACTAAAACTGAAACTAAAACTAAACTAAAAGTAAGAACTAATTAAACAAAAACTATTAAAAAAAGAAGAAACAGAAACTTACCAGGGGGAGGAGGGCGGCGGTGGAGGAGGGTGCAGGGCGGCGGTGGGGTGGGGTGGGGAGGTGGGGTGGGGGTGGCGGCGGCGGCGGGGGCGCAGGGAGGAGGAGGGCCGCAGGGGGGGCACAGGGCGGCGGTGGGGTGGGGAGGTGGGGTGGGGGTGGCGTCGGCGGCGGCGGCGGTTGGGCGGCGGCGGCGGTGGGGCGGCAGCGGCGCTGAGGGGCTGCGGCGGCACTCAGGGGAGAGCAGTGAGAGAGAGTGCGTGGGAGAGAGGAGAGAGGTGGGGCACGCGGCGATCGTTGACGTTTGGGGGGTCCATCCCCTTTGCCGTCTGCCACGGACGGCAAAGCTAGTCAGGCAGACGGCAAAGGGGTGGGTGGGGCCGGGGTGGGATGGGGAGAGAGGAGGGGTGGGGTGGGATAGCTTTGCCGTCTGCCATCCCTACCTTTGTCGTCTGTTGACAGACGGCAAAGAGGTGGCTGATGGCAAATATGTATTTTGCCATCAGCCTCCTCTTTACCGTCTGTTTTTTGCCAACACACGGTGAAGAGGTTCTTCGCCGTCTGCTGGCTGATGGCAAAGATTTGGCAGACGGCAAATATAGGAATTCCAGTAGTGGGCACTTGCCTGACCTTTACTGCACATGCTTCACACGTGGCAGTAACGCGTCAGGAGGTGGGCAGGCTACTGTGCGCACACTTCTCAACCTCGCACGTTTGATGCGTGACGTGGGGAAGGGCCGCCTGCAACGGCTCCAAATCTATAGAGTTTCTTTGCTAAGGAAGCCCATGCACTAATTTGGGCCTGGCCTAGCAACGCCCCACGCGCGTGCGTGGCCCAGGCCCGGGGGCTCCTGTCGGTGCACTAGAGACTGGGGTCCCTTGTACCCCAGACTTGTGCACGGGCATCGGAGACACCCCCGATAGCATTGTACCGGCAAGAGCAGCAGGAAGACAATCCAAGACCCACCAAGGCCACGCCCTTCCCTCACTGAGTGCCGGGAAGATTCCCAAGGCCTCGGCAAGCCCGCTTCCTCGGGAAAACTACCCGAAGAATAACAAGACCCCGACAAGCATCCCTTGCCGGGAAGGCTCGCACAGACTAGCGAGGCGCCCGGCAAGCCCTCCTTGCCGGGAAAATGTTCAAGGCCCCCGGCAAGCCTTCCTTGCCACGGAGGTGACCAAGTCACCCGACGGAGGCTCCATGCCAGCAAGCCCCTGTTCGCTCGCCAGGTGTCCCCACCAGTTTCTACAACAATCCGACCACTCCAGCACATTCCCCGTGTGCCAGCACAAGGCCCAGGTGTCGATTCACCTGGGTACGTGTCGCAACCATCTCGCAACAGGTCAGAGGTCAGACAAGGCATTTACTGCCCCTAACAATACCGAAGAAGTAGAGTAGTGAAAATTCTTCATTGTACATCCCGTGAGCACATTGTTGGTGACCCCTTTGCCTATAAAAGGAGGCCCAAAGCTCATTCTTACGGTGGCACTTTTTGGTAGATCATAGACCCCCTAATCACCTATCAAGTTACTATAGCAAAACCACCCTACAGTAATCACACAATACAAACTAACCAGGAGTAGGGTTTTACGCGCCAAGTGGCCCGAACCTGGGTAAAAAGGACCTTGCCGGTGATTGATCGCTAGTTCCGCTCTCGATGCCATACCTCTCTCTCCCCGCCAAACGATCAAGGGACTCCTCGAGCTTCCCATAGGTGTTGGTTTTCCCCGACAATGGAATTGGCTTACACTCGCCACAAGCTACAACATGAACATCTCAATACAACAATACATTCAAACATCATGTAGAAGAGAAGGTTCCGACTATGGACAAAAACAAACTATAAAAGACCGATGTCATCCTTGCTATCCTAGGTTGTCGACCTAGAACCCATCCTAGATCGATGAAGAAGAAGAAGAAGAAACTCCGAATAAAACAATCAAAGTATATATTTACATGTACCTGCAAATGTTTTTGCAGTAAATTGTAAGCCACGGAGACAAAGCAATCTCATTTCCATAGGTATCAATATTAGCAAAGCTTAATGGGTGAGTTTTGGTTAAGTGGTGAGGCTACAACAAGCACTAAGCATTTATTTGAGTGGATAACTTACGAGTACAAGAATTAGAGGGGGGTCATCTACTCATAGATGGACGTGAACTAATAATGATCTTGAAGTGATCATGAACACCTACTTACGTTAGACATAACCCCACCGTGTCCTCTCTCAGATGCAGAGCTCACGAGAAGAGGCAGTGACGGTTATGCACACAGTTGGCAAGTTTTAATTAAATTTACTTCACGTTTGCGATTACCGGGTGTTAAAAAAGTTTCAAAGTAGCCACATAACCGCGGGCACGGCTTTCCGAAATATTTAACTCTGCAGAGGTGCTCCAACTACTCCATCACAAACTACCACAAGGTGCGTCAAAAACCTCGACCATGAAAAACATGCAATCTCCTCAGATTCCCGATGGAAAACCTCAACCTCTAGATAGCCCAAAGTATCCTTGGAATACCTCGCATAACACATCCGAGAAGGGTAAAATAAATCCGCCAAGGCCGCCCTATGCATCGACGAACACGGTAGAAGCCGTGTATCTCGTTCTGAGGACACAACGGATGAGCACAACGTAAAGTGCGTGATTGAAATCACCTGAGTTGCCCCGGATTGGCCCCGCACAGTGATCTAGTTTGGACCAACACTCATGATGAGCACTGGCCTAGGGGTTGATTAATTATCCATGTGTTAATTACTCCCTATGTGGTTCATTAGTTATTAGGAAAATGTGGTACCAATGTTGGGCCTTGCTAAAGGAGGTTTATCCCAAAACAAAAACCAAGGGGGTCCCCATAACAACCGCAAACATGTTAGGAGTGCTCAATATGGAACATAACAGCGGTACACAAGTAAATAGGGTAGCAAAGATGGAACAACAGCCCAAGCTAGAAGGCCAAGCCTTCCACCTTTTACCAAGTATATAGGTGCATTAAATTAACTAGCAATAATATGATGATATATCAAGGAGCCCATGTTTTCAAATGGAAGCAACTGCACCTGCAAATAGCAACGCTATAAGAAGGGCGGAGCAAGCAGTAACATAGCCAAACAAGGTTCGTTGGGATGTGGAGGGGGTTAAAGGCTTTTAATGGTAATGTTGGGAGGCTGACGTAATAGGTGGTAGGCAGCAAGACATAGAGACAATAATGATAAAACTAGCATAAGAATGATATTAGTGGTACCTAGGGAAATGATCATCTTGCATGAGATCCCTCTTCGAAGAAGAACGAATCCATGAAGTAGACGAACCAACGTAGTCGAACGAATCCTCACACGTCGCAGCGGTTCGGTACTCTATCGAGAAGAAACAATCTAGAACAACAATCAACACATGATAAACAACACAACATATTCATGACATGTTGCACAATCAAATATGATGCATGTCCATTTAATTATGCATGACACGGTGAAGCACAACAATCGACTTCTACACATTAAGTGAAGCTCAATATGCAAGGAGTTACATATTGACGAAACTCCATATTTGAGTTAATTAGTTTACTCCCATTTAGGTACATGAAAATATTAAATGTTGTTAAACATGGCAAGACGTGGAGCATAAATAAACTACACTATCTACACATTTTAAACAAGGTCCGAAATAAATTATAGTATTTCCGAAATGACCCCATATGTTAATTTCAAAATTGGTCCAGATCTGAACTAAAATGTTTTATATTTATTTAAATAGGAGAAAAAAATTACACCATGTGATTCTACACGTCATTCTTGTCAATTTATATATATATCATTTAAAATGGAGCTACGGTTTACAAAATGGAGCTATGGACATGGGTGCAAAATGTATGCAAATGAGAGCCACAAGCATGTTAAAAGATGGATGCAACAAGATATTATGAAGCTACATGAAATTCTAAGCATGTTTAAATGAGGCCGGAACAACGAATAACAATTTCGGGAAAGCCCCGTATGCAAATTATAGTTTCGTATTTGTTGTGCATATAACACAATTTTGGAGGTGTTAAATAGAAATATAAATGCCTCCATCTTCTTCTACATATTTTTTGGTCAAGATACATATGTGAATCATTCTAGTCGGAGCTACGAATAATTACTTATGCAATAAATCGTTTTAACATGGCTTTAACGCAAATTATATGAAAACAACAAGTTAGAAAATTTAAACATGGATGAAAGTTGGTTGTTGTGAATCTGCACTGAATTCTAAATATTTTTCATGTATAAAGCTTTTAACTCCGATGCACGGGATTCCAGCTCGGGGGCGCGCAGAGACGAGTCAACAGATTGGGTTTACTGGACTGACTACACATTGAACGAGGCTAGAACGCACGCGACCGTGAGGAGAAATCGGGGCACAGTAGTTTACCCATGTTCGGGCCACTGTGAAGCGTAAAACCCTACTCCTACTTTGGTGGATTGCCTCACACGGAGGTTGATGAACGAGATAATACAATGCTTTTGAGCCTCCGGAGGCCAAGTGGCTCGTTGTGTTGCTCTAGGGTTTTGATGATACGATCCCTCTCTCGGGTATCCTACCCTCTATATTTATAGTGGAGGCCAGGGTCCTCTTCCCTTATCATAAGCGGGAAGGAATCTCACAACGACCAGTTTTGGTGGGAGACAAGGGAACATGTTTCTCCTGTCAAAAGTGGTCTCCGCCTGCAAAGTAACTATCCGTGCTACAGGGAAAGGCTCGTGGTTACATCAACACTACTGACGGGCGGAGGTGGCTCTGTTGCACCAGGAGGGAAACCTTTGGGAGATGCCTTTGGGCCCATGTACGCTCCTGCCCTCTTTGCACCAAAGGGGGAACTGCACTGCTCTCCCATCTGCGGGTCCCATGTCCACCTTCTGCGTCATCCTTGACTCCTGAAGCCGGGCCTTGCCTCGAAATGTCCGCCGCTCTGGAGGGGTCCTCAGGAGGCCCCTGCGGGTCTTGATCCCGTTCCTCCTCGTGAGGCTTGGCCCCTCACGAGGTCCTTGTCAATCCTGTTGATGCTTGATCATGGGAGTGAGCCAGCTCTGGGCCACAGATAGGCAAGTCTGTGTACCCCCGTTCCCAAGACGCCGACAGCGACAGATCGGTTGTCAGTTTTGGATGGTGACATGCTCCCTTCGGATGATGCTACTGAGTATCGCGGTGTTGTTGGATCTTTGCAGTACTTGACTATTACAGGGCCTGATATATCCTATGCGGTAAACAGTATCTTCATGCTCCTCGGACTTCACACTGGTCAGCTATGAAGCGTATCTTGCACTATCTCTCTCATATTGTCTCCTATGGCTTGCATCTGCAGTCTATCTCTTCGTGTGCTCTCTCGGCCTTCTCTGATGCTGAATGGGTTGGGATTCCGGATGACCGATGATCAACGGGGGGTTATGATGTCTTTTATGGTGATAACTTCATCGCTTGGAGTGCACATAAGCAGGCCACAGTATCTCGGAGTAGCACTGAATCAGAGTACATGGCGGTTGCCAATGACACGGCTGAGCTTATTTGGGTATAGTCTGTGTGAAGAGAATTAGGTATCTCTCAACAACAGCCACCTGTTCTTTGGTGTTATAACATTGGTATGACATATCTATAACCTAATCCAGTCTTCCATGCTCGTACCAAGCACATCGAAGTTGACTATCACTTCGTAAGGGAACGCGTTGCACATAAGCTTCTTCATATCAAGTTCATCTCTCCCAAGGATCAACTTGCTGACATCTTCGTGAAGCCACTTCCACAACCACGGTTTGAGGGATGCACGAGCAATCTTAATATTAAGGGCGATTGTTAGACTTTATATTTGTAAATCTTGTGTGCATACCCCTTTATCTTCTATACCCCTTATATATATGAGATAACCACACACCGTATTAAGTGTCGTGCAGTTTCCCACAACATAGTATCTTACACTAGGGACGCCAATGGTTGAAGGCCCATGCGTGGGAGGCGAGCAAGGTTGCAGTACTACTAGGGTGTCGTCCTCTCCCTGCTCGGTCAAGAGGCAGGAGGCGTGGCAACAAGGAACAGCAGCGGCGGTCCGGCTTGGCGTAGGCGAGGTCTTGGGGATCCGGTGAGCAGGGATGGGGAGGAGTCCATGTGGGAGCACCGCACCGTCTGAATCCAGGTGTGATGAAGCTCGTGGAGGGTCTCCTGGGAGCGGCAGCGAGCTGCTCCATGGGTGAGTTGCGCCCATAGCGTTGGGCTAGGCAACTTGGACAGGGAGAGAGGGTTGAGAGAGATGAGTGGTATGGGATCGAGTAAGAGAAAAACGAAGGAAAGGAGGCGCGGTGCTCATCTGCTCGTCCGGCGAGGCTACTCATCTTCTTGGGTTCGGGCAAGGACAAAGACCATTGTTGGTGGCCGGGTGCGTGCAAAAAAAATAGGGCAAGAGGTGGTTTGATGGATCGATGGATTAATAGGTAGGGATTGGCCAACGTTGAAACCAGGGAAGACCAGGTCGCACCTGATGGTCGGGGATCCCAATGTGGAAGACAGTGTAGCGGTAGCGGCGCTAACACAACGAGAGGGGGAATCCATAAAAATTATGGACTAGGGTATATAGTTAAAAAGACTAGATTTGGACCCTCTCATTTAGATTGGACGATCGGGAAATTAGGTTAGGGAGTCCAATTGAGAAACATATGATGCTTTGGGGGATTGTCGGATTGATCCGGACCCAACCGTCACTACTGTACGTTTCGGGTCCGGGGAAGTTTCGTACTAGGTCGCGAGCAGGTCTGTGCACTTTGCACAAAGGCTAGGCCGAGATGACAGGGAAGACGCACAGCCCGATGATAGTTTTGAAAATTGAAACACGTTTGCATTAGACGGGCTACAGTGTCGTTATAGGTTCAACGGTGTGGGTATCAAACTGACTCCGAATGCGACGAAATTTGGCAAGTGGCGTACATAAAATAAAACAAGACTGCACGCCAACTTTCGACCCATTCTGAGAATATTTTTATCCGCACTTTTAAAACAATACTTCAACTATGTTGCAGGCGTGTGCGTGTGTTGTTGGTCATGAAACGGTCGTCCATGAAAACGGATAGAACCGACAACTCTGAGCGCATGCAAGTTTTGAAAAATGACGGTGAGAGAGTGCGGGTGCTATGCAAAAGATGCGAATATGCGATGATGAATGCGACAACCAAATAAATCACGCGGTGGAAGTCTGAATAATTGGAAGGCATCTGGAGTGTTAGTCTCAGTCTATTACAACTCTCCTCCACTAAAAAGAGATCTTGACCTGAGATCTTACAGTGATAAAAGGAAGAGAAAGAGCAAAGGAAGAGGTAAAACTTAGTTGCTTCTTGACAAACCAGTGAAACCAACGAATCTTGAAGGTTGCAAAGAGAAGAAAAGAACACAAGGGGCAAGAAAGAATTGAAAGCACTCCGATTGAAACGAGATAGACAAGGAACGAGAGAGAAAATTTCGGCAGCACTTCGGTATAAATAGAAGCAAAAATTGGTAATATGGAAAGAACTCGAAAATATTTCACCACACTGTGTTGAATGGATATGCAAGGAAAGAACATGATCTGGACAAAATGAGACGATGGTTCGAAGAGAGCAGCATCACAATGCCTCCGGAACAAGAATAGAAGCTAGATCGTTGGGAAGAAAAGAACGGAAAAGAAAATGCCAACTTCTACCACAATTGAACTTGAAAAGAATACTTACAAAGCAGGATTGAATGGAGTTGTTGGAAAATCAACAACAAAGAGAATATCTTGTTGTGGGCTTATGGAAAATATCTCAAAATTATGAGGTGTCAACCCGCCACTAACAAAAATAAAGATTGCTTGGGAGCAACATGGTATGTAAAATTCTTACACTAAGAGGATACATGGAGAAATTGGGTCATTGATTAGAACCATGATAGCAACAAGCCTTCGGAAATGGTTTTAGCGACGTTCGTGTGTCCCCATCACATTGGCATGTGCGCCTTGGTAATCCTACCAGTCCCATTGTTCGGCATGTTCTTCATCGTCATGAGCTTCTAGTTGCGTCCAATAAGAATGTTGATGCAGTTTGTGATGCCTGTCAGCAAGTCAAGAGTCATCAGCTTCCTTTTTCTGAGTTGAGTCGTGTAGTCACTAAACCACTTGAGCTTGTGCTTTCAGATGTATGGGGTCATGCCCAAACCTCTCTTGGTGGTCATAACAACTATGTTAGTTTCATTGATGCTTCTAGCCGGTTCACTTGGCTTTATCATCTTAAGCGCAAGTCTGATGTGTTTGATATTTTCTTACAATTCCAAGCGCATGTTGAGTGTATGCTTAGCCAAAAAATTATTCATGTGCAATCTGATTGGGGTGGTGAGTATCACAACCTCAATGCATTCTTTAATAAGCTCGGAATTACTCATCGTGTGTCTTGTCCTCATACACATCAACAAAACGGTGTAGCTGAGCATAAGCATCACCGTATAGTTGAGACTGGTCTTGCTTTGCTTGCTCATGCCTCGGTTCCTTTTCGGTTTAGGAGTGATGTGTTTTCCGCTGCATGCTTTCATATTAATCGACTACCTACACGACTCCGTCAAATGAAAACACCTCTTGAACTTTTGTTGAATGAAATCCCTGATTGTACGTTCTTCAAAGTTTTTGGATGTGCTTGTTGGCCACATCTTCAACCATATAACCAAGGCAAGTTGGAGTTTCTGTCTAAACAGTGTGTGTTTCTTGGCTATAGTTCTCTTCATAAAGGGTACAAGTGTCTTCATGTTCCCTCTAACCGCGTCTACATTTCACATTATGTGGTGTTTGATGGGAATGTTTTTCCTTTTGCCGCACCTCCAGTCATCTCCACCACTCCCATCGCACTTGAGCAATCCACCTTTGCATTGCCTGGTCAGTTTGTTGATGATGTGTATACTCTCTTGTTTCTACCTAACCATGGTGCAGGTACTGGATGTGGAGCAGGTCTTGAGCTTCTGGACGCGCAGCTGCCGGCGCCCTCTCTGACGCTTGCTGCAACGGTAGACCCACCCTGGCCTGGGCCTGCTGCATCTGGGTTTGTGCCTGCTGCATTGGCCGAGTTGGTCTCGCTTGGGGCCGCGCCGGCTACGGCGAATGCGCCTAGGGTTGTGTCGGTTGCGTCGGCTGCGCTGGTTGAGCCGGCCGTGTCGGCTGATCCTGCTTCGCCCACGCCAGTCTTGCCGTCTACACCAGCAACTGAGCGTGATGCTCCTTCTGCATCAGCCTCTGCCGCAGGGGCTACGCCATGGCTTAGGAGCCGGCGACTTCACCATCCTAGTCGCCGATGTCTCCTCCACCACCTTCTACTCCTTTGTATCCTCGTACAATGAGTCGGAGTGGTATTGTTTGGCCGAAGGACCGTACTGATGGCACAGTCGCATGGATTGTATTGTGCATGGCACAGACGGTTGCTGATCCCACTACTCAACCTCTACATTTTTAGGTGACGACCCACAAGTATAGGGGATCAATCGTAGTCCTTTCGATAAGTAAGAGTGTCAAACCCAACGAGGAGCAGAAGGATCTGAAAAGTGGTTTTCAGCAAGGTAAAATCTGTAGGCACTGAAATTGTCGGTAACAAGTGATTGTGTGGTGAGATGATTGGTAGCGAGCAACAAGTAACAAAAGTAGCAACGGTGCAGCGAAGTGGCCCAATCCCTTTAGTAGCAAGGGACAAGCCTGGACAAGGTCTTATAGGAGGAAAAACGCTCCCGAGGACACACGGGAATTTATGTCATGCTAGTTTCATCATGTTCATATGATTCACGTTCGTTACTTTGATAGTTTGATATGTGGGTGGACCGGTGCTTGGGTACTGCCCTTACTTGGGCGAGCATCCCACTTATGATTAACCCCTCTCGCAAGCATCCGCAACTATATAAGAAGAATTAAGACAAAGTCTAACCATAGCATTAAACTAGTGGATCCAAATCAGCCCCTTACGAAGCAACGCATAAACTAGGGTTTAAGCTTCTATCACTCTAGCAACCCATTATCTACTTACTACTTCCCAATGCCTTCCTCCAGGCCCAAATAATGGTGAAGTGTTATGTAGTCGATGTTCACATAACACCAATAGAGGAAAAACAACATACAACATATCAAAATACCGAACGAATACCAAATTCACATGACTACTATTAGCATGACTTATCCCGTGTCCTCAGGAACAAAAGTAACTACTCACAAAGCATAATCATAATCATGATCAGAGAGGTAATGAGTAGCATCAAGGATCTGAACATAAACTCTTCCACCAAGTAATCCAACTAGCATCAACTACAAAGAGTAATCAACACTACTAGCAACCTTACAAGTACCAATCGGAGTCGCGAGACGGAGATTGGTTACAAGTGATGAACTAGGGTTTGGAGATGAGATGGTGATGATGAAGATGTTGATGCTGACGAGTCCCCTCCGATGAGACACTACTAGAATCAGAGAATTTGCCAACTGCTGCTTCTTTGTCGTCTGTTGGCTGATAGCAAAGACACTCTTTGCCATCAGCTACCCAAAACCAGACGGCAAAGAGCAGGCTGATGGAAAACGTCCTCTTTGCCATAAGTGTACTCTTTGCTGTCCGCCAGCTGACGGCAAAGCACATGCAGGAAGACGGCAAAGAACCCACCCCACACCACCCTCTAACCCATAACTTTCCAACACTTTACCGTCAGCCTATTACCACTTTGTCGTCGGGGGCACACGGCAAAGAGGCAACTAGACCTAACGTCGTCAACTCCCACCCCACCCCCTCTCTCTCCCCCATAACGGTTCACCACAGCCCCCTTCTCCCCCCGCGCCACCGCTGGAGCTCGCCCCCGCCTCCTCCCCGTGACCTGCCGCCGGAGCTCGCCCTTCTCCCCGTGACCCGCCGCCAGAGCTCGCCCCCTCCTCCTCCCTGTGACCCCCTCCTCCACCATCGTGCCCCTGCTCCACCACCGCCCCCTCCTCTTCGTGCCCTGCTCCACCACCACCCTGGTGCCCTCCTCCCCGCGACCTCCTCTCATCCACCACTGCGCCACCCCTCGCCCTGGTTCCCTCTCCTCCCCGCGACCACCTCCTCCACCAGCTCCGGCCAGGTCACCCACCGCCCCGACCGTCACCACCCCGGCTGCCCACTACTAACCAAGGTGATTTTTTTTTACTTTTTTGCTAATTAATAGATTTAGTGGTATATATAGTTTAGTTGGTAGATTATCTTTAGTTAGTTGGTAGATTATCTTTAGTTAGTTAGTTGGTAGATTATCTTTAGTTAGTTAGTTAGGTGATTTTTTTTCTTTTTTTGCTAATTAATTAGTAGATTTAGTGGTAGTTTAGTTAGTTGGTAGATTATCTTTAGTTAGTTGGTAGTTTAGTTAGTTAGTAGATTTAGTTAGTCAATTAGTAGATTTAGTAAGTAGTTTAGTGGTAGATTCTGTTTTGCTAATTAGTGGTAGCTAGATTCTTTTTTAGTTACTTAGTGGTAGATTATGTTTTTGTTATTTTTTTGTTGTTTAGTGTTGTATAGGTTTAGCGGTAGGTTTAGTTAGCTTGGTTAGTTAGGTTAGTTAGTTAGTTAGCTTAATAGAAAGAAGAGGAAGAAGTAGAAGAAGAGGAGGAGGAGAAGAGGAGAGGAAGAGGAGGAGGAGGAGGAGAAAAAGAAGAAGAAGAGGAGAAGAAAAAAACAAGAAGTAGAAGAAGAGAAGAAGAACAGAAGAAGAACAGAAGAACAGAAGAAGACATAATTAGCCCCTTTAGCTCCAAAATGCCATAATAAGTCCAAAATGGCATAAGAACCTTGGTTAGCTCATGAATATTATATTCTTAGCTTGTTTTCCTCTAAAATGATATAATTAGTCCATATAGCTCCAAAAAGACATGATTAGAAAATTTAGCTCCAACAAGAGGAGAAGAGGAGAAGAAATAGGAAAAATGAAAAGAAAGAAGAAGAAGAAGAAGAAGAAGAACAGAAGAAAAATACCTTCCCCTTCTTCTCCTCCTCCTCATTCTCCTTCTTCTTGATTTCTTCTTCTTATTCTCCTCCTCCTCTTTCTTCTCCTCTATCTTATTCTCCTGGCCTTATTTTCCCCAACAATGAGATAATTAGCCCATTTAGCTACAAAATGGCATAAAAACCTTGGTTAGGTCATGAATATTATATTATTAACTTGTTTTCCTCTAAAATGACATAATTAGAATATTTGTGTTGATCGGGTGGATTTACATGTGATAGTTGTCCCGTCGCTCTAAGGTCTGCTGTGCGAAGACCTGCCCGTGCGTTGTACGAGCTCCGCCCCTGCATTCGTGGGTCAGTACAAATTTCATCTCCTCCCCACCCCTTCATTTACTGTGGCTCGGTTTCCAGATGAAACTTTCTAGACTTAGGTAATTAAATTAATTTATCAGTATGCGTGACCAGTATGCGTCTCCCGTTCGAAAGGATGACATCTATAAATGTGCATGTCTTTGCATATTTATAACCGCCATCCTTTCGAATTGTCCAACATTATCCATGGACAACCCGAGTATGTGTAGATTGGGTTCGTTTTCCCATATGCTGCGCTCTGGATCCGATGCGAAATTTCGTCAGTGCCTCCCTATTGTTCTCGGGATGCACATCCTCTCTGTTTATTGCGGAGACATGTATTAGGAGAACAGCGGGGAGGTGCTGCCGAAATTTTGTGTTGGATCCGGAGCAGAGCATGGGAAAACGAACCCAATCTACACATACTCGGGTGGAATTAGGACCTATCTTTACCTATTAGCGTGTAGGTTGCCTGGACGTAATAAAAATGGCAAACCTGATTAACCGATGAATACAAGTACTAAATTATATATAAATATATTTCTTCTGTCTTTAGTAGCTACGCAAGATGAGTGATCGTGCGTGGATGTATACCGGTCACCCTAGTCAGAAAGAGATGACGAAAGAATGGTTTGTAAAAACAAGGGAATTTGTGAAAGCCGCATTCGCAAATGGCCAGGAAAGAAACTATTGCCCCTGTCCTGGATGCGACAACTATAAAAAGACGACAGAGGCTGTAATGATTAAACACCTGCAGAGGAGGGGTTTTAAGCCTAATTATACGGTGTGGACATTTCATGGTGAGTCTATACAATGCACAAGAGCTAAGGTGGTCCGTCGTCGCACGGACGAGCATGGTACCGGGATCGAAGACATGGTGCAAGACTTTGATGATTCTCGGGATTCGGAAGATGAGATGGAGGAATCTGCAAAGGCCTTTTATGAAATGTTGGACTCTTCAAAACGTCCTCTCCATGAGCACACTGAGCTTTGTCAGGTGGATGCAATTGCACAAGTAATGGCTCTGAAGGCTCAGTTCACCTTGGGAAGAGAATGCTACGACGCGATGATGACACTATTTGGATGCTTCCTACCCAAAGGCCATGTCATTCCTGCAAACCTGTACTAGTCGGACAAAATACTTCGTGTACTTAAGATGCCCTATGAGAAGATAGATGCATGTGAGAAAGGATGTGTCTTATTTAGGAAGGAGTATGCACACTTGGACTATTGTCCAAATTGCGAGTCTTGCAAGTATCTTGTGGTAGACAATGGTATGGGTGAGAAGAGGCAGACCAAAATCACAGTTACTGTTCTTCGGTATATGCCAATCGTACCAAGACTTCAACATCTTTTCATGGTCGAAGCGACAGCCCAAATAGATGACATGGCACAAATTGGGCAAAAGAACCGAGCTAGATGCCGATGGGAATAAGATGATGGTACACAGATCGTATGGGGAAGCGTGGAAACATTTCGATGGATTGCATCAGGATAAAGCGGCAGATCCAAGGAATCCTCGAGTCTGCGCCGCCACGGATGGTTTTAATCCCTTCGGCATGACGGCAACCCAATATAGTTGTTGGCCTGTATCCCGAATTTGTGCCAACAACTTTCAGGGGAAGAATATGAATGTGTACCTGCAACCGCTTAGGATGAATTGGAAGAAGCTTGGGATAATGGGGTCAATACATACGATGTCGCTAGAAAAGAAAACTTCAAAATGCATGTGTGGTACATGTACTCTATGCATGACTTGCCAGCGTATGCGCTATTCTCAGGATGGTGTGTGCATGGAAGGTTCCCGTGCCCCCAATGCAAGGCAGCTCTTCAGTTTCATTGGTTGCAGGAGGGTTGGAAGTATTCTTGATTTGACTTGCATAAACAGTTCCTGGATCCTGACCATCAGTTCAGAAAAGACAAGAAGAACTTTACCAAAGGTAAAGTTGTCAAAAACTTGGCACCACCTGTTTTCAGAGGCCAACAGATCCTGGATCAGTTAAACGCCCTCGAGCCTGATCCAGAGCGTCCAGGGTATTTCAAGGGGTATAGTTCAAAACACGCCTGGACTCACAAGCCATGCTTCTGGGATCTGCCTTACTTCAAAGACCTCCTTCTTCCACACAATATCGACATGATGCACACTGAAAAGAATATCGGAGAGGCTATTTTTGGTACATTGTTCAACATAGATGGGAAGACAAAGGATAATACTAAGGCTAGAGTCGATCAAGAGACACTATGTCATAGACCGTTACAAAACATGCGAGAAGGCAAAGGAAAGCAGAAGTGGTCGAAGCCAAAGGCCTGGTTCAATCTAGGAAGGCCAGCTATGAGGGAAATTATCTTGTGGGTCAAAATGCACTTGATGTTCCCCGATGGGTATGCAGCGAATCTAAAGAGGGGAGCGAGTCTTGAAAAATAAAAATCTTTGGTCTCAAGAGTCATGATTGGCACATATGGCTAGAGCGGATAATGCCGGTGATGTTACGTGGCTTTATTCCTGAGGATGAATGGCTAGTACTGGCGGAGCTGAGCTATTTCTTCTGTTTTCTTTGTGCGAAAGAATTGTCGCCTGGCGTGGTAGAAGACATGGAGGAGTTTGCACCGGAGTTGTTGTGCAAGTTAGAGAAGATCTTTCCACCGAGCTTCTTTAATCCAATGCAGCATTTGATTTTACATCTACCGACCGAGGCAAGATTGGGTGGGCCCATGCAAGATCGTTTGTGCTGTGCAACTGAGAGGATGCAGAAGACCCTTCGAGCTAAATGTAAAAATAAGCGTAGAACTGAAGCATCGATGGCTGAGGCATTCATTACTGAGGAGGTGGCAAACTTTGTGACAGCACACTATGAAGCCAAAAATCATCATTTGCATAATCCGAAGCCTCGGCACAATGATGCAGACCCTAATAAAGGTAGGTCCAACCTCAGCCTATTCAAAGGGAAGCTCGTACCAGCCGGTGCTTCGAAACCAATAATGTTGGATGTCGAAGAATGACAGAACATTTCATTGTATATCTTCAACAACCTAATAGAAGTGTGGCCGTACATCGAGTGAGTTCTTGGCACATTTTCCTGTAACTTCTAATTCATTTGAACTGCTCTTATTCCTGGATATTTCAAACAGTCGTTACGTCGCCAAATTCTCGGATGGAGCGGTGATCGAAAATGATTCCGTCGAAGAGTATGAGCTTCTGTCAAAGACAGGAGGCGGCTATCCCGGTTTCATCTCTTGGTTCAAACAAATGGTAATTATCAATAATGGACCATTACATTTCTTGGTCTAACTTGCGGCTAATGGAACAATCGTTTCGTATTAAACTTGTAGGCTAATTCAGAGTCTATGGACGCCGAATTGAGACAAGTCGCTAATGGTTTTGACTATAAGGTCCGTTCATTTGAGAAATACAACATCAACGGGTATCTCTTTCTTACCTTTGGCAAAGAGCTATCTATGCCCGACCAAAAATCTACAAATTGTGTTGTCTCTGCTATCGGCGAAGGTGTTATCGAGTATTATGGAAGAGTTGAAGCAATTTATGAACTTCAATTCTATGGTGAAAACCCACCGAACGTCGTAGTCTTCAAATGTTATTGGTTCCAGCCGAGGAAGACTAGAAGGACTCATGAACATATAGGACTAGTCGAAATCAATCCAAACACCCATTTAGATGTTCCCGATGTCTATTTTACGGCTCAACAGGCGACCCAAGTTTTCTATCTACCGTGGGCATGCTCAACAGGCGACCCAAGTTTTCTATTTCTCAACGGGTTCTTCCCAGGCGCCCCGCACGAGGGGTGGTACTTCCCTTCCACCCCTATCTCTCCGTAGAGCCTTGGCAGACAGTCTGTCGACACCACCCGTGGGTTCTTCTTCGTCGGCGGCATTGCCCACTGGGAGAGGTGCTGGTCGGGTAGGGAAGAAGAGGAAGGGTACAGGGAGAGGTGGTGGCCGCGGAAGATCCAGGAGGACGTTGAGCCGTCCTCGCCACCACCACCAGCTCATTCACCCGAGCATAGGACTACTATGGTCGACCCATTTGCGCACGAGGCCACGGGGTCTCCGTTCCAGGAGCCTGGTGTTGACGGGCATTCGTCCCATGAGACTTCGGTCTAGGAGCAGCCTCAGGTCGAGGTACATTCGCCCACGAGACTACGGTTCCGGAGGCTTCAGCCGACGTGGAGAGGCCCGGATGGGAGATCTGGCCGGATCGGACCGAGTTGCCGGATTTGACCGAGGGTCCGGGTGGCTCAGGGGGCGAGGATGGCGGGGATGAGCTTACGGATAGTGAGGGCGATGTGCAGGTGGACGGGGCCACCGTGTACAAGTGTGGTAGTACACGTCTCCCGGTTGTGTCGTCTACCCGCGAGCAGAGGCCGGTGATTAAACCTGAAGGAGATAGGTAAGTACATTTACTCTTTTTTTAGCTTTTGCCTTCAACTTTGTTCAAATATCTAATACGTTGACCTTATCATACTGCAGGGGATGGGTACACCCTATTGGAGTCCGCAGGCCGAACTCCGTCCTTGGTGTGCTTTCCCGGACAAATTTCCCGGGGTTTGTTACGTTCCCTGGTGAGGGTCAGGTTCCTACACTATGATTTTCCTGGGAGCACTACCAGGCTGCGCAAGCCCCGCCGGAGGAGATTATAGATGGTGTATTGTGCCACACGAGGGCCGAGATGGGGATCAAGAGCTTTTGGGTAAATTATCCTTTTACAAAATCTAAAATTAACAATATAGCTAATTATTGTACTAATCGGTGTTTTCACGTTTGATTGCAGACCTTCTATAGGTGTGAGGATGGATATGAGGAGGAGGCGGCCTGGGTTCTCGAGGCCGAGTGTAGGCGGTTACTATAGAACTTACGCCACGAGGCTCGGCTGCAGGCTATTCGAGATTTCTACACCACGCGTGGTATTAAGAAGCAGAAGAAGGATTGCCGCGGAAAGTTTCTGAAGAAGGAGCAATACATGAAGGTAATTACCTATTCTTAAGTCCTTCTACGTAGTTTTCTTGATTTCATTCATAGGCGTAGCGCTCAAAATTCTTTCTAATAACTTACAGGTGCCCCCGAGATGGTGTGCGGATAAGATGGATTGTTGGGAGGCGTTGGTTGATGAGTAGTGCACAGGCAGCTGGCGAGCCATCCACGAGAATGCGAAGGATCGGCGTAGCCAAAGGTGTGCCACACCATCAAGGCAGCGCCAACTTACTTAAGTTCGGACGAAACTGGGTATGTGATTTGCTTCATGATTCATGCAATTCATTCTTCATGCTAATATTTTGTTCCTCTCTTTTAGGTGCATCACAATAAGACGGAGATGCCACACTTGTACGACCTTTATGGCATGGCCCATACTGCCTCGTACAAGAAGGCGAAGGAATTCTCTGAGTCTGACCTGGATGATCCCAATAACTTCACCAACGTATCATCCCACCAGAAGCTCGTGGCATACAGGTACGCGGGGAAGGCTACGAAAGGGTATGACTTTAACCCTAGCCAGGAACCTTTGGATCCAGAGCTGGTGATGATATCTGGTGGCGGGAGGCCCCATGGCTCGATAGCCATTGGAGATGGGATAATACGTTGTCCACTCACTCTCCCAGAGAACAAGGCGCGCCAGTCGAGCAGCTGTCCTGAGATAATGCGTGGTCCACGGCCAGTCAATCTTGCCATCGAGGTTAGTTGTACGGACTAAGAACACTTTCATCCATTTCATTATGTGTGTCACCATAGATCATTACTGTGGTAACGAGGAATGGTGTTTCAGGCTGCTCTTCAGAAAGAGAGATTAGCAAACCAGGCTGCTCTTGAGAAAGAGAGATTGGCAAGCCAGGCTGCTCTTGAGAAAGAAAGATTGGCAAGTCAGGCTACTCTTGATGAGAGGGACCAGACCACGGAACGGTTGATTAAGGAGGAGAGGTCCCGGAATGAGGCGGGTCAACGGGCCCTGTACGAGCTTTTTGTGGTAAGTTTTTTTTCACATTAGCCAAATCATGTGTGTATTGTCTGTTTCATTACTAACTAATATGACCCACTCTTCAGGGTCTGTGCGAGAAGAGCGGTCAAGTCCCTCCACCGATGCCCGTCTTCTCTTTGATTGGCACGGTGAGTTTCATTATAAACTAGTATTAATAATTGAGTGTCATCATGCTAACTGAGACATTGCAAAATATCTATTCTGCAGAATAACTCCTGAGCGGCATCGCACGACCCTTCTCCATGTGTTTCTCCTCCTTGATGACCACTACGGTAAGTTTCTCTTCTCCTCTTTCTTATTCTCCTTGCCTTAATTTCTCCAACAATGACATAATTAGCCCATTTAGCTCCAAAAAGACATAGTTAGCTAATTTAGCTCCAAGAAGAAGGATGAGGAGGAGGAGGAGGAGGAGAAGGCCAAGAACCTTCTAGTCCTTCTCCTCCTCCTCTTCCTTCTCCTACTTCTTCTTTATTTCTTCTTCTTCTTCTCCTCCTCCTCTTTCTTCTCCTCTTTCATATTCTCCTTTCCTTAATTTCCCCAACAATGACATAATTAGCCCATTTAGCTCCAAAATACCATAATAAGCTCAAATTGGCATAAGAACCTTGGTTAGCTCATTAATATTACATACTTAGCTTGTTTTCCTCTAAAATGAGATAATTAGCCCATTTAGCTCCAAAAAGACATAGTTAGCTAATTTAGCTCCAAGAAGAGGAGAAGAAATAGGAAAAATGAGAAGAAAGAAGAAGAAGAAGAAGAAGAAGAAGAGAAGAAGGAGAAGGAGGAGGAGCAGGAGGACAAGGAGGACAAGGACAAGGACCTTCTAGTCCTTCTCCTCCTCCTCCTCCTTCTCCTCCTTCTTCTTAATTTATTCTTCTTCTCCTCCTCCTCCTCCTCATTCTCCTCCTTCTTCTTTATTTCTTCTTCTCCTCCTCCTCTTTCTTCTCCTATTTCATATTCTCCTTGCATTATTTCCCCAACAATGACATAATTAGCCCATTTAGCTCCAAAATACCATAATAACCTCAAAATGGCATAAGAACCTTGGTTAGCTTATTAATATTATATACTTAGTTTTTTTTCGTCTAAAATGAGATAATTAGCCCATTTAGCTCCAAAAAGACATAGTTAGCTAATTTAGCTCCAAGAAGAGGAGAAGAGGAGAAATGAAAAGGAAGAACAAAAAGAAGAAGAGAAAGAGAAGATAAGGAGAAGGAGAAGAAGGAGGAGGAGAAGAAGGAGAAGGAGGAGGAGGAGGAGAAGGAGGAGAAGGCCAAGGACCTTCTAGTCCTTCTCCTCCTCCTCCTCCTTCTCCTCCTTCTTCTTTATTTCTTCTTCTTCCCCTCCTCCTCCTCTTTCTTCTCCTCTTTAATATTCTCCTTGCCTTAATTTCCCCAACAATGACATAATTAGCCCATTTAGCTCCAAAGTGCCATAATAAGCTCAAAATGGCATAAGAACCTTGGTTAGCTCATTAATATTATATACTTAGCTTGTTTTCCTCTAAAATGAGATAATTAGCCCATTTAGCTCCAAAAAGACATAGTTAGCTAATTTAGCTCCAAGAAGAGGAGAAGAAGAGAAGAAATATGAAAAATGAAAAGAAAGAAGAAGAAGAAGAAGAGAAGGAGGAGAAGGAGGAGGAGGAGGAGGAGGAGGAGAAGGAGGATAAGGCCAAGGACCTTCTAGTCCTTCTCCTCCTCCTCCTCCTTCTCCTCCTTCTTCTTTATGTCTTCTTCTTCTTATCCTCCTCCTCTTTCTTCTCCTATTTCATATTATCCTTCCCTTAATTTCCCCCAACAATGACATAATTAGCCCATTTAGCTCCAAAATGCCATAATAACCTCAAAATGGCATAAGAACCTTGGTTGGCTCATTAATATTATATACTTAGCTTGTTTTCCTCAAAAATGGGATAATTAGCCCATTTAGCTCCAAAAAGACATAGTTAGCTAATTTAGCTCCAAGAAGAGGGGAAGGGGAGAAGAAATAGGAAAAATGAAACGAAAGAAGAAGAAGAAGAAGAAGAAGAGAAGGAGGAGGAGAAGGCCAAGGACCTTCTAGTCCTTCTCCTCCTCCTCCTTCTTCTTCTTAATTTATTCTTCTTCTCCTCCTCCTCCTCTTTCTTCCCCTCTTTCATATTCTCCTTGCCTTAATTTCCCCAACAATGATATAATTAGCAAATTTAGCTCCTAAAAGACATTATAAGCTCAAAATGGCATAAGAACCTTGGTTAGCTCATTAATATTATATACTTAGCTTGTTTTCCTATATAATGACGTAATTAGCCCAATTAGCTCCAAAAATACATAGTTAGCTAATTTAGCTCCAAGAAGAGGAGAAGAGGAGAAATGAAAAGAAGGAAGAAGAAGAAGAAGAAGAAGAAGAAGAAGAAGAGAAGAGAAGGAGAAGGAGAAGGAGAAGAAGAAGAAGGAGGAGGAGAAGAAGAGAAGAAGAAGGAGAAGGAGGAGAAGAAGGAGAAGGAGCCCTCCTTCTTCTCCTTCTTCTTCTCTCCTCCTTCTTCTCCTTCTCCTTCTCTTCTTTTTTCTTCTTCTCCTCCTCCTTCTCCTTCTCCTTCCCCTCCTCCTCATCCTCCTCCTCCTCCTCCTTCTTGTTTTTCTTCTCCTTGTTCTCTTCTTCCTTCTTATCTTTCTTCTTCAATTTATCTTATTTGTCATATATATGTTGTTCTTCTTCTTCTTCTGACTTTCTTATTCCCATTTTGCATATTGGATGTACTACATGCATGGAAGCTGGCATTGGAGTGCTTTAGTTTCCGTTTTTATTTGAGTTGATGAACAATGTGGAACTATATGTATATGTATATATGGATGAACAATATATGTGCAACTATATGTATGTATATATGGATGAAACTTTGTATGTGTTGGTTCTTTTGATATATGGGATGTACGTTGATGAACAAATGGCATTGATGAGCTTTATATGTATATCATATATGTGTTGTGACCTATTTATCATATATGTGCTATGAATTATATTTATATGTGTTATGAAATAGAAAAAATAAACAAAAATGTGACAATATAGGCTCTTTGCTGTCTGCCAGCTGATGGCAAAGGACTTTGCCGTCAGCTGGCCGACGACAAAGGTGCCACGTGGCGCCCAGTTGTGCAACCTGGGCAGTAGCAGCCTCTTTGTTGTCTGCTTCCAGGGGGCAGACAGCAAAGAAGAGGGCATAGAGGAGGGGGGAGGGGTAGGCAGACGGCAAAGAGTGGAGGGAGAGGAGGAGGAGGCAGACGCCAAAGAAGAGGGGGGAGGCAGACGGCAAAGAAGAGGGGGGAGGTAGACGGCAAAGAAGAGGGGGAGGCAGACGGCAAAGCCTCCGTTAGCCCCTAACGGAGGCAACGCCTGTCGGCTGCCGTCTCGTTCACTTTGCCGACTGCTCCTATGAAAAGCTGACGGCAAAGCTCTTTGCCGTACGCTTTGGGGAGACAGGCGACAAAGAAGCTATGATGTCGTTGTAGGCTGACGCAGAAATTTTGCCGGCCATGAGATTCTTTGTCGTCTGTGATATTCTCTTTGCCGTCCGGGATTTACTCTTTGCCGTGTGTGTTGGCAGACGGCAAAGAAGCTAATTCCTGTAGTGAGAGGAGTGTTGGTGATGACGATGGCGACGATTTCCCCCTCACGGAGGGAAGTTTCCCTAGCAGGATCGTCCTACCGGAGCTCTAGATTGGTTCTGCTCAAGTTCCGCCTCGTGGCGGCGGCGAAACCACGAAAAAGCTCCTCTGTGATTCTTTCCTGGACGAATCCCTGCATATAGAAAAAGAGGGGGCCAGGGGGCAGTGGGCTGCCCACAAGCCCCCATGGCGCTGCCTCGGGGGGTGGTCGCGCCGTGCAGGCTTGTGGGCACCCCCTGGTGCCCCTCTGGCACTTCTTTGGCCCAGTATTTTTGATAAATTGGAAAAAAAACTCCGTGTTGAATTTTTACGGCGTTTGGACTTGCGCAGAATAGGTATCTCAACTTTGCTCCACTTTCAGGCCAGAATTCCAGTTGCAGGTATTCTCCCTCTTCAAGTAAACCTTGCAAAATAAGTGAGAAAAGGCATAAGAATTGTACCGTGAAGTGAAATAACAGACAAAGAAGCGATAAATATCAACATGAAAACATGATGCAAAATGGACGTATCATTAGGTAGCTCTTCGGATTCCTTATTGGCGCACTCCCATGGAGTAGGAGTTTCACGCACTCTAGAGGAACGTTACTTGGCGATTAGTTCCTCTTATGTCTGGTGTCAATATCATTGATTCCAAGTGGGTCTTCAAGGTTAAGAAGCATGATGATGGTTCCATTGAGCGCTACAAAGCGCGGTTGGTGGCCAAAGGTTTCGAACAATGGTATGGTCTTGATTATGAGGATACTTTCAGCCGAGTTGTTAAACCTACCACTTTTTGATTACTTCTGTCCTTGGTCGTTGCCAAAGGCTGGTCTCTACGCCAGCTCGATGTTCAGAATGCTTTTCTCCATGGGGTCTTGGAGGAAGAGGTTTACATGCGTCGACCCCTGGTTTGGTTGATCCTGCTCATCAACATCATTTTCGTCGTCTTTTTAGGCGCTTTATGGAGTCAAGCAGGCTCCTCGTGCATGGCATGCTCGACTGGGTTCGGTTCTTCGACAACTTGGGTTTACCCCGTCCACTACTGACACGTCTCTGTTCCTATTTCATCGTCCTCGGGTTACTATGTATCTGCTAGTGTATGTTGATGACATCATTCTTATCATATCCTCTATGTCTATTGTGGATCGGTTGTTGTCTTCTCTGAGTAGTCACTTTGTTGTCAAGGATCTAGGTCTCTACACTACTTTCTTGGCGTGGAGGATCCATGATCTTCTGCTGATCTGACTCTTACTCAGCAAAAGTACTCCTTGGATCTGCTACGCTGTACCGATATGTTACGTTGCAAGCATGCTACCACCCCTATGTTTGCGACAGATCGGTTGTCAGCTTTGAATGGTGGCTTGATCCCTTCGGATGATGCTACTGACTATCGCGGTGTTGTTGGAGCTTTGCGGTACTTGACTGTTACAGGGCCTGATATCTCCTATGCGGTAAGCCATGTGCATCAGTATCTTCATGCTCCTCGGACTTCACACTGGTCAGCTCTGAAGCGTATCTTGCACTATCTCTCTCATATTGTCTCCTACGGCTTGCATCTTCGGTCTACCTCTTCATGTGCTCTCCCAGCCTTCTCTGATGCTGAATGGGTTGGGAGTCCGTATGACCGATGATCAACGGGGGGTTATGCTGTCTTCTATGGTGATAACTTGATCGCTTGGAGTGCACATAAGCAGGCCATGGTATCTCGGAGTAGCACTGAAGCAGAGTACATGGCGGTTGCCAATGCCACGGCTGAGCTTATTTGGGTATAGTCTCTGTTTAGAGAGTAAGGTATCTCTCAACAGCAGCGACCCGTTCTTTGGTGTTATAACATTGTGTGACATATCTGTCATCTAATCCAGTATTCCATGCTCGTACCAAGCACATCGAAGTTGACTATCACTTTGTAAGGGAACGCGTTGCACAAAAGCTTCTTCATATCAAGTTCGTCTGTTCCAAGGATCAACTTGCTGACATATTCATGAAGCCACTTCCACAACCACAGTTTGAGGGCTGCAGGCACAATCTTAACTTGCTTTGTAGTTTAAGACATAGTTAATATTGAGGGACGGTGTTAGACTTTATATTTGTAAAGCTTCTGTGTATACCCCTTTATCTTGTATACCCCTTATACATATGAGACAGCCACACACCATATTAGGTGTCATGTAGTTTCCCACGACATTGTATCCTACGCTAGGGACGCCAATGGTTGAAGGCCCATGCGTAGGAGGCGAGCGAGGCTGCAGCGCTAGGGCGTGGTCCCCTCCTTGCTCGGCCAAGAGGCAGCAAGCGTGGCAACAGGGAACAGCGGCGGCGGTCCGGCTTGGTGTAGGCGAGGTCTTGGGGATCCGGTGAGCAGTGGATGGGGAGGAGTCCATGCGGGAGCACCGCAGGGTCTGAATCTAGGTGTGATGAAGGTCGTGGAGGGTCTCCCAGGAGTGGCAACGAGCTGCTCCATGGGCGAGCTGCATCCATAGCGTTGCGCGAGGCAACTTGGACAGGGAGAGAGGGTTGAGAGAGATGAGGGGCGGGGGAGTAAGAGAAAAACAAAGGCAATGAGGCGCGGTGCTCATCTGCTCGTCTGGCGAGGCTGCTCATCTGCTCTGGTTTGGGCAAGGACAAAGACCACTGTTGGTGACCGGATGCGTCCAAAAAAATAGGGGAAGAGGTGGTTGGATGGATCGATGGATTAGTAGTTGGGGATTGGCCGGCGTTTAAACCATGGAAGACCAGGTCGCACCTGATGGTCGGGGATCCCGATGTGGAAGGCAGTGTAGGGCTAGCAGCGCTAACACGATGAGAGGGGGAATCCATAAAAATTATGGACTATAGTATATGATACGTCTCCATCGTATCTACTTTTCCAAACTCTTTTGCCCTTGTTTTGGACTCTAATTTGCATGATTTGAATGGAACTAACCCGGACTAATTTGTTGTATTTGCAGAAATAGAAGTTCTCGGAATGACCTGGAAATTTTACAGAGAATTTTTGTGGAATATATTAAAAATACTGGCGCAAGAATCTATGAAGGAAGTGGAGCATGGAGCCCACAAGCCCACCATGCACCCCCTCCCTCCCTGGCCGCGCCCGGCAGGCTTGCGGGGCCCAGAAAGATCCACCGCCTCCTCAGCTCTATTTAGCCTCTTTCGCCCGGGGAAAAATCAGGGAGAAGAGTTCATCGCGTTTTACGATACGGAGGCGCCTCCACCTCCTGTTCTTCCTCTGGAGGGCAGATCTGGAGTCCGTTCTAGGCTCCTGAGAGGGGAGATCGTCGCCATCGTCATCACCAACCTTCCTTCATTGCCAATTCCCTGATGCTCTTCACCGTTCGTGAGTAATCTCATCATAGGCTTGTTGGACGGTGATGGGTTGGATGAGATCTATCATGTAATCGAGTTAGTTTTGACGGGGATTGATCCCTAGTATCCACTATGTTCTGAGATTGATGTTGCTAATACTTTGCCATGCTTTATGCTTGTCACTAGGGCCCGAGTGCCATGATTTCATATCTGAACCTATTATGTTGTCGCCAATATATGTGTGTTCTTGATCCTATCTTGCAAGTTGTAGTCACCTACTATGTGTTATGACCCGGCAACCCCAGAGTGACAATAGCCGGAACCACTCCCGGAGATGACCATAGTATGAGGAGTTCATGTATTCACCAAGTGTTAATGCGTTGGTCCCGTTCTTTATTAAAAGGAGAACCTTAATATCCCGTAGTTTCCATTAGGACCCCGCTGCCACGGAAGAGATGGACAATAGATGTCATGCAAGTTATTTTCCCTAAGCACGTATGACTACATACGGAATACATGCCTACATTACATTGACGAACTCGAGCTAGTTACATATCTATTCGTGTTATAACTGTTGCATGATGAATAACATCCGGCATAATCATCCATCACCGATCCAATTCCTACGAGTCTTTTCCTACTGGTCCTTGCTACGTTACTTTGCGGCTACTGTTGTCACTTCTGCTAGTGTTACTCTGTTGCTACTGCTGTTACTTTGCTGCTACTGATGTCACTATGCTACTACTAGTTACCGTTGCTACTGTTGCTATCACACTACTTTGCTACTGATACTTTGCTGCAGATACTAAATCTTTCAGGTGTAGTTGAATTGACAACTCAACTTCTAATACTTGAGAATATTCTTTGGCTTCCCCTTGTGTCGAATCAATAAATTTGGGTTGAATACTCTACCCTCGAAAACTGTTGTGATCCCCTATACTTGTGGGTTATCAAGATCTTTTTCTGGCGCCGTTGCCGGGGAAGCCAAGTCAAGAATATTCTCCCGTCAACGTGCCTTTTTTTGGCGCCGTTGCCGGGGAGGCATAGCTATATTCTCTGAGTCACTTGGGATTTACGTCTGCTGGTCACTATGAGGAATCCGAAAGATCCAAGAATTAAAGTCTTGCCCTCAACTACGAGGACAGGTAAGGAACTTCCATCTAGCTTTGCACTTGATTAACCTTGAGTTATGAGTAAGTTTGCGACACCACCTCCTCCTAGAAATCTTTATATGTCGCATGTGCTTGATGATGCTACTTCTGCTGCCCATGATGCTTATGATGATGCTATGCTTGATACTGCTTTGCGACTAGGTGCATTCCTTGATGCACAAATTGCTAGAGTTGCTGCTGGATGTGATGATACTTCTGAAACTGCTGATACTATTGATGTAGAACCTGCTATTTCACCTGTTAGAACTAGCTCTCCTAGATATGAATTGCGTGATATGCCTGAGTGTTATGTTATGGAGGGAGAGATAGCTGAGGATTTTCTTGCGTGTAAGGATAGGTATGATGTTGAGAATTTACTGCGCAAGTGGAAAGAAAAATCTCTGAACGCTAGGATGAAATACGACCAGAAGTTTGTTACTTCGCCTATCTTTGTGACCGATAAGGATTATGAATTCTCTATCGACCCTGAGCTAATCACTCTGGTCGAATCTGATCATTTTCATGGTTATGAGTCTGAAACGGTTGTAGCCCATCTTACCAAAATACACAATATAGCCACCCTATTCACTAGTGAGGAAAAGATCCACTACTACTATATCCTCAAGCTGTTTTCTTTTCTCGCTAAAGGGCTAAGACCTGGTTCACTTCTCTTGCCCCTCGTTGTGTGTGTAGCCCCCAGGATATGATCTACTACTTCTCTAAGAATTATTTCCCTGCCCATAAGACGCAAGTTGCCTTGCAGGAAATATACAACTTTGTGCAAGTTGAAGAAGAGAGTCTCCCACAAGCTTGGGGGAGGCTTGTCCAGCTACTAAATGCTTTGCCTGATCACCCTCTTGAGAAGAATGAAATACTTGATATCTTCTATAATGGACTTACCGATGCTTCCAAAGACCATCTAGATAGTTGTGCTGGTTGTGTTTTTAGGGAACGAACTGCAGAACAAGCTGAGATCCTATTGAATAACATCTTGTGCAATGAGAATGCTTGGACTATTCCCGAACCACCTCCTAAGCCAACTCCAAAGTAAAGAGGTATTCTATTCCTCAGTCCCGAAGATATGCAAGAAGCTAAGAAATATATGAAAGAGAAATGCATTAAATCTAAAGATGTCAATAATCTACCACCTATCGAAGGGATCCATGGTCTCGGTAACCAGATACAGGTAGTAGAAGTAAATTCTCTGCGTAGATTCAATGCGAGTGATATTCCTTTTGATAAACCTGCTAGCTTATGCCTGGATGAATTTGATAACTTTGTTGCCAAACAAAAAAGTTTCAATGATTATGTTAGCAGACAATTGGAACAGAATGCTCGTATGCTTAGTCATTTAAGTGCTTGTGTGGACAGAAACGTCAATGATCTTAATCTCTTGAGTAAACATGCCTCTATGGTTACTACTAAGGTAGAACAAGTACTTAAAGCTCAGAATGACTTTCTCAATGAGTTGAATCACAATTATGTTAGAGTCGTCACTAGAGGTGGTAAAATGACCCAGGAACCTTTGTATCCTGAGGGTCATCCTAAGAGAATTGAACAAGATTCTCAAGGAGTTAGCACTGATGCACCTAGTCATCCTATAAAAAAGAAGAAAGATGATATGGACTTGCACGCTAGCAACCATGATGCTGTTACACCCGATAATCCAAACGATGTCTCTGTTTCTGACGCTGAAACACAATCTGGTGATGAACATGAGCATAATGATAATATCGATAGTGATGTTCATGGTGATGCTCAACCTAGCAATGATAAGGATGTGGAGATTGAACCTGTTGATCCTGATAACCCGCAGCCTAAGAATAAGAGATACGATAAGAATGACTTCGTCGCTAGGAAGCAAGGTAAAGAAAGGGAACCATGGGTCCAGAAACCCATGCCCTTTCCTCCCAAACCATCCAAGAAAAAGGATGATGAGGATTTTTAGCGCTTTGTTGAAATGATTAGACCTCTCTTTCTGCAAATGCGTTTGACAGATATGCTCAAAATGTCTCTGTATGCTAAGTACAAGAAGGATATTGTGACTAATAAGAGGAGGATACCTGAGGTTTAGATTTCCACCATGCTCGCTAACTATACCTTCAAGGGTGGAACTCCTAAGAAACTAGGTGATCCCGGAGTGCCCACTATACCTTGCTCCATTAAAGGCAACTACGTTAGAACTGCTTTATGCGACCTTGGAGCCGGTGTTAGTGTTATGACTCTCTCTCTCTTTATCGTAGGCTTGAATTGGATAAGTTGACACCCACTGAAATCTCTCTACAAATGGCCGACAAGTCAACTGCTTTTCCTATCGGCATTTGCGAGGATGTGCCTGTTGTGGTTGCTAACGTTACTATCTTAACGGACTTTGTTATTCTGGAAGTTCTCGAGGATGATGCCATGGCGGTCATCCTTGGAAGACCCTTTTTAAACATTGCGGGGGCTGTTATAGATTGCAACGAAGGCAATGTCACTTTCCATGTCAATGGTAATGAGCACACGGTGCACTTTCCGAAGAAACAATATCGAGTACATTGCATCATTGTTATCGAAAAAAATTCATCGATTCTTATTTGGAGCTTTGAATGCCCTATACCTACTGTTAAGATGAAGTATGATTTTCTTGTTGGGGATATTCGCATCCCCATTGACGTAACCTAGTGACTATTCGAAAATTCTCCATCTTCTTTTGCGACTCAAAAAAGTTTGTCAAGGAGACTTGATCAACCTCATTGACGGATTTCTTTCGATGACCTTGAGATGGATGAATCGAGGAGTCACAAACCTGTGTTCCAAGCTTTCACCTTCGGTAGCTTAGAAGAAAAATGATAGATTTAGTTTAGTTTTCCCTGTTTTCTGTCTTAGCGTCCCGTAGAAAAGTGCCCCGAAAATAAAAGTTCTCTGAATGTCCTGAAAATCAAGTATGATTTTTTCTCGAATTTTTGAAAAATACTGAGACGAAGAGCTAGTCAGGGGGCTACACCAGTGGGCCACAAGCCCTGGAGGCGTGGGCACCCCTGGCCGCGCCATCCAGGCTTGTGGGGCCCACGTGCACCCCCTCCACTCATTCTTGCTCCCATCTGCTTCTCCTACCTCCAGAAAAAATCGTTTCCCCGTGTCAAGATGAAGTATGATTTGCTTGTTGGGGAGATACACATCCCCAGTGAGGTAACCTAGTGACTATTCAAAAATTCTCCGTTCTCTTTTGCGATTCAAAAAGGTTTGTCGAGGGGATTTGATCAACCCCATTGACGGATTTCTTTCGATGACGATGAGATGGATGAATCGAGGAGTCACAAACCTCTGTTCCAAGCTTTCACTTTAGGTTGCTTAGAAGAAAAATGATATATTTAGTTTAGTTTTCCCTGTTTCTGTTTTAGCGTCCGGTAGAAAAGTACCCCGAAAATAAAAGTTCTCCGAACGTCCTGAAAATCAAGTATGATTTTTCTGGATTTTTTGAAAAATACTGGGACAAAGAGTCTGTCTAGGTGGCACACCAGTGGGCCACAATCCCTAGGGGCGCGGTCACCCCCCTCGCCGTGCTACCCAGGCTTGTGGGGCCCACAGGCACCCCCTCCACTCATTCTTGCTCTCATCCGCTTCTCCTGCCTCCAAAAAAAATCGGTTCGCAGCTCAAACCCGTGATCTTGCTCCTCTTTCTAGGATTTGTGATCTCTTTGCTCAAATCACCATTCTCCAAACTGTTTTGGGGAAATTACTCCTTGGTAAGTGACTCCTCCATTGGTCCAATTAGTTTTTGCTCTAGTGCCTTATACTTCGCGTATTTGTGCTGCCCTGGTGACCCTGTTATTGAGCTTTGCATGCTAATTTTAGCTGGTCCCAAGTAGTTTTGATGTGTAATATGGCCTCTAGGCACTTGGGAGAGTACGTGTTTCTCACCGACTTTATATTCTTGCTTACGCTTTCACTTTCTGAGTCGGTGTTCACACTTTGCTTGTTGGGAGCTTTCCCGTGTAAATTGTTTTCTTTTTCTTTGGGTCAAGGTAGAAGACCATGGTTATAATGTTTCGTGGCTCTAGCATGCATATATGTTTATCTGTCAAAGAGCCATATTACTTTGTCTTCTCCTTTGTGTTTGCCTGCAGATTCCAGCTTTAGTCCAATGCACGAGCACTCTTATTATTGTTCACATCGTTCGATCATGCAAGTGAAAGGCAATAATGACGATATATGATGAAGTGACTGAGCTTGGAAAAGCTGGTATGAACTTGATCTATTTTGTTTTTGTAAACATGACTAGCTCATCGTTCCTAGTTCAACTTTTTCGTGCGAGAAACATGTTTGCAGTGACAACTTAGAGATCATAGTTTCTGATGCCATGCTTAATTAGCTAGGAGCTTATAATGGTTTTCCTTGGATGCCAACATGAATTTTGATATGACTATGATGTAGTATGATAGGATGGTATCCTCCTTTGAATGATTCAAGTGGCTTGACTTGGCGCATGTTTACGCATGTAATTGAAACAAAATAAACATTGCCTCTATGATGTTCATGTTCATGGTGATTTATGTCCTACTCATGCTTGCACTCAATGTTAGTTAATCTCAATGCATTTTGATGACTGTTGTCGCTCTCTAGTTGGTCGCTTCCCAGTCTTTTGCTAGGTTTCACTTGTACTAAGCAGGAATACTGCTTATGCATCCACCTCCATAAACCCAAAGTTGTTCCATATGAGTCCACCATACCTACCTATATGCGGTATCTACCTACCGTTCCAAGTAAATTTGCATGTGCCACTTTCTAAACCATCAAGAAATAATATGTTTTGCATGCCCGAACCACTCATGTGGTGACAGGGGGCTATCAGTATCTTCCATGCTAGGCGTGTTATTCTCGATATGAGTTTATTCACTATCATTCACGACAAAGGGGACAGTAATTGGAATGCCTAGTTCCATGCTCAAATCGAAAAGATAATTGCAAACAAAACACCCCCTGGATTGATGTTGGTATGGACGGCACCCGAGGATTTGGCTAGTCGTGGAGTGTGATTGATCGATGGTGGGGCAGTCAAAACTTTAGTTTTCTGTTTGGGAACCGCCTATAGCATGTGTAGCGTGGAAGATGGTGAGAACTCTTGGTCATTGCGTTGACAATGAAAGAATGCCACCCAAAATTATTATCTCTATTTTCAAAGCTTGAGCTCTGGCACCTCTGCAAATCAATGCTTCCCTCTGCGAAGGGCCTGTCTATTTATGTTCATCTTGAGTCATCATCTTATTATAAAAGCACCAATTAGAGACCACCTCTATCATTTTTATGCTTTGCTTTTGACTGATGTTGAGTATAACTATGAGTGGATCTTCTTTGTCATGAATTACAATGTTTAGTCAGCCCTTGGTCTTTGAAGGTGCTCTGCATTTATGTTTTGCGGTCTCATAAAGAGCTAGCGAGATAACATCTGTTCGTACTGCTTCATGATTGTTTTTATTGAAGTGTTGACGTTTGAGACTTATTATTATTTGCTCGCTAGTTCATTATACCATTGATATGAGTTTACCGTGAGACCTAGATGTCATTTTCTTATGTGCTTAGCTTGTGATCTTGCTGAAATTCTGGTTATAAGTTAGACATAGTTGCAACAACAAGATCAAACAGAGTTCGTAAAAGTTTTTCTTTCGCCTCTTTCCGTTTGTCAACTGAATTGCTTGAGGACAAACAAGGTTTTAAGCTTGGGGGAGTTGATACGTCTCCGTCGTATCTACTTTTCCAAACTCTTTTGCCCTTGTTTTGGACTCTAATTTGCATGATTTGAATGGAACTAACCCGGACTAACGATGTTTTCTGCAGAATTGCCATGGTGTTGTTTTTGCGCAGAAATAAAAGTTCTCGGAATGACCTCGAAATTTACAGAGAATTTTTGTGCAATATATTAAAAATACTGGCGCAATAATCAACGGAGGAAGCAGAGCGTGGAGCCCACAAGCCCACCAGGCGCCCCCCCCCCCACCCCGGCCGTGCCTGGCAGGCTTGTGGGGCACACAAAGCTCCACCGCCTCCAATCTCAGCTCTATTTCGCCTCTTTCGTCCGAAAAAACAGGGAGAAGAGTTCATCGCGTTTTACAATACGGAGGCGCCGCCACCTCCTGTTCTTCCTCTGGATGGCAGATCTGGAGTCCGTTCTGGGCTCCGGAGAGGGGAGATCGTCCCCATCGTCATCACCAACCTTCCTTCATCGCCAATTCCATGATGCTCTTCACCGTTTGTGAGTAATATCATCATAGGCTTGCTGGACAGTGATGGGTTGGATGAGATCTATCATGTAATCGAGTTAGTTTTGACGGGGATTGATCCCTAGTATCCACTATGTTCTGAGATGGATGTTGCTACTACTTTGCCTTGCTTAAAGCTTTTCACTAGGGCCCGAGTGCCATGATTTCAGATCTGAACATATTATGTTATCGCCAATATATATGTGTTCTTGATCCTATCTTGCAAGTTGTAGTCACCTACTATGTGTTATGACCCGGCAACCCCGGAGTGACAATATCCGGAACCACTCCCGGAGATGACCATAGTATGAGGAGTTCATGTATTCACCAAGTGTTAATGCGTTGGTCCGGTTCTTTATTAAAAGGAGAACCTTAATATCCCATAGTTTCCATTAGGACCCCGCTGCCACGGGACGGATGGATAATATATGTCATGCATGTTCTTTTCCCTAAGCACGTATGACTACATACGGAATACATGCCTACATTACATTGACGAACTGGAGCTAGTTACATATCTCTCCGTGTTATAACTGTTGCATGATGAATAACATCCGGCATAATCATCCATCACCGATCCAATGCCTACGAGTCTTTTCCTACTGGTCCTTGCTACGTTACTTTGCGCCTATTGCTGTCACTACTGCTAGTGTTACTCTGTTGCTACTGTTGTTACTTTGCTGCTACTGCTGTCACTTTGCTGCTACTAGTTACCGTTGCTACTGTTGCTATCACACTACTTTCCTACTGATACTTTGCTGCAGATACTAAATCTTTCAGGTGTGGTTGAATTGACAACTCAACTGCTAATACTTGAGAATATTCTTTGGCTTCCCCTTGTGTCGAATCAATAAATTTGGGTTGAATACTCTACCCTCGAAAACTGTTGCGATCCCCTATACTTGTGGGTTATCAGTATATAGTGGAAAAAGACTAGATTTGGACCCTCTGATTTAGATTGGACGATAGTGACAATTAGGTTAGGGAGTCCAATTGACAAACGGATGACGCTTTGGGGGATTATGGGTTTGATCCGGACCCAACCGTCACTACTATATGTTTCGGGTCCAGGGAAGTTTCGGACTAGGTCGCGAGCAGGTTTGTGCACTTTGCACAAAGGCTCGGCGGAGATGACAGGGAAGACGCGCAGCCCGATGATAGTTTTGAAAATTGAAACACGTTTGCATTAGACCGACTACAGTGTTGTTATAGTTTCAATGATTGGGGTATTAAAGGACTCAGAATGCGACGAAATTTGGCAAGTGGTGTACCTACAATAAAACAAGACTGCATGCCAACTTTCGACCCATTCTGAGAATATTTTTATCCGCACTTCTAAAACAATATTTCAACTATGTCGCAGGCGTGTGCCTGTGTGGTTGGTCATGAAACGGTCGTCGACGAAAACGGAGAGAACCGGCAACTCTGAGTGCATGCAAGTTTTGTAAATGACGATGACGGCGTGCGGGTGCTATGCAAAAGATGCGAATATGCGATGATGAGTGCGACAACCAAATAAATCACGCGGTGGAATTCTGAATAAATGGAAGGTGTCTGGAGTGTCGGTCTCGGTCTTTTACAACTCTCCTCCACTAACAAGAGATTTTGACCTGAGTGCTTAGAATCATAAAAGGAAGAGAAAGAGGAAACGAAGAGGTAAAACTTAGTGGCTTCTTGACAAACTAGTGAAACCAACGAATCTTGAAGGTTGCAAAGAGAAGAAAAGAACACAAGGGGCAAGAAAGAATTGAAAGCACTCCGATTGAAACGAGATAGACAAGGCACGAGAGAGAGAAAATTTGGGTAGCACTTCAGTAGAAATGGAAGAAAATTTTGGTAATATGGAAAGAACTCGAAAATATTTTACCACACTCTGTTGAATGGATATTCAAGGAAAGAACATGATCTGGACAAAATGAGACAATGGTTCGAAGAGAGCATCATCACAATGCCTCCGGAACAAGAATAGAAGATAGATCGTTGGGAAGAAAAGAACAGAAAAGAAAATGCCAACTTCTTCCACAACTGAACTTGAAAAGAATACTTACAAAGCAGGATTGAATGGAGTTGTTGGAAAATCAACAACGGAAAGAATATCTTGTTGTGGGCTTACGGTAAATATCTCAAAATTATGAGATGTCAACCCGCCACTAACAAAAATAAAGATTGATTGGGACCAACATGGTATGCAAAATTCTTACACCAAGAGGATACATGGAGAACTTGGGTCATTGATGAGAACCATGATAGCAACAAGCCTTCGGAAATGCTTTAGGTGAAATGTAATCCAAGATAACTCCCATAAAGAAAAGATGGGTTTAAATATCTCATTCTTAACAATTTCACTTTGAGACTCCTCATGAATCAAGAATAATATAACACCATCTCAAATGATAACTAAGAAAGGATTTCACTTGGAAACCAAGACAAAGAATATTTGAACCCCTTCAAAAAAATCTTGAAGAACACTTCGGTACAGAAAAAAAAACCTTGACGAACCACCATGAAGAACACCGGAAATTAAAGGATTATAGAAAAGAATTGAATGTTGCAAAAGAACAAATTGAGACCTTTCCATGATTTACATGAAGCTTCACGACGAGATACTTGAGAAAACTTGGAACTCCAGAAAGAATAAGATTGAGGCCTTTCCATGATTCGGTGCCGCTCGGTGTCTTTCAAAGACGGTTGCTTTCTACGTTTCTCTTTGGTGGATTTGAGTCGTAGCAAAGCCGTACTACTAAGAGGGGGTCCTCTTCAGAAAGATTTGGGTGGAATCAACACGTACATATTTCTATTGCATCACCTTTCCCTTGCTTCAATGGAGCTCCAACTTGTTCTTTACCTGTGTGTGCAAAAGGGCCAGCGGTAGTACCGCTGGTGCCAGCAGTCGTACCGTAGGCACAGCGGTAGTACCACTCTCTAGGCGGTAGTAGTTTTTTACTACCGCTCTCTGGGCGGTAGTACCGCTCTCTGGGCGGTAGTAGTTTTTTTTTACTACCGCTCCGTTGGACTTTTTGCGCATCCTTTTGCCTCAGCAGTGGTAGGAACGGTAGTAGTTTTTACTACTGTGGTTGGTGAGCCTACCTTGTGGTAGTACCGCTCCTAGAAGCGGTAGTACCGCTCTGCTCGTGTTGTGAGTGGGGGTGACGGTTGGATTCCCCCCCCACACACACACACACTATATAAAGGGGTCTTCTTCCTCTAGAAGCTCACCTCTTACCTCCCCAAGCTCCATTGTTGCTCCAAAGTTCATTGTTTCCCGACCTCTCTACCTAGCCAATCAAACATGTTGGTTTCCTAGGGATTGGTTGAGAAGGACCCACTAATCCCTTGCGAGACTTGTTACTCTTGGGTGTTTGAGCACCCTGGATGGTTGAGGTCACCTCGGAGCCACATTCCATTGTGGTGAGGCTTCGTGGTCTTGTTGGGAGCCTCCAAGCTTTGTGTGGAGATTGCCCCAAGAGTGTATCTTTCCCTTTTTGGAACCTTCTTCATGTGGGTCCAACTTGTCATTGGCATGAGGATATGCAATGTGATATTTCATGTGAAGCTCCCCTTGTTTATTTCTCTTTTGCATGCATGCATTCCATATCATTACATGGTGTTATTTGCTTGGTGATCTTTGTGGTGTTGTGTTGACATGATTTGTGATGTGGTAGGTGTTGTTAGTGGAGTGGTGCTAATGCTAGTAGATAACCTTGTGATTTGCATAGTTTTCAAAACCATCTTCCCCCCTCTGTGTTTCATCTCAAGGTCAAGTTTCACTTGATCCTTTCCTGCTTTTATAATGCCAAGGTTTACCATATGTTAGTGGTGAATTTGAGTTGTGTCTATGCTGCTTAGAAAAGGTGTTTTAAATGGGGCAATAATTACAAAACAGATCCAAACAATTGTTGTTTTGTAAGTATTTATTTGCCCCAAATATTTCTTTTCCTTTTTATTCAAATAGGTCATAATTCCTTATGACCAGGGGTGTTTTTATCTTTATTTTTGAGCCAACAGGTTGGCATGTGGCTTATTTTTTCTTTCCCTGTTTTATTTAAATTAGAAAAGCGAGGGAATTATTTCCATATATTATGCGCCACCTTGTGGGATTCCTCCCACAAGCCGGCCCACTCCCTCCTCTCTCTCTCGCGCAGAAGCCCTCGGTGCGTCCCTCTTCTCCCTCTTTCCAGCAGGGTACCTGGGGCCCACTGTCAGCGACTCATCTCTTTTCCCCCTCTCTCGCTTTCCACCGGAGCTCCCTCGCGCACATGGTCGCGCCGCGTCCCTCTCCCCTCCTTTCCCCTATATAACCCCTTGGCTTCCGTGCCAATGCCTAGGGTTCCTCCTCCTCCGCCGCCACTTCTTCCCCATCTCCCTCTCTCTCTCTGTCGACGACCTCAGGTAAGAGGATCGGCACTTCCGCCATGGCCGATCCGTGAAGGAGTTCGTCGTCGTTGATGCTGAGCCCCTGCTTCCTCTCCAAGACTTCGTCGAGCACGCGGGATCTCCAGGAAGCCCATTCCCGCAGCTAGGATGACGGCATCGCCTCTTCTTCCCCTGCTTCGACGACGGTCGATCTTCCCCGACGCGGCTTCCTCCTCTTCTTCCCCTGCTTCTTCATCCGTTGGGTGAGCAGAGCCTTCCTCCCCCCTTCCCTGTCTTCGATTGAGCGTAGGATCCGTGGATTGGCCGCCGTGTTGTTCCCTGTCGCCAAAGCCGCCGCGCAGCGTGGTACCGTAGCTATAGGCCTTCCCAAGGCACGTTTGGTGTAGGAATGGGACCATGGGTGCCAGGGCATCCTTCCATCGACGAGCCGTTGACTGATTTAGCTTGTGTCACCGGCGATGTGGCTCCCCTGTTCTGGCCACCGTGGGTCAGCAGTGGATCCCGAAGGGGTTGCTCAAAAGAGCAGAACCCCCTTCTCTGTCAAGAGTCGATGCGTAGCGTAGTGGTACTGTGTTGTTGTTGCCAGTTGCTTGTCGTGGGTTTCATTCCCTCGGCGCCCCTTTTGTTTTTGTGGGTATTTAGCACAGTAGCAACAGGGTGAACCTGACCCTGTGTGCGCCCTCTCTCCTGTCGAGCAGTGGCATGTAGCAGAGTGGTTGTGGGTTGTGTGCTGGATCCAGTAGGTCTGGGTTCGATACCAGAAGCTCCCTTTTTTGTTTTCTTTTATTTTTTCCTTTGCTGATTTGATATCTAAGTTGCCCCAGATTATTTGTAGCATTGTAGTTGTTCTTCCTTTGTTATTTTGCCCTCCTGCCTAGATTAGTTGTGTGTGGTGATGGTAGATATGTGTGTGGTAGCACACATTGTATGTGTGCATGTTGTTGTGTGTGTTGCACTAGGGTAGCATGTGTAGATGCATGATATGTTATTTAGTGTAGGATGTGATTTTGTGCTTGTGGGTTTAGCTCATGCCCTAGTGGTCCAAGTAGAGTGTGGTGTGTGTGTGGATGGGTTTTCCCCCTCCCCACATACCTTGTGTGTGTGTGTGCATGTGTGTGTGTGTGTCACACACATGTCCAAGTTATGTTGGCCTTGTTAAGCTCATGAGCTTGTTTATATAGTAGGGGTGTAGTATATGTGGTGTCAACTAGTGTGTGTGTCCTCAAGATCATGTGTAGGTGTGGTTATTATGTTGTGCTTGTACATCTGATGGTGTGGAGGTGTGCCAAGGCACATGGGCATGAGGTCTACCCCTCATGTGCCCCATTGATGTTGTGGACATATGCATATGCTAGTGTAGGTGTTGTTCTAGTGAATAGCACATGTGATGATGCACTATTCACTATATGTGATTCTATGTAGATTTTCTTTTCTAGTTTGTGCTCATTTGTTCCAAGCAAGTACGTAGGTATTTTATATGTTTTTGGGGTAGAATCATCCCAGAATCCATTGGTGAAGTCAGTTTTTCCATTGGAACATTTCCTGGAGATGACATATTTTAGATTTGTTCTATGTTTGGAGCTTGGTTCCATGAGATGTGGTGAGCCCAAGAGTTTGATTCTTGGTTGTGGTAGTTAAGGGTGACCCCCTCTACCCCATGTTGGTTTTGTTTCATCCTTAGGAATTCATATGTGCAAGTTGTGCCCATTCAAAGTAGGCATGTGGCTGAAATTCCAGATTAGTGAAAATTTGAGATTTTCACTAAGTATGAGAATCTGTTTATATTTTCTTCTCCTATTGATGAGCTTGTGCAGGTCAATGTGTTGTGATTCAGCCTTAGCTTTCAACTAGGAAGTTGTAGCTTTTATGTTCTCTAGCTCTCTGTAAATTTTCATTCCATTCGGAGTCATGTAGATCTTGTTTTGGGTGCTGTCAAAATGCGTCAGAGCATAAACAGATAGTGAGAATCTGGAATTTTCACTAAGTCCCTCAAAACTGATGTTTTTGTCCAAGTTAGCAGCGGTGTAACTTTCTGTGTGTAACTCCTTTGCATTATATTTTTGCTTGTGCTTATAGTACTCTTGGATAGCTACTACCACATATCTTATTTGGCACGTTTGGGTGGCTGTAGGTGCTTTGCATGTAGCTCTCAAAAGGATATGGTGTTGTTTATGGCAGATTGTGTAGTTTTGGTGTTTTGATGTTTGTGAGTGCATAGGTGATGGTGTGGTGTTCTTGTTTTCTCCACCCCATCCATGTTGGTTTGTTTTATGTCTTGGCAACCTGGAAACACCAGAGTTATGCCATTGGAGTGTGTTGTGATGAATTTGACATGTAGCACTTCATTTCTTGTTTCGTTGATTCCCGATGATCCGTAGCTCCGTTTGTATTGTTCTTTATATGCTTTTGCATCATTTTCACGTGACGCATCTGATCATGCCATCCTCATGCATTTCAAGATAACTTAGAGTGCATTCCTGTCCAGGAACATGTATTTACTTCTCATGCTTGTGTTAGTGAGTAGCATAGAGATGCATGCTCATATTCATCTCATGCATCATGTGCTTGTTGCATCTTGAGGTGCTGTTGTTCATTGGATGTTATTTTTATCTTGGCTAGCACTGGGATCGGTGAACAAGTACGTGGATTCGGGAGAGTACGTGCAGGACGAACAAGACTAGTTCCAAGCTGATTATATCACAGGCAAGATGATATGACCTTGATTCCATCTCTAGACTTGTTATGCTAGATTATGTTTCCTTTGTCATATGCTCGCTGCCTACCACTGAAATAATTGCCTCCTGAATTTCCATGAAACCCAAACACTTATCCCTTCCTAGCAAATCTTGAATGGCTAAGTAGGCTTTGCTAAGCTTCTAATGTTAGCGTTGCTAGTTGCAGGTGCAATTGTCTCATGTGATAACATGAGCTTGATACCATTATGCTAAAGTTGTTATTTAATTAATGCACCTATATACTTGGTAAACAACGAAAGGCCTAGCCTTATGCCGGGTGTTTTGTTCCGTTATTGCCGCCATAGTTTCCGGCTACCGGTGTTTGATTCCATAATGATCGCTCCTAACACGTTCGGGGTTGTTATGGGGACCCCCTCGATAAATCACGTAGTGTTAAGACTTGTCCGGCAAGACCCAACATTGGTTTTAATCTGCTAATCACTTAATAATAATCTGCATAGGGAATAGCTACCCTGAGGAATTTAATCAACAACCCGGGCCAGTGCTCCTCATGAGTGTTGGTCCACCCACCTAGCAATCGGCAATACCACCTCGAGGAAACTTGAGGTTTGGTCTTTATCCACTATGCATAGACGGTGTTGTGCTGAGACTGAGATACGCTGCTCTTATCAGGGTCTTCGACACACCAGGAGGTCCTGCTAGTCTTTTCTTGCCTTAGCAATATATCTTCCGTATAGGAATCCTGGTGAAGCTTTGGTTCTCCCCAGAGTTGAGGTTTTCCTCTAAGGAATCCGACGAGATCACGAGTTTTGTGATAGAGGATTACTTTGCGGCCCGTGTTCGTTTGTGATGGACTAGTTGGAACACCCCTGCAGGGTTTAATCTTTCGGAAAGCCGTGCCCGCAGTTATGTGGCAACTTGCAATATTTGTTAACATCCGGTTATAGATAACTTAAACACGAGCTAATAAAATTGCCAATTGTGTGCGTAACAGTGACTGTCCCCTTCGAAGATCTCTCTTCGATCGGGAACACGGTGGGGTTATGATTGATGTAAGTAGGTGTTCAGGATCACTTAGTGATTAGTTAATCTTTGACCACTAGAATAGACCACCTTCATACATGTTCTACGTAAGTTAGCCACCATATAAAGCTTAGGGTGCTGCAACCTAAATACTCCACCTTTCCAACCTAATAACTTGACCAGTTCTGGCACCGAGGTCATAGATTGCTGAGTCCCGTGGCTCACAGATTCATTCTCAACACCAACAGGTTCAGGTACCCCCGAGACAGGTGATCCGAACGGCACACAACTGGTGTGGCAGTACGATGAGGAGAACGACCTCCTGTACGTGAACTATCTAGAAGATTGAGGCGTGGTCGTGATCGTGGGCAAGCATGCAGGGTAGCATAGTCATTTCTCATGTTTTGTAGTCCGTAGCGAAACTACCTTGTTTGGATGCGTGATGTAACTCTGATATATTTATGAGATGACAGTTGAACCCCTTATTGTCATACCTCTATTTCTATGTATGTGCTATGTTACCATGTTTGCGAAACGCTTAGATGCGCTTCTTTCCAATTCGGGGCCTCGTTCCCCAAGTCGGAAACGACCGCATCTTAGTCGTTACAAATTGGTAATCAGAGCCTTACGAGCATAGGAGCCTTTGTGTGATCGTACTTGGCCGAGTCGAGTCTAGTAAAATGTTTGGAGTCTTAGTTATATCGGAGAGTAGGATTCTTTTTTCTCCTCTTCCATGCTCTGGTGAGGTTCCCGTCTTAGGAAATCTTAATTCTACTCCTCTTCTCGCTCAAAGAAAATTTTATGATCACGCGGGTATTTGTGAAATCTATATGATTTCGATGTGACGGAGTTTTGTCTTGGTGCCTCCTGTCTGCCTTGATTTCTTTCGGGGAGTTGAGCTCGAGGGGATTCTTGCGCACATCGCCATCATTCAGATTTCTAAGTATCCAAGAACGAAGGATGTTCTTAATTGCTTCAATACTAGTAGTGGCGAGATAACCCCGATATCCCCAGTACTAGTGCAGATTGTTCAGGAGTACTGCCATACTTCGTATCGTTGTGATCACGAGGGTCTGTTGTAGATGAAGGTCCGAGATTCTGGTTGTGTGTTGATGGATGTGATACATTGGATGGGTTAGTATAGGAGTTGTGTGAATAATACTCCTTGTATCCGTGTACCAGATTGCATGACCAGATATTTCGGGAATTCATAGGTGCGATATCAAGTAGTGACTTATATGACAATCTTCCCACAAATGCATGATGTGAGGTTGGGATTCGACATTCAGTAGGTACATTTGTTCACGGTCGTCTTACAGCGGTTCTCGTTGTGTCTTAAAGAGTCCTTGTAGCTTGCTACGACTCGGGGATACTTCGTAAGTCGTGTGCACTACCTTGCAGATGATGGCTATTGTAAATTCGAGCCCGTGTGATCTTATCCACGAAGATATCGGATGAAATCTCGATCATATGTTTGTTCCGAGCAGTTCTAGCGCATACTTGTTTGCAAGTGGTCTTAATCAGAATTTTGTCGACAGTCACTTTGAGGAAGCATTCTTACTATTTTGTTCGAGTCAATTGCTAATATTCCTGTTCAGATATTCCTTCCTTTTTGATTCATCTTTACCTTCAATTTATTCTGTGGGCTAATGTGTTGTCCGTCTTCAGGATGGCTCCACCAACTCGTCAGAATCCACGTCGTGAGGGTGCTGACATGCCGCCACCACCTCCTCCTCCAGAGAATCCTCCTTCGTCGCCGCCTCCTGCTGCAGAGGCTTGGCAAGCAGTGATGGCTGCTACAAATGCAAACACTCAGATGATGATCAAGTTGTTGCGAGAGAGGACTAATCAGCAGTAAGGCAACTTCCATCATGGGGGCAATCAGTTTGCTAATCTGATTCAGTTCCTGTCAAATCAGCCGAAGACCTTCACGTCGTGTGACCAGCCGTTTGATGCTGAGAATTGGATCCGCGACATGAACAAGCACTTTCAATGTAGCAATGTTTGTCCAGAGGATTTCGTCAAGTTTGCAACATTCCAGCTGAAGGGGCAAGCATCGATCTGGTGGCAGCAGCTGAAGGATTCTAGGGGTGCCAGAGTGATCACTTGGGATGAGTTCTGCAGATACTTCAGGTTCCACTACATTCCGTCTAGCTTTGTGGAGGAGATGCGTGAGAAGTTCAGGCGCTTGAAGCAAGGTGGTAACTCCGTGTACAAGTACAACGTCGAGTTCCACGAGCTAGCTCGATATGCCTTGCAGGACATTTCTGATCAGAAGAGCAAGATTTATCAGTTCAGAGGTGGTTTGAAAGAAGATTTGCAGCTAGCCCTCGCTTTGCACGATCCTGAGGAGTTCGATATGTTCTACAGCTTAGCTCTCAGGGCTGAGGCAGCTTTGCTCAGGGTGGAGAATTCTAAGAAACGCTTCAGAGATTCCAGCTCGTCTTCCTCAACTCAGGTGGTTCAGAAGCAACAGAAGTATTGGGTGTCTCCTCCTCGTCCTCGGCACACGCAGCAGTTCAAGCATTCACGTGGTCGTGGTTCTTCCTGCCCACCCAACCCATCTTTCCAGCAGAGGTTTCAGCAGCAAAAGCAAGGGCCTCCTCAGACACAGTACCATCAGCCGGCAGATGTTACTTGTCACAAGTGTGGGCAGAAGGGTCACTATGCCAACAAGTGCACTTCTCAGCTGCGTCTTCCGCCTCCTCCTCCACGCAAACCTCCAAGAAATGCTATCGTGAAGTTCAAGCCCAGGTCTGCTAGAGTCGATATGGTGAATGCAGCTGAAGTAGAGAACTCGTCGGATGTGATTATGGGTAACCTCCTCGTTAATGATATTCCTGCTAAAGTGTTGTTTGATTCGGGTGCATCGCGTTCGTTTATCTCAAGGTCATTCTCATTTAAGCATGGGTTCTCAACTCGTGATTTGCCTAAGCCTCTATCAATTGTGTCTCCTGGCAAGATCATCAATTTCCACATGGTGGTTCCGCATGTTTCTGTCAAGATAGGTAGTTATTATTTTCTAGTGTCTCCTATTGTCTTGGGCAATTCTGACATTGATTTGATCCTTGGTATGGATTGGTTGGCCGTGAACAAGGCATCGATTGATTGTGAAGCTAAATAAGTGAAGCTAACTCACTCTTCGGAGGACGTGATTATCTTCGCGGTGCGCGTTGACACAATTCGTCTGTTCTCTTTGAATGAAAAGGGTGAGATTAATCCAATTTTGCAAGTCCCAGTGGTCTGCGAATATGAAGATGTGTTTCCAGAAGAACTGCCAGGAATGCCTCCGCACCGAGAAGTAGAATTCGTTACTGAGCTGAGTACTGAGCGTGTGTGCAAACGGCCGTACAAATTGGGTGCGGAAGAGCTGAAGGAACTTAAGAGGCAACTCGATGAGCAGGAGCGTTTGGGTCTGATCATACCAACCTCGTCTCCTTGGTGTTGTGGAGTGTTGTTTGTCAAGAAGAAGGATGGCACGGACCGATTGTGTGTCGATTACCGTCCATTGAACAAGAAGACAATCAGGAACAAGTATCCACTTCCTAACATAAATGAGTTGTTCGAGCAGTTGAAAGGGGCTAAGATCTTCTCCAACCTCGATCTCGGGATGGGCTATCATCAAATTTGCATTCGCGAAGAGGATATTCCAAAGACTGCTTTCATGACAAGTTTTGGCTCGTATGAGTATATGGTCATGTCTTTTGGTCTGGCAAATGCTCCACCGACATTTTGTCGAATGATGAACTACATATTCTCTCCGTTCAAGAATGAATTTGTCTTGCTGTATCTCGATGATACTCTGGTCTTTTCGAAAACTGAGGAAGAACATGAAGAACATCTCAGGCTGGTGCTTGATAAGCTGAGAGAGCATAAGTTCTATGCCAAGTTTTCCAAATGTGAGTTCTTGTTGAAAGAAGTAGTCTACCTTGGGCACATCATCTCTGCCGAGGGCATCAAAGTTGATCCGTTGAAGGTGCAGGCTATTGTTGAGTGGGATCCTCCGCAAAATGTGAAGCAGCTTCGAAGCTTTCTCGGGATTGCAAGCTATTGTAAAAGGTTCGTTGAGAACTTCTCCAAGATTGCTAAGCCTCTCTCAAGTCTTCTTCAGAAGGGTGTGAAGTATGCCTGGTCTCCACAGTGTCAGTTGGCCTTCGACACACTCAAAGAGAAGCTCACCTCTACTCCAGTCTTGGTTCCTCCTGATGACTCCAAACCTTACCAAGTGTTCTGCGATGCCTCTCTTGAAGGTCTTGGTGTAGTTCTGATGCAAGAGAAGAAAGTGGTAGCTTCTAATTCAAGGCAGTTGAAGCCAAGTGAGAAGAATTGTCCTGTGCATTATCTTGAGCGGGCGGTGATGACCCACAAGTATAGGGGATCAATCATAGTCCTTTCGATAAGTAAGAGTCTCGAACCCAACGAGGAGGGGAAGGCTCTGATAAATGGTTTTCAGCAAGGTAATAACTGCAAGCACTGAAAGTAGCGGTAACAAGTGATGGTGTAGTGAGGTGAAACGTAGAAAGCTAAAAGTAACAACTAGTAGCAACGGTGCAGCAAGTGGCCCAATTCCTTTTGTAGCAAGGGACAAGCCTGAACAAAGTCTTATAGGAGGAAAAACGCTCCCGAGGACACACGGGAATTTCTGTCATGCTAGTTTCATCATGTTCATGTGATTCGCGTTTGTTACTTTGATAGTTTGATATGTGGCTGGACCGGCGCTTGGGTACTGCCCTTACTTGGACAAGCATCCCACTTATGATTAACCCCTCTCGCAAGCATCCGCAACTACAAAAGAGAATTAAGACAACATCTAACTATAGCATTAAACAAGTGGATCCAAATCAGCCCCTTACGAAGCAACACATAGACTCGGGTTTAAGCTTCTGTCACTCCAGCAACCCATCATCTACTTACTACTCCCCAATGCCTTCCTCTAGGCCCAAATATGGTGAAGTGTTATGTAGTCCACATTCACATAACACCATTAGAGGAAAAACAACATACATCATATCAAAATACCGAACGAATACCAAATTCACATGACTATTATTAGCATGACTTATCCCATGTCCTCAGGAACAAAAGTAACTACTCACAAAGCATAATCATAATCATGATCACAGGTGTAATGAATAGCATCAAGGATCTGAACATAAACTCTTCCACCAAGTAATCCAACTAGCATCAACTACAAAGCGTAATCAACACTACTAGCAACCTTAGAAGTACCAATCGAAGTCGCGAGACGGAGATTGGTTACAAGAGATGAACTAGGGATTGGATAGGAGATGGTGTTGATGAAGATGTTGATGGAGATGCCTCCCCTCCGACGAGAGGAGTGTTGGTGGTGACGATGGCGACGATTTCCCCCTCCGGGAGGGAAGTTTCCCCGCCAGGATCGTCCTGACGGAGCTCTAGATTGGATCTGCTCAAGTTCCGCCTCGTGGCGGCGGAGAATCCATGAAAAAGCTCACCCCTGATTTTTTTTTTCCGGACGAAACCATTCATATAGCAAAAGAGGGGGGCCAGTGGGCCGCCAGGGTGCCCACAAGCCCTGTTGCCGTGGCCAGGGGGGTAGGCCGCAGCAACCAGGCTTGTGGGCCCCTGGTTGCTCCCCTCTGACACTTCTTTTGCCCAGTATTTTATATAAAATCCAAAAAAAATCCACGTTGATTTTCAGGGCGTTTGGAGTTGCGCAGAATAGAGGACTCAGACTTGCTCCTTTTCGAGTCTAGAATTCCAGCTGCCGGTATTCTCCCTCTTTAAATAAACCTTGCAAAATGAGAGAGAAAAGGCATAAGTAAGGTTCCACAAAGTATAATAACAGTCCATAAAGCGAGAAATATCAACATGAAAGCATGATGCAAAATGGACGTATCAACTCCCCCAAGCTTAGACCTCGTTGTCCTCAAGCGAAAACCAAGACCCAAAACATGTCCACATGTTTAGGGATGAAGGTGTCGATAAAACAAAATACGGACATGAGGGCATCATGATCACACATAGAACAGCAATACATCATAGAGATTCTTATGGGAAAGTAACAATTCCTTCACAAAGCAAAGTATGAAACAAAAACCTTACCGAGAAGTGGCCAACAACCGTCCAAAGTCATTAAAGCAATTGCAATTTATCATAACATCGGAAAGAGTCAAATAAGATCTTGTAAGGCAAATCCACATACCCAATCATCTCTTATGTTTTCCACAGTTGTTACAACTCACGTGGTACTCATGGTATCGAAGTTTCAGTTGGACACAAAGAAAGATAGGGGCTTATAATTTGCCTCCCAACCATTTACCTCAAGGGTAAAGTCAACTATGATAAAGCATAAGTACTCAGCTCCAAGTTGATATATGAATATAGATCTTTCCCAAGCATATGACGTTCACCAAGAAAAAGGGATAAATAAGGAATTGGTGAAGATCACCATGACTCTTACAAGGGCAAAAAGTAAAGGTACAAGATAGGCCCTTCGCAGAGGGAAGCAGAGGTTGTCATGCGCTTTCGAGGTTTCGATGTGTGTCCTCTTAGTGCGAATGAACGTCACTTTATATTGCCTCCTGTGATAAAGAACTTTATTATGCAGTCTGTCATTTTTATGTCTTCCTCATCACAGGTTCGTACAAAGCTTATTTTCCACACACTAATAGATCATACATATTATAGAGCAATTTTTATTGCTTGCACTGATGACAACTTACTTGAGGGATCTTATTCAATCCATAGGGAGGTATGGTGGACACTCATGGCAAAATTGGGTTGAAGGTTTATGGATGCACAAGTAGTATCTCTACTTGGTGCGGGAGTTTTGGCTAATATTAGGTGGAAGCAATCGTCACATGCTAAGGGATCACTAATCTAGGCATGTAATAGTTTGGTGAGTGCTCACAATTATAGAAAGTGTCTAAGATGATATATTTATATGTGAACCTCTCTTTCCTTATTACTTCTTATTAATTACAACAATGACCGAGGTCTATGTTGGTCTACTCTCAACAAGTTTCAATCATCATACTTGTTATATGTGAAGCTATCACTTTCCATAGGATCATCTCATGATCTTTCATGCTATCGTTCTTTTCATACTTTTCATCACGGCACAAAACAAAGCCCTTGACCAAGATACTCTTTATTATATAGCTCGCAAGCTAGAATACATCAGGGGAGACACATGGCAAAAGACTCAAACTAAACACTAAAGACTTATTCCACTAAGAGAAGAAATAAAAACTGAAAAAGAAAGAACTAAAACAAAGGTAAAAGCAAAAGATATAAAGGTGATACGATACCAGGGCAACTCCCCCAAGCTTGGCGAAAGCCAAGGGGATTGCCCATACCAATGCTTAGTTGTCTTCCTTTGGTGGTGATGGTGGTGGTGTTGTTGAAGTAGTCTTGAGCTTGTCTCATTTCCAATTGAGCAAAAAGTTCTGCTCCCTCAGATCGTCATTTTCCTCCTCAAGCTTCAACACTCTATGACAGAGTTCCTACTTACTCTCCTGCAAGAAACGAGAAGGGATAAACAAGGTCTTAGGCATCTTCCTTTGGTCAGGAAGGCTTGAGTTCTTGAACTCCACATAAGTGCGTCCAGGTTGGGGTAGAGGAGCCTCCTCTTCATTGGAACTCGTTTGTTCCTTCCCCTTGGGCTCGTAGTCCTCTTCCTCGTCAGTGGTCCAGCCATAAGGTTCCAAGTCCCCATTAATCCTGGAGTTAGCGCGATCATCGGCCACCTAGATCTCTTCTTCTGAATCTTGAGAACACATCTGGACCTAAATCTGCGACAGACAACAGGCTCATAACGAAAACAGAGGAAAACTGCACGATACGGAGATCAAAACCCTCGGGCGTATATATAATGATTTTTTCTGGACTAGAAGGAGTGCTCCGCAAGAAAACGGAGTCCGGGAGGCACACGAGCTGCCCACAAGCCCTGTTGTCGCGGCCAGGGGGAGGCCTTGGCAACCAAGCTTGTGTCCGCCTGGTGCGCTCTTCGGACTGCTTTTTATTTTGCTAATTTTCCATAAATTCCAAAACGGAGAAAATTTCCTATTGGAAAAGTTTCGGAGTCTAATTACTTACGGAAACAGATACCTCTTGGTTTTCATGGTCTGAAACAGGCTGATAAACATCCCTTATGTACTCCTCTCGAGTTATGATATTGATGATATTGGTCTCAACATTTATGGGAGTACCAGAGATATAATGCTTGATTCTTTGCCCATTTACCACTCTAGGAAAATTTCCTTCCGTGTTCTTGATTTTGATGGCACCGGAACAATATACTTCCTCGACAACGTAGGGACCTTCCCATTTAGAGAGAAGCTTGCCTCCGAAGAATCTTAAACGAGAATTGTATAGCAGGACATAATCACCTACATTGAACTCTCATTTTTGTATTCTTTTATCGTGCCATCTCTTAACCTTTTCCTTGAACAACTTGGCATTCTCATATGCCTGGGCCCTCCATTCATCTAATGAGCTGATATCAAACAACCTCTTCTCACTGGCAACTTTGAAATCAAAGTTGAGCTCTTTAATTGCCCAATAAGCTTTGTGTTCTAGCTCAAGAGGTAAATGACAGGCCTTACCGTAAACCATTTTATACGGCGACATGCCCATGGGATTCTTATAAGCAGTCCTATAAGCCCATAGTGCATCGTCAAGTTTGCTAGACCAATTCTTTCGAGATCTATTGACAGTGTTTTGTAAGATCAATTTGATCTCCCTATTACTCAACTCCACTTGACCACTAGACTGAGGATGATAAGGAGATGCAACTCTATGGTTGACATCATACTTAGCGAGCATCTTGCGGAAAACACCAAGAATGAAGTGTGAACCGCCATCAGTCATCAGATATCTAGGGACTCCAAATCTTGGGAAAATGACTTCTTTAAGCATCTTAATAGAGGTGTGGTGATCAACATTTTTAGTGGGGATAGCCTCTACCCACTTAGTGACATAATCCACAGCAACTAAGATGTGATTATACCCATTGGAACTCGGGAAGGGTCCCATATAATCAAAGCCCCAGACATCAAATGGTTCAATGACCAGTGAATAGTTCATAGGCATTTCCTGACGTTTGCTAATGTTCCCTATTCTTTGATATCGTCACACGACAAGACAAACTTACGGGCATCCTTGAAGAGAGTGGGCCAATAGAAGCCTGATTGCAATACCTTATGAGCAGTTCTGTCTCCAGCATGGTGTCCTCCGTATGCCTCGGAATGACACTTCTGCAGGATCTGTCCCTGTTCATGTTCAGGCACACAACGTCTAATAACACCATCTACTCCTTCCTTATAAAGGTGAGGATCATCCCAAAAGTAGTGTCTAAAATCAAAGAAGAATTCCTTCTTTTGCTGGTAGGTGAAACTCGGAGGTATGTATTTGGCTACGATATAATTTGCGAAATCAGCATACCACGATGCACTATGTGAAGTGCGGATGACATTCAATTGCTCATCAGGAAAGCTGTCATCAATAGGTCGTGGGTCATCAAGGACATTCTCTAGCCTAGACAAGTTATCTGCTACAGGGTTATCAGCACCCTTTCGGTCAACAACGTGCAAATCAAATTCCTGAAGCAGGAGAACCTATCTGATTAGCCTAGTCTTAGCGTCCTTCTTCTCCATGAGGTACTTAATAGCAGCATGATTAGAGTGAATAGTGACTTTGGAGTCAACTATATAAGATCTGAACTTTTCACATGCAAACACGACTGCTAAAAACTCCTTCTCCATAGTGGCATAGTTTCTTTGGGCACTGTCTAGAGTTTTACTAGCGTAGTGAATGACATTCAACTTCTTGTCAACTCTTTGTCCTAGAACAGCACCAACGGCATAATCACTAGCATCGCACACGATTTCAAAGGGCAAGTTCCAATCAAGTGGTTGAAAAATAGGTGCGGTTATCAAGCCCTTCTTAAGTATTTCGAAAGCTTCCTCACAATCCTCATCAAAAACAAAAGGAACATCCTTCTGCAAGAGGTTGGTAAGAGGCCTAGAAATCATAGAGAAGTCTTTAATGAACCTTCTATAGAAACCAGCATGACCTAGTAAACTTCGTATACCTCTGATATCTGTGGGGCAAGGCATTTTCTCAATTGCATCAACCTTAGCCTTATCAACTTCAATGCCTCTCTCAGAGATTTTGTGTCCTAAGACGATGTCTTCATTAACCATGAAGTGGCACTTCTTCCAGTTCAAGACGAGGTTGGTATCTTTGCATCTCTGTAAGACTCGATCAAGGTTGCTGAGGCAATCGTCAAAGGAAGAACCGTAAACAGAGAAATCATCCATGAAAACCTCAACAATCTTTTCACAAAAGTCAAAGGTGGCAGGTGCATTGCACAAGCCAAAAGGCATGCGTCTATAAGCGAAGGTACCAAAGGGGCATCTGAAGGTGGTTTTCTCTTGATCAGGTTGTGCAACAGGTATTGCGAGAAACCTGAATAACCGTCCAGAAAGCAGAAGTGTGTGTGTTTAGATAGCCTTTCTAGCATCTGGTCGATAAACGGCAAAGGATAATGGTCCTTCCTGGTTGCCTTGTTCAGTTTCCGGAAGTCTGTCGCCATCCTATAGCCAATAATAATCCTCTGCGGGATTAGTTCATCCTTATCATTAGGGACGACAGTGATATCTCCCTTCTTAGGTACGCAATGGACTGGACTTACCCAATCACTATGAGCAACAGGATAAATGATTCCTGCTTCCAGAAGCTTCAATATTTATTTTCTCACGACCTCTTTCATCCTCGGATTTAATCTCCGTTGATGATCAGCAACTGGCTTAGAATCAGGATCGGTTTTAATCTTGTGCTGACATAGAGTGGGACTAATACCCTTAAGATCATCAAGAGTATATCCAATAGCAGCACGGTGCTTCCTCAAAGTTTTTAATAACTTCTTCTCTTCGTGATTCGAGAGGTGAGCACTAATAATAACAGGATATATCTCCTTCTCATCAAGATAGGCATACTTAAGAGTATCTGGTAACTGTTTTAGCTCGAACACAGGATCACCCTTTGGTGGGGGAGGATCCCCAAGCAGTTCAACAGGCAGATTATTCTTGAGAATAGGATATTGTTCTAAGACATCTCTCTCCTCCATATGCATATCATTTTCTTGCTCAAGCAGATATTGCTCTAAAGGATCCGTAGGAGGTACGGCAATAGAGGCAAGAGCAATGATTTCATCTCTACCAGACGACTCTTTTTCATGGGGTTGTCTTCCAAACTTGGAAAAGTTAAATTCCTGAGACACACCCTCGAAACTAACAGTGACAGTCTGGTTAATGCAATCAATGTGAGCATTGAAAATGTTGAGAAAGGGTCTACCAAATATGATGGGACAAAAGCTATCTTGTGCAGTAGCAAGGACGAGGAATTCAGTAGGATACTTCGTCTTACCACACAGGACTTCTACGTCTCTCAAAATTCCCAGAGGGTAGATAGTGTCTCTATTAGCTAGCGTAATAGTGACATCAATGGGTTCTAACTCAGCAGGTGCAATCTCATCTTTGATTTCATCATATAGGGAACGGGGTATTGCACTAACACTAGCACCCATATCACATAAACCATGGTAACAGTGATCTCCAATCTTGACAGAAACAACGGGCAGGCCAACTACAGGCCCGTATTTGTCTTCCGCGTGAGGTTTAGCTATTCTAGCGGAGTCCTCACAGAATTTGATAACATGCCCATCTATGTCTTCGGCTAAGAGATCTTTGATAATAGCAATACTAGGTTCAACTCTAATTTCCTCACGGGGTGCAAGTGGTCTAATGTAACCCCTACGTATCACAGTTGGAGCTTTAGAATGATCCTTTTTCCTAGCAGGGTATGGTGGTTTCTCAACGTAGGCACAAGGGACAATAGGATCACTAAAGGCAATGACTTTCTACTGAACTAGATTGGGTTTAACTATGTTGACTTCTACAGGCGGATGATACTTAAACCACTTCTCTTTAGGAAGAACAACATGAGCAGCAAAAGATTCACATAGAGAAGCTACTATCTCAGAGTCAAGTCCATACTTAGCGCTAAAATCTCTAGAAGTTTTGTTTTCACAAAAGATTTAACGCAATCAAACTGGAAATTCATACCTGACTCCTTACCTTCTTCCATCTCCCAATCTTCAGAGTTACGTTTGATTCTTTCCAATAAATTCCACTTGTGATCAATATCGTTCTTCATAAAAGAACCGGTACAAGAAGTGTCAAGCATGGTACGATCTTCATGGGAAAGCCGAGCATAAAAGTTTTGAATGATAATTTCTCTCGAGAGCTCATGATTGGGGAATGAATATAGCATTGATTTAAGCCTCCCCCAAGCTTGAGCTATGCTTTCCCTATCACGAGGCCAAAAGTTATAAATATAATTCCAATCATGATGTACTAAATGCATAGGACAAAACTTTTGATGAAATTCCAATTTCAACCGATTGTAGTCCCATGATCCAGTATCATCACATAGCCTATACCATGTCAACGCCTTATCCTTCAAAGATAAAGGAAAGACTTTCCTCTTTACCTCATCCTCGGGCAAACCTGCAAGCTTAAATAAACCACAAACTTCATCTACATAGATTAGATGCAAGTCTGGATGTGAAGATCCATCTCCTGTAAAAGGATTAGCCAGCAGTTTCTCAAGCATACCCGAAGGAATTTCATAGAAGATATTTTCAGTAGGTACCTCAGGTTGAGGAACAACTCCTCGTGCTTCCGTTCGTGGTGAAGATACCCCGAACAAATTCCTCAAAGGAACGGTTTCCAAAGTGACAAGTGACAATAAATTTCAGCACAGTATATAAATGTTTCCTTACCAAATTCCACTTACCAAAGGCGCTTCCTCCCCGGCACCGGCACCAGAAAAGAGTCTTGATGACCAACAAGTATAGGGGATCAATCGTAGTCCTTTCGATAAGTAAGAGTGTCGAACCCAACGAGGAGGAGAAGGCTCTGATAAACAGTTTTCAGCAAGGTAGTAACTGCAAGCACTGAAAGTAGCGGTAACAAGTGATGGTGTAGTGAGGTGAAACGTAGCAAGCGAAAAGTAACAAGTAACAAGTAGTAGCAACGGTGCAGCAAGTGGCCCAATCCCTTTTGTAGCAAGTGACAAGCCTGAACAAAGTCTTATAGGGGGGAAACGCTCCCGAGGAAACACGGGAATTTCTGTCATGCTAGTTTCATCATGTTCATGTGATTCGCGTTCGTTACTTTCATAGTTTGATATGTGGGTACTGCCCTTACTTGGACGAGCATCCCACTTATGATTAACCCCTCTCGCAAGCATCCACAACTACGAAAGAAGAATTAAGACAACGTCTAACCATAGCATTAAACTAGTGGATCCAAATCAGCCCCTAACGAAGCAACGCATATACTGGGGTTTAAGCTTCTGTCACTCCAGCAACCCATCATCTACTTACTACTTCCCAATGCCTTCCTCTAGGCCCAAATATGGTGAAGTTTTCTGTAGTCGACGTTCACATAACACCACTAGAGGAAAAACAACATATAACATATCAAAATACCGAACGAATACCAAATTCACATGACTATTATTAGCATGACTTATCCCATGTCCTCAGGAACAAAAGTAACTACTCACAAAACATAATCATAATCATGATCAGAGGTGTAATGAATAGCATCAAGGATCTGAACATAAACTCTTCCACCAAGTAATCCAACTAGCATCAACTACAAAGAGTAATCAACGCTACTAGCAACCTTACAAGTACCAATCGAAGTCGCGAGAAGGAGATTGGTTATAAGAGATGAACTAGGGATTGGAGAGGAGATGGTGCTGATGAAGATGTTGATGGAGATGCCTCCCCTCCAATGAGAGGAGTGTTGGTGGTAACGATGGCGACGATTTCCCCCTCCGGGAGGGAAGTTTCCCCGACAGGATCGTCCTGCCGGAGCTCTAGATTGGATCTGCTCAAGTTCCGCCTCGTGGCGGCGGAGCATCCACGAAAAAGCTCCACCCTAATTTTTTTTTCGAACGAAGCCCTACAAATAGCAAAAGAGGGGGGCAGTGGGCCGCCAGGGTGCCCACAAGCCCTGTTGCCGCGGCCAGGGGGGTAGGCCGCGGCAACCAGGCTTGTGGGCCCCTGGTTGCTCCCCTCTGACACTTCTTTCGCCTAGTATTTTTTAGAAAATCCAAAAAAATCCACGTTGATTTCCAGGGCGTTTGGAGTTGCGCAAAATAGAGGACTCAGACTTGCTCCTTTTCTAGTCCAGAATTCCAGCTGCTGGTATTCTCCCTCTTCAAATAAACCTTGCAAAATAAGAGAGAAAAGGCATAAGTAAGGTTCCACGAAGTATAATAACAGTCCATAAAGCGATAAATATCAACATGAAAGCATGATGCAAAATGGACGTATCAGGCGGCAGTGGTACATGCTCTGATGACTTGGAGACACCTCTTGTTGGAAGGAAAGGTTGAAGTGTTCACCGATCACAAGAGTCTCAAGGACATCTTCACCCAGCCTAACTTGAATCTCTGGCAAACTCGTTGGGTGGAAATGCTCCAAGATTTTAATCCGAGCGTTGAGTACACTCCAGGCAAAGCTAATGTCGTGGCAGATGCTTTGAGGAGGAAGTCTTACTGCAACAGTCTCATTCTGAAGCCTCTCCAGCCTGACCTTTGTGAATCTTTCAGAAAGCTCAACCTTCAGTTAGTACCTCAGGGATTTCTTGCAAATCTTCATATCTCTCCTACCTTGGAAGATCAGGTCCGAGCAACACAGCTTCTAGATGCAATGGTGAAGAAAGTAAAGATTGGCTTAGCAAAGGGAATTCCCGAATATAAGTGCTTCAGTGTTGATTCCAGAGACACGTTATTCTTTGAGGATCGTCTTGTCCTTCCGAAAGGTGATCTGAGAAAGGTTATCATGGAAGAAGATCATAACTCTCTGCTCTCAATACATCCAAGAAGCTCCAAGATGTATCAGGACTTGAAACAAGCCTTCTGGTGGACTCGCATGAAGCGTGAGATTTCTCAGTTCGTAAATGAATGTGATGTATGTCGACGGGTGAAAGCAGAGCATAACCGTCCAGCAGGTCTTTTGCATCCATTGCCCATTCCCGAGTGGAAGTTTGACCATATTGAGATGGATTTCGTCACCGGGTTTCCAAAGTCCAAGAAGGGTAACGATGCCATGTCCGTCGTCATCGACAAGTTGAGTAAAGTGGCTCATTTTCTTCCAGTCAAGGAATCCATCTCGGCAGCTCAGCTTGCAGAGTTGTACACTTCCAGGATAGTATCTTTGCATGGCGTGCCTATGTTGATTTCTTCGAATCACGGAAGTATCTTCACTTCCAAGTTCCGGGACTCCTTTCAGTCTGTGATGGGTATGAAGATACGATTCAGCACAGCTTTTCATCCTCAGACTAGTCGGCAAGTGGAGAGAGTCAATCAGGTCCTTGAGGATATGCTGAGAGCATGTGGCATTTCTTTTGGCATGGAGTGGGAAGACTGCGTGCCTTTTGATACGTCTATTTTGCATCATGTTTTCATGTTGATATTTATCGCTTCTTTGGCTGTTATTTCACTTCACGGTACTATTCTTATGCCTTTTCTCTCTTGTTTTGCAAGGTTTACATGAAGAGGGAGAATACCGGCAACTGGAATTCTGGCCTGAAAGTGGAGAAAAGTTGAGATACCTATTCTGCGCAACTCCAAACGCCGTGAAAATCAACGGAGATTTTTTTCCAGTATATAAAAGTAGTGCACCGAAGAAGTGCCAGAGGAGCGCCAGGGGGTGGCCACAAGCCTGCACGGCGCAGCCACCCCCCCCCCCCCCCCCAGGCCGCAGCATGGAGGCTTGTGGGCACCCTGCTGGCCCACTTGCCCCCCTCTTTTGCTATATGTAGGGTTTCGTCCAGAAAAAATCAGGGAGGATCTTTTTCGTGGATTCGCCGCCGCCACGAGGCGGAACTTGAGCAGAACCAATCTAGAGCTCCGGCAGGACCATCCTGCCGGGGAAACTTCCCTCCCGGAGGGGGAAATCATCACCATCGTCATCACCAACACTCCTCTCATCGGAGGGAACTCGTCACCATCAACATCTTCATCAGCACCATTTCATCTCCAAACCCTTGTTCATCACTTGTAACCAATCTCCGTCTCGCGACTCGGATTGGTACTTGTAAGGTTGCTAGTAGTGTTGATTACTCTTTGTAGTTGATGCTAGTTGGATTACTTGGTGGAAGAGTTTATGTTCAGCTCCTTGATGCTACTCATTACCTCTCTGGTCATGAATATGATTATGCTTTTTGAGTAGTTACTTTTGTTCCTGAGGACATGGGATAAGTCATGCTAATAGTAGTCATGTGAATTTGGTATTCGTTCGGTAATTTGATATGTTGTATGTTGTTTTTCCTCTAGTGGTGTTATGTGAACGTCGACTACATAACACTTCACCATTATTTGGGCCTAGAGGAAGGCATTGGGAAGTAGTAAGTAGATGATGGGTTGCTAGAGTGACAGAAGCCTAAACCCTAGTTTATGTGTTACTTCGTTAGGGGCTGATTTGGATCCACTAGTTTAATGCTATGGTTAGACTTTGTCTTAATTCTTCTTTCATAGTTGCGGATGCTTGCGAGAGGGGTTAATCATAAGTGGGATGCTTGTCCAATAAGGGCAGTACCCAAGCACCAGTCCACCCACATATCAAACTATCAAAGTAATGAACGTGAATCATATGAACATGATGAAAACTAGCATGACAGAAATTCCCGTGTGTCCTCGGGAGCGTTTTTCCTCTTATAAGACTTTGTCCAGGCTTGTCCCTTGCTACAAAAGGGATTGGGCCACCTTTCTGCACCGTTGCTAATTTTGTTACTTGTTGCATGCTACGAATCATCTCACCACACAATCACTTGTTACCGAGAATTTTAGTGCTTGCAGATTTTTCCTTGCTGAAAACCACTTGTCAGATCCTTCTGCTCCTCGTTGGGTTCGACACTCTTACTTATCGAAAGGACTGTGATTGATCCCCTATAGTTGTGGGTCATCAAGACTCTTTTCTGGCGCCGTTGCCGGGGAGTGAAGCGCCTTTGGTAAGTTGAACTTGGTAAGGAAACATTCATATAGTGTGCTGAAATTTCTTGTCACTTGTCAGTATGGATACTAATAATTTGAGGGGCTTGTTCGGGGTATCTTCACCTCGAACGGAAGCACAAAGTGTTGCTCCTCAAGTTGCTGCACCTATTAAAAATATTTGCTTTGAATTTCCTTCGGGTATGCTTGAGAAACTGCTGGCTAATCCTTTTACGGGAGATGGAACATCACATCCAGACTTACATCTAATCTATGTAGATGAAGTTTGTGGTTTATTTAAGCTTGCAGGTGTGCCCGAGGATGAGGTAAATAAGAAGGTATTTCCTTTCTCTTTGAAGGATAAGGCGTTGACATGGTATAGGCTATGTGATGATACTGGATCATGGGACTACAATCGGTTGAAATTGGAATTTCATCAAAAGGTTTATTCTATACATTTATTACATCGTTATCGGAATTATATTTATAATTTTTGGCCTCGTGACGGCGAAAGCATCGCTCAAGCTTGGGGGAGGCTTAAATCAATGTTATATTCATGCCCCAATCATGAGCTCTCGAGAGAAATTATCATTCAGAACTTCTATGCTCGGCTCTCTCATGATGATCGCACCATGCTTGACACTTCTTGTACCGGTTCTTTTATGAATAGAGATATTGACTTCAAGTGTAATTTATTGGAGAGAATTAAACACAACTCTGAAGATTGGGAGCTTGAAGAAGGTAAGGAGTCAGGTATGAATTTCACTTTTGATTGCGTTAAATCCTTTGTTGAGACAAATACTTTTTGTGACTTTAGCGCTAAGTATGGACTTGACTCTGGGATAGTAGCTTCATTGTGTGAATCTTTTGCTGCTCATATTGATCTCCCCAAAGAGAAGTGGTTTAAATTTCATCCTCCTTTAGAAGTCAACGTAGTTAAACCCGCTCCAGTTGAAGAGAGAGTCATTGCCTATAATGATCATGAGGTACCCAGTGCTTACATTGAGAAACCACCTTTCCCTGTTAGGATAAAGAATCATTCCAAAGCTTCAACTGTGATACGTAGAGGCTATATTAGAACACCTACACCCCCTGAGAAAATTAGAGTTGAACCTAGCATTGCTATTATCAAAGATCTTCTGACTGAAGAAGTAGAGGGACACAATATTCACTTTTGTGAAGATGCTCCTAGAATTGCTAAACCTCATGTTAGAGACAAGCATAGGCCTATTGTTGGCATGCATGTGGTTTCTGTTAAGATAGGAGATCATTGTTATCATGGTTTATGTGACTTGGGTGCTAGTGTTAGTGCAATACCTCAATCCTTATACGATGAAATCAAAGATGAGATTGCACCTGTTGAGATAGAACCTATAGATGTCACTATCCAGCTTGCCAATAGAGATACTATCTGCCCTGTGGGAATTGTTAGGGATGTTGAAGTATTGTGTGGTAAAACGAAGTATCCTGTTGATTTCCTCGTTCTTACTACCGCTCAAGATAGCTTTTGTCCCATCATATTTGGTAGACCTTTTCTCAACACTGTCAATGCTCATATTGATTGTGAGAAGCAAACTGTCACTGTTGGCTTTGAAGGAGTGTCACATGAGTTCAATTTCTCTAAGTTCGGTAGACAACCTCATGAAAAGGAGTTGCCTAGTAGGGATGAAACTATTGCCTTAGCTTCTATTGCCGTGCCTCCTACTGATCCCTTAGAGAAATACTTGCTTGAGCATGAAATTGATATGCATATGGATGAAAGGGATGAAATAGATAGAGTTGTCTTAGAACAATATCCTATCCTTAAGAATAATCTACCTGTTGAACTGCTTGGGGATCCACCCCCACCAAAGGGTGATCCTGTGTTCGAGCTTAAACAGTTGCCTGATACTCTTAAGTATGCCTATCTTGATGAAAAGGAGATATATCCTGTCATTATTAGTGCTAGCCTCTCAGAGCAGGAAGAAAAGAAGTTATTAAAAAAACTCTGAGGAAGCACCGTGCTGCTATTGGATATACTCTTGATGATCTTAAGGGCATTAGTCCCACTCTATGCCAGCATAAGATTAAAACTGATCCTGAATTCAAACCAGTTGCTAATCATCGAAGGAGATTGAATCCTAAGATGAAAGAAGTAGTGAGAAAAGAAATACTAAAGCTCCTAGAAGCAGGTATTATCTATCATGTTGCTCATAGCGGTTGGGTGAGTCGGGTGCATTGCGTTCCTAAGAAAGGAGGCATTACCTTTGTCCCTAATGATAAGGATGAGTTGATCCCACAGAGGATTATTACTGGCTATAGGATGGTGACTGATTTTAGGAAGTTGAATAAGGCCACTAGGAAATATCATTACCGTCTGCCTTTTATCTACCAAATGCTAGAAAGACTATCCAAACACACACACTTCTGCTTTCGAGACGGTTATTCTGGTTTCTCCCAAATACCAGTTGCACAATCTGATCAGGAGAAAACCACTTTCACCTGCCCTTTCGGTACCTTTGCTTATTGACGTATGCCTTTTGGCTTATGTAATGCACCTGCCATCTTTCAAAGATGTATGATGGCTATATTCTCTCACTTTTATGAAAAGATTGTTGAGGTTTTCATGGATGACTTCTCCGTTTATGGGTCTTCTTTTGATGATTGCCTCAGCAACCTTGGTCGGGTCTTGCAGAGATGTAAAGACACCAATCTTGTCTTAAATTGGGAGAAGTGCCATTTTATGGTTAATGAAGGCATCGTCTTAGGACATAAAATTTCCGAAAGAGGTATTGAAGTCGATAAGGCTAAGGTTGATGCAATCGAGAAAATGACATACCCCATAGATATCAGAGGGATAAGAAGTTTCCTCGGTCATGTTGGTTTCTATAGAAGGTTCATCAAAGACTTCTCTAAGATTTCTAGGCCTCTTACCAATCTCTTGCAAAAGGATATTCCTTTTGTTTTTGACGATGATTGTGAGGAAGCCTTCGAAATACTTAAGAGGGCTTTGATAACTGCACCTATTGTTCAACCACCTGATTGGAACTTGCCTTTTGAGATCATGTGTGACGCTAGTGATTATGCTGTTGGTGCTGTTCTAGGGCAAAGAGTTGATAAGAAGTTGAATGTTATTCACTACGCTAGTAAAACTCTAGACAATGCCCAGAGAAACTATGCTACTACAGAGAAGGAATTTTTAGCAGTCGTTTTTTTGTGTGAAAAGTTCAGGTCTTACATTGTTGATTCCAAAGTCATTATTCACACTGATCACGCTGCTATTAAGTACCTCATGGACAAGAAGGACGCTAAACCTAGACTTATTAGATGGGTTCTCTTGCTACAAGAATTTGATCTGCATGTTGTTGACAGAAAGGGTGCTGATAACCCAGTAGCAGATAACTTGTCTAGGTTGGAGAATGTTCTTGATGACTCACAACCTATTGATGATAGATTTCCCGGTGAGCAATTGAATGTCATCAATGCTTCACATAGTGCATCGTGGTATGCTGATTATGCAACTATATCGTTGCCAAATACATACCACCTAGTTTCATGTACCAGCAAAAGAAGAAGTTATTCTTTGACTTGAGACACTACTTTTGGGATGATCCTCAACTTTATAAGGAAGGAGTAGATGGTGTTATTAGAAGTTGTGTACCTGAACATGAACAGGGACAGAACCTACAGAAGTGTCACTCCGAGGCCTACGGAGGACACCATGCAGGAGACAGAACTGCACACAAGGTATTGCAATCAGGTTTCTATTTGCCCACTCTCTTCAAGGATGCTCGTAATTTTATCTTGTCCTCTGACGAATGTCAAAGAATAGGTAATATTAGCAAACGTCAGGAAATGCCTATGAACTATTCACTTGTTATTGAACCATTTGATGTCTAGGGCTTTGATTATATGGGACCTTTTCCCAAATCCAACGGGTATACTCACATCTTGGTTACTGTTGATTATGTCACTAAGTGGGTAGAAGCTATTCCCACTAGTAGTGCTGATCACAACACCTCTATCAAGATACTGAAAGAAGTTATCTTCCCTAGATTTGGAGTCCCTAGATATCTAATGACCGACGGTGGTTCACACTTCATTCATGGTGCTTTCCGTAAAACGCTTGCTAAGTATGATGTCAACCATAGAATTGCGTCTCCCAACCACCCTCAGTCCAGTGGTCAAGTAGAGCTAAGTAATAGAGAGATTAAACTGATTCTGCAAAAGACTGTCAACAGGTCTAGCAAGAATTGGTCTAAGAAGCTCGATGATGCACTTTGGGCTTATAGAACTGCCTATAAGAATCCCATGGTCATGTCTCCGTACAAAATGGTGTACGGTAAAGCATGTCACTTACCTCTTGAGCTAGAGCATAAAGCTTATTGGGCAATCAAAGAGCTCACCTTTGATTTCAAACTTGCCGGTGAGAAGAGGTTATTTGACATTAGCTCGCTTGATGAGTGGAGGACTCAGGCATATGAGAATACCGAACTCTTCAAAGAGAAGGTTAAGAAGTGGCATCATAAGAGGATACAAAAGCGTGAGTTCAATGTAGGTGATTATGTCTTGCTATATAACTCTCGTTTAAGATTCTTTGCAGGCAAGCTCCTCTCTAAGTGGGAAGGTCCCTATGTTGTTGAGGAAGTATATCGTTCCGGTGCTATCAAGATCAACAACACGGAAGGTAATTGTCTGAGAGTGGTAAATGGGCAGAGAATCAAGCATTATATCTCAGGTACTCCCATAAATGTTGAAAACAATATCATCAATACCATAACTCCGGAAGAATACCTAAGGGATATTTATCAGCCTGTTTTAGACTCCAAAAAGGAAGAGGTATGTATTTCGGTAAGAAATTAGAGTCCAAAACTTTTCCAATAGGAATTTTTCTCCATTTTGGAATATTTGAAAAAATACAAAAATTGGAAGTAGTCCGGAAAGTGCGCGAGGAGGCAACAAGCGTGCATGGCGCGGGCCCACCCCCTGGCCGCGCTGTGAGGGCTTGTGGCCACCTCGTGCGCCTCCCGGACTCCATTTTTGTGCAGGGGACTCCTTCTAGTCTCGAAAAAATCATTATAAATACTTTCGTTTGGTCTGACCCCGTATCACGCAGATTTCCTCTGTTTTTCGTTTCGAGCCTGTTTTGTGCCGCAGATCTAGGTCAAGATGTCTTCTCAAGAGTGTGTGGGGGAGAACAACCTCCGTCAAATCTATGGAGAAGTTCATGCTGATCTAAAAAGGATGGAGATCATGGAGGCTAAGGAGAGGCTACCTAAAGAAACCAAGGGCAAGGCTAAGGAGAAGGATTATGCATGGGACGAAGTGCAATCTGTGCTCAACAAGGAAGAAATTGAAGAAGTGGATTTCCTCCAACCCTACCTCCACCTACTATCTCCATCTTTGATTGAACTCTTGAGGTTTTGTGAAACAACTCGTGCTCGCAATACTTGTCTCACTCGTGAAGTTGTTTTGCTGGAGAAACATATCACAGATCTCCAAAGTATAAATCAAAGACTGATGGCCCTCTTGGAATCAAAGGTTGCAACAACTCCACCATCACCAACAAAGGAAGACAACTGAGCATTGGTATGGGCAATCCCCTTGGCTTGTGCCAAGCTTGGGGGAGTTGCCCCGGTATCGTATCACCATCACATCTTTTCCCTATACCTTTGTTTTAGTTTTCCTTTTCAGTTTTCTCTTTCTGTTTTAGTTTAAAAGTCTTAGTGTTTTAGTCTTGAGTTTTTGCTTTGTGTGACCCCTAATGTATTCTTGCTCGTGAGCCATATAACAAAGAGTGTCTTAGTTAAAGGGCTTTGCCTCTTGCCATGATCAAAAGAGTGAGGATAGAACAAAAGCATGAAAGATCATGTAATGATCGTAAGGGAAGTGATGGCTTCACATATAAAAAGAATGAGGATTGAAAATTGTTGAGGGTAGGCAAACGTAGACCTTGGTCATTGTTGCAATTAATAGGAAGTGAAAAGGAAGGAGAGGTTCACATATAAATATATCATCTCTGACACCATCTATGATTGTGAACACTCACTTATCTATGACATGCCTAGAAGTAGATGTTGGACAAGGAAGACAACATAATGGATTGTGTTTGCTTGGCTGTGAACAATGTTATATGATTAGAGATCCCTTTGCTTGGCTCTAAACCAAAGGCTATCAGTTGTTATTTCTCGGTAAGGTTCTTTATACATGCTTTACTTTGTGAAGGAATTATCACTTTAGCATGAGAGATTATAAGTTGGTATTGTTGTTCCGATCTTGATCATGATGCATGCATGTTCGTATCTTGTTTTGTCGACACCTCTCTCCCTAATCATGTGGGCATATTTACTGAGCTTGGCTTTCGCTGGAGGACAAGCGAGATCTAAGCTTGGGGGAGTTGATACGTCCATTTTGCATCATGTTTTCATGTTGATATTTATCGCTTCTTTGGCTGTTATTTCACTTCACGGTACTATTCTTGTGCCTTTTCTCTCTTATTTTGCAAGGTTTACATGAAGAGGGAGAATACCGGCAACTAGAATTCTGGCCTGAAAGTGGAGCAAAGTTGAGATACCTATTTTGCGCAACTCCAAACACCGTGAAAATCAACGGAGATTTTTTTCCCAATATATAAAAAATACTGGACTGAAGAAGTGCCACAGGAGCGCCATGGGGTGGCCACAAGCCTGCACGGCGCGGCCAACCCCCCCCCCTCCCCCAGGCCACGCCGTGGGGGCTTGTGGGCACCCTACTGGCCCACTTGCCCCCCTCTTTTGCTATATGGAGGGTTTCGTCCAGAAAAAAATCAGGGAGGAGCTTTTTCGTGGATTCACCACTGCCACGAGGCGGAACTTGAGCAGAACCAATCTAGAGCTCCGGCAGGACCATCCTGCCGGGGAAACTTCCCTCCCGGAGGGGGAAATCATCACCATCGTCATCACCAACACTCCTCTCATCGGAGGGGACTCGTCACCATCAACATCTTCATCAGCACCATCTCATCTCCAAACCCTAGTTCATCGATCACTTGTAACCAATCTCAGTCTCGCGACTCCAATTGGTACTTGTAAGGTTGCTAGTAGTGTTGATTACTCTTTGTAGTTGATGCTAGTTGGATTACTCGGTGGAAGAGTTTATGTTCAGATCCTTGATTCTACTCATTACCTCTCTGGTCATGAATATGAATATGATTATGCTTTGTGAGTAGTTACTTCTGTTCCTGAGGACATGGGATAAGTCATGCTAATAGTAGTCATGTGAATTTGGTATTCGTTCGGTAATTTCATATGTTGTATGTTGTTTTTCATATAGTGGTGTTATTTGAACGTCGACTACATAAAACTTCACCATTATTTCGGCCTAGAGGAAGGCACTGGGAAGTAGTAAGTAGATGATGGGTTGCTAGAGTGACAGAATCTTAAACCCTAGTTTATGTGTTACTTCGTAAGGGGCTGATTTGCATCCACTAGTGTAATGCTATGGTTAGACTTTGTCTTAATTCTTCTTTCGTAGTTGCGGATGCTTGCGAGAGGGGTTAATCATAAGTGGGATGCTTGTCCAAGTAAGGTCAGTACCCAAGTGCCAGTCCACCCACATATCAAACTATCAAAGTAACGAACGCGGATCATATGAACATGATGAAAACTAGCATGAAAAAAATTCTTGTGTGTACTTGGGAGTGTTTTTCCTCTTATAAGACTTTGTGCAGGCTTGTCCCTTGCTACAAAAGGGATTGGGCCACCTTGCTGCACCGTTGCTACTTTTGTTACTTGTTGCTTGCTACGAATCATCTCACCACACAATCACTTGTTACCGAGAATTTTAGTGCTTGCAGATTTTTCCTTGCTGAAAACCACTTGTCAGATCCTTCTGCTCCTCGTTGGGTTCGACACTCTTACTTATCGAAAGGACTACGATTGATCCCCTATACTTGTGGGTCATCACCTTTCGCTGAGTTCTCGTATAACAACAGTTATCAAGCTAGTTCAGGCAAAGCTCCGTTTGAGATTCTCTATGGCAGGAAGTGTTGTACCCCACTCAACTGGTCCGAGACCAGCGAGCGTCAGATTCTTGGGAATGACTTGATAGAAGAAGCTGAAGAGATGTGTCGGGTCATTCTGGATAATCTCAGAGCAGCGCAGTCCCGTCAGAAGAGTTATTATGATAGCAAGCATCATGACATGTCTTATGAGCTCGATGACTTCGTCTATCTCAAAGTGTATCCTATGAAGGGTACACAGCATTTTGGCATCAAAGGCAAGCTCGCCTCGTTTTGTTGGTCCTTTCAGAGTTGTTGGAAAGAGAGGCGACCTTGCTTATCAGCTCGAGATCCCTTCAAACTTTGCAAATGTGCATGACGTGTTCCATGTCTCTCAGCTCCGGAGATGCTTCAAGACTCCCGAGCGCACAGTTCATCTTCAAGACATCGACCTTCAACCTGACCTATCCTATCGTGAGCATCCGGTTGCGGTTCTCGAGGCGACTGAGCGCAAGACCCGCAACAAGTCTATCAAATTTCTCAAGGTGCAGTGGTCACATCATTCCGATAAAGAGGCCACTTGGGAACGCGAGGATCACCTCCGTTCTGAATTCCCAGAGTTCTTTCAGACCTAGATCTCGGGGCGAGATCTTTTTGTAGTGTGGGAGAGTTTGTAATGCCCCAGAGTGTAACTTGCCTTATTTGGAACCTTCATGTATGTGGGTCCATCATGTCATTGCCTTGTGAGTTATATGCAGGTGTTATTTCATGTGTGGTATTACCTTGTCTCCCCTTTGCATTCATGCATCCATTCATCCATCCTTCATTATGTTTGTTGTTATTGTGGGTCCATGAATGTGGTGGTGATATGTGATGTGATGAGTGGTGCATTTGAAAGTGGGGTGCAACTATGTTAGTTTGCAACTAGGTTTTAAAACCCTCCCTTCTCTATTTCTCAAGGCTCTAGTTTTACTGGCCCTATCCCTGATTCAAAAAAGTTTATATTTTAGAGTGAATTGTGGTGCATGTGATGCTAGGTTTAAAGTGTTTTGAATCTATGTTTAAGAGGGGTAAATATTCACAAAACAGTTTAACTAATTCTATTTTGTAAATATTGAAGTGCTCCAAAAATTCCCTTTTCATTTTATTTAAATAGGTCATATTTCCCTTATGACCAGGGGCATTTTTGTTTTATTTTAGAGTCAACAGTGTTGGCTGTGTGATTTTATTTATCTCTGTTTTGTTTTAAATAGAAAAACCCCAGTGGGTTTTTCTTTTTCTTACCTCGCGCCTCCGAGCGGGCCTCCTCCTCCTGCTGGCCCAGTAGCCCCTCCTAGCGCGTAGCCCACTTCCTTTCCTCTCCTGTAGATGGTGTCTTCTTCTTCCCCCACCTTTCCGTCAATTTCTTCAGAGACAGTGAGATAAAGAGCGACACGGTGCTCACGGACGTCGAGGTGGCCTCCCTCGCCCCTCCATTTAACCCTTGGCATCCGGGCAGAGGGCTAGGGTTCCCTTGCAGCGCCGCCACCTCCTTGCTCTTCCTCCTCCCTCTCCCAAATCGACAGTAGGCAGGCCGAGTTCCTCCTCTGCCATGGTCGATCCATGAGGAGCTCGTTGCCGTCGTTGCCGTGCACCTCGTTCCTCTCCAAGTGTTGCAGGAGCACGCGGGGCCTCAAGGGAGTCCGTTCCCGCAGCTAGCCGTCGACGATCGCCCCTGCTTCCCCTACTTCAACGACGGCCTTCTTCCGCTCCGACGACCACCTCCGCATCGGCTACTTCCTCGACTTCCCCTGCTTCCTCTCCGACAGGCGCGTCTCCTCGACTAGTGGGTGAGCACGAGAAACCTTCCCCCTTCCCCTGTCAACAAATCGCGTGTAGGACCGTAGCATCGCGGTCGTGCATCTCTCTATCGCCGGTGCCGCCGCGTGTCATGGAGCAGTAGGTGTAGGCCTTCTCGCGTAGAGCTTAGGTGTGGAATGGAACCAGGGAAGATCCCTCTTCCTCCTAGCAACGAGTCGTTGCTCAATTTGACGCGTATCGCTAGTGGTGACCTCCCCTATTCCGGCCACCGTCGGGTTGGGATAGATCCAGAGGGGGTTACTCAAAAGAGCAGAGTCCCCCTCTCTGTTAACATCGATAGCAGTAGCTCAGTGGTAGGTGGGGTTTTGCAGATCGCCTGATCGTGGGTTCGAAACCCAGAGGAGCCCCTTTTGCTTAATTGTTTTCCAGTAGGCAGTAGCAGCAGAGGCAGACATATCATGTATACTCCCCCTGTTCTGTCGAGCAGGAGGTGAAAGCCCAGTGGTTGTTGTCGTGTGTGGTGTGCAGCAAGTTTGGGGTTCAATTCCCCCCAAGCCCCCCTTTTATTTTTGTGTTTTTTTCTTGTTGTACATAGTATGTTGATGTAGCTGGCTTGGGGCAGCAATATTTTGTTGCCTAAAATATTTATACCAGTAGTTTTTCTCTTGTGTGCAGCCTTGTGAGTGAAGCATCCATGTGTAGAAAGAGGGGGTGTATGAATCCTTGTAGTGCATGTGTGTTCATGAGGTGAAGTGCATGTGTGTGTATGCACACACATGACCAAGGCAAAGTTTGTTGCCTTAGTATCCAGTAGGTTGCATCCTTGTTTATTTTTTCTAGTATGCATGTGTAGGAGTATCTCCATGTGTTGATGTGTAGATGCAAGCATGTGTGGTGTGTGTGTATGTGTGCTTGTGCATATGTGCACTAGTGCATGTGCAAGAGGTGTGTGTGTATGTGGTTGCAAGCGCACCCTTGTTATGTGTGTGTGTGCATGTGTGTGTGACACCCACATGCCCAAGGCATGGTATTGCCTTAGTGAGCTCTTGTGTTGCAAGCATATATGTGTGTGTGATAGTGGTAGTTGATGTGAGTGAATGTAAGTGAGTGTGTGTGTGCTTGAGGTATGTGTGTGTATGGTGATGTGCTATGGCACACGTACATGAGGTCTAAACCCTCATGCCACCATTGGAGTTGTGAGTGTGTGCAAGTGCATGTGTACGTGATGATCTAGTGAGAACACATGTGATATGGCACTATTTGCATCTATGTGATTCCATGTAGATTTTCCTTTCAACTTTGTGCCTATTTGTTCTATGCAAGTACCTAGGTATTATACATGTTTTTGGGGTAGAATCAGCCCACGAATCCATTAGTGGAATCATATTTCCCTTTGGAACATTTTCTAGAGATGTCATTTTTTCTGTTTTGATCTATGTTTAGAGATTGGTGCCATGAGATGTGATGAGCCCAAGAGGATGAATTCTTGTTGTGGCAGTAGTGGGTGAACCCCTCTAGAGCATGGTGGTTTAGTTTTATGCTTTGGAGTTTGTATGTGCAAGTTGGGCTTTGTCAAAGTAGGCATGTGTGTAATGACTAAGATGCGGTCCTTTTCGATTTGGGGATCGAGGCCCCGAATTGGAAAGAAGCGCATCTACGCATTTCGCAAACATGGTAACATAGCACATACATAAATAATAGAGGAATGAAAATAAGGAGTTCAATTGCCATCTCATAAATATATCAGAGTTACATCACGCATCCAAATAAGGTAGTTCCGCTACGGACTACAAAACAAGGGAAATGACTATGCTACCCTGCATGCTGGCCCATGATCACGACCACGCCTCAATCTTCTGGATAGTTCACGTACAGGCGGTCGTTCTCCTCATCGTACTGCCACGCCAGCTGCGTGCCATCGGGATAACCTGCCTTGGGGGTACCTGAACCTGTTGGTGTCGTGAAGGAATCTGTGAGCCACGGGGACTCAGCAATCTATGACCTCGGTGCCACAACTAGTCAAGTTATTAGGTTGGTAAGGTGGAGTGTTTAGGTTGCAGCATCCTAAGCTTTATATGGTGGCTATCTTACGTAGAACATGTATGAAGGTTGTCTACACTAGCGGTCGATAATAGATGATCACTAAGTGATCCTGAACACCTACCTACGTCAATCATAACCCCACCTTGTTCTCGATCGAAGAGAGATCTTTGAAGGGGACAGTCACAGTTACGCACACAGTTGGCAATTTTATTAGCTTATGTTTAAGTTATCTATTACCGGATGTTAGCAAATATTCCAAGTTGCCACATAACCGCGAGCACGGCTTTCCGAAAGATTAAACCCTGCAAGGGTGCTCCAACTAGTCCATCACAAACGTACACAGGCCTCAAAGTAATCCTCTATCACGAATCTCGTGATCTCGTCGGATTCCTTAGAGGAAAACCTCAACTCTGGGGAGAACCAAAGCTTCACCGGGATTCCTATACGCAAGATATATCGCTAAGGTAAGACAAGACTAGCAGGACCTCCCGCTGTGTCGACGACCATGATAAGAGCCGCGTATCTCAGTCTCAGGACACGACGGATGGAACTAGCTACGAGTACCAAACCTCAAGTTTCCTTGTGGTGGCCCCGCAGGCAGACCAGTTTGGACCAACACTCATGAGGAGCACTGGCCCGGGTTGTTGATTAAAGATCCTCAGGGTGATCATTCCCTATGCAGATTATTATTAAGTTATTAGCAAATTAACACCAATGTTGGGTCCTGCCGGACAAGTCTTAACACTACGCGATTTATCCAGGGGGTCCCCATAACAACCCCGAACGTGTTAGGAGCGATCAATATGGAATCAAACACCGATAGCCGGTAACTATGGCGGAAATAACGGAACAAAGCACCCGGCAAAAGGCTAGGCTTTCCGTTATTTACCAAGTATATAGGTGCATTAATTAAATAACAGAATTAAGATAATGATATCAAGCTCATGTTATCACATGAGACAAAGCACCTGCATCTAGCATCGCTAACATTAGTAGCTGAGCAAAGCCTACTTAGCCATTCAAGATTTTCTAGGAAGGGACAAATGTTTGCGTTTCATGGAAATTCATGAGGCAATTATTTCAGTGGTAGGCAGCGAGCATATGATGGAAGAAACGTAAACTAGCATAACAAGTCTACAGATGGAATCAATGTCATATCATCTTGCCTGTGATATCCTCAGCTTGGAACGGTTCTTGATCGTCCTGCACGTACTCTCCCGAATCCACGTACTCGTTCTCCAATCCCGGTGCTACCCAACATAAGAATAACATCCAATGAACAACAGCATCTCAAGATGCAACAAGCACATGATGCATGAGATGAATATGAGCATGCATCACTATTTCTATCACTAGCACAAGCATGAGAAGTAAATACATGTTCCTGGACAGAACTATCCTAAGTTATCTTGACATGCATGAGAATGACATGATCTGATGCGTCTCGTGAAAACGATGCAAAACCATATAAAGAACATTACAATCGGAGCTACGGATCAACGGGAAACAACGAAACAAGAAATGAAGCCCTACGTGTCAAATTCATCACCACACACTCCAATGGCTCAACCCTGGTATTTCAAGGTAGACAAGACATAAAACAAACCAACATTAATGGGGTGGAGCAAAGAATAACAACACACCATCATCTCAGCACTCACAAACATCAAAATACTAAAACTACACAATCTGCCATAAACTGCATCATAGCACTTTGTGAGCCACATGCAAAGCACCTACAGCCACCTAAACATGCCGAATAAGATATGTGGCTGTAGCTATCCAAGAGTACTACAAGCACAAGCAAAAATATCACACAAAGGAGTTAAACACAGAAAGTTACACAGCTGCAAACTTGCCCAAAAATATCAGATTTCAGGGACTTAGTGAAAATTCCAGATTATCACTATATGTTTATGCTCTGAAGCATTTTGACATCAGCCAAAACAATATCTACAGGACTCCAAATGGAATGAAAATTTACAGGGAGCTAGAAAAACATATCAGCTTCAACTTTCCAGTTGAAATCTAAGGCTGAATACAACACATTGACTTGCACAACCTCATCAACAGGACAAGAAAATATAAACAGATTCTCAAACTTAGTGAAAATCTCAGATTTTCACTAATCTGGAATTTCAGCAACATGCCTATTTTGAATCGGCACAACTTGCACATATGGATTCCTAAACATGAAATGAAACCAACATGTGGCAGTGGGGGTCACCCTCTACTACCACAACCAAGAAACAAACCCTTGGGATCACCACATCACATGGAACCAAGCTCTAAACATGGAACAAAACTGAAATATGTCATCTCCATAAAATGTTCCAAAGGCAAAAATGACTTCACCAATGAATTCCTGGGATCTTTCTACCCAAAAACCATATAAAATACCTATGCACTTGCTTGGAAGAAGTGAGCACCAACTAGAGAAGAAAAACTACATAGCATCATATCTAGTGAATAGTGCATCATCACATGTGCTATTCACTAGAACAAAACCTACACAAGCATATACACATGAACACAATATCAATGGTGCCATGAGGGGTATACCTCATGTCCATGTGCCTTGGCACACCATCATACCATCACATGAGACAAGCACAACATAGATAAAACACCTACATAACTAAATAGATGGCCCTACTCACATATCTCACATGAATACTTCTACACTACACATGATATCTTGCACATGTGCTCCCCAAGTCATATCTTGCCATGACATGGGTGAGACACACACATGATCACACACACTAGTTACGACACACACACACATGATATGTGGTGAGGGGGCGAACCCTTCCACACACATACACATACTTGCACAAGGCCACCACCACTAGGATGACCAGCACCCACATGAGCTCTAGCCTAGCAAGACACACAAGTAAAACACACACACTTGCATGCAACAACTCACCTACACACACCACACCACCTACACATGCACATGAATCGACAAGCACACATATACACGAGGTTCAACTCCTTTACATGGGCAACTACACACAACCATCAAACTATTATGCAAATAATGTTGTTGTGAGGGAAGTTTAAATCACCCTCATGGTGTGATGCACACCACAGCAACAACTACTCAAGACAGGATGCAACAACACAAGAAATAAATGCACAACACGAAGAAAAAATAAAAAGGAGGAGGAAGGGGTTGAACCATGTACCTCTGGAGCCACAAACTGCACCTCTACCACTCTGCTAAAGAGGCCCTGTTTGACAGAACAGGCATCTAGCAGGATAAGCTGTTCTGCTGCGCACTCCACTGCCAGAAATTAAAATGCAAAAAGGGGGGTTGCCTCCCCTAGGACTCGAACCCACAACCTCGCAAGAACAACCACAAGCTGTTACCACTTCGCTACGAAACGACGTCTGACAGAGGGGAGGACTAAAACTAGGTAAACTAGCAACAGCACCTGGTGATCTGCTTGCACGCAGGGTCGCTGGCGACAAGAAGGGCGTCGGGCATGCGATGTTGCTGCTGCTGCACCGCGCCAGGGAGACGATCCCCTACTGCTACTACTACCCTACCTGCACCACAACTAGACAGAACACACCCATGCACAAGACACGCACAACACCTGCACCTGCATGCACGATCTACTGCAGCTCGGGACAGGGACACTCTGCAAGCTCTCTCGCTGGATCTTCTCGAGGGAGAGGGGAGTAGAAGGTCGGCTCACCTTGAGGAAGGAAGAGGGTAGCCACACGGTGGAGGAAGACGGATCGGAGGGGAAGAAGACGCTCGAAGGAAGCCCCTGCTGTAGGTCGACGTAGAGGAAGGAGATCACCGTGGTCGAGGTGGTGACGATGAACAGGTCGTCGACGTGGGCATTCCCCGGCCTCAGCGAGGTCGGGAATGGGGCGTGGGGAGCCTCCCCGAGCTCCTGGACAAGGCGGCAGCGCCGGACGACGGCGGACACGCGGAGGACGGCGGCGTTGCACTTCCCTCTCTCTCTGATGGATGGACTACAGGGTACTTACCAGGGAGATGGAGGAGAGATGGGGAATGGCGAGAGGTGGCGGCGGCGGATGGGAGAGAGGGGAAAACCTAGGGAGAAAGAGGGCACGGGCGCCGAGGTATTTAAGAGGGGCCTCGACGTGTGTGATGCTCACGGCGGCAACGCGCTCTCTCTGCTGCTCCTGACGGAAAGGAGGCTGAGGGGTGTAGACGGCGTCTCGAGGAAGGAGGGACGTGGGAGATGGGCTAGCGCACGAGGAAGGAAGGAGTTGGGCCACGCTGTGCGGGAGTAAGCCCAACAGAGGCGCCACATAGAGATAAATAGACCTTGGGGCTTTTTCTGTTTACAGGAAAAGCCAGGGAAGAAATTAAATCACAGACAAATCCACTAGGGATAAAACAAAACAAAAAATACCCCTGGTCATGATAATTCATGACCTATTTGAATAAAATGGAAAATAAATATTAGGGGCAATTGAATATTTACAAAACAGCATTATATGGTCTGTTTTGTAATTATTTTGCACCTTTCAAACTTAAGTCAAATCAGAAACTTCACATCTCCACACCCATCTCAAATCAACCTAAATCATGGGCATTTCTAAAACAGGAAAGGAAGAAGTGAATCTTGAGCTTGGAATAAAAGGGAGAGGGAAGGGTTTTTAAAACCTAAGCAAAACACAAGGCACTATTCGTATTATCACAATGCAATCTCCACACAAGGTTCACATCTCACATCACCACATAAGATCACAAGTAACACATGAAATCATATGACCACAAAGCAACAACACATGGAATGATATGATATGGCATGCATGCATGCAAGGAAGAAATACAAGGTGACATCACATGAAACCATACATGCACAGAGCTCTCATGTCATTGACAAGGTGGACCCACATAAGAAAGTTCCAAAAGGGGAAGGTTACACACGTGGGGCATTACAATGTGGCTGAAAATATCAGCTTGGTGAAAATCTGTGATTTTCACTAAGTCTGAGAACTGCTGTTATTTTCTTCCCTTGTAGTTATGATTGCAAAAGTTCATGTCACTACTGGAATCTGCTGGTTTGCCGACAGCCAGAGCTGACGGCAAAGGACAGTTTAACTGATGGCAAAGGCTTTGCCGTCAGTGAGCTGTCGGCAAAGGTGTCGGCCAAGATTTTATCGGCAATCACCTTCTTTGCCGACAGCCGGAGCTCCACCGACGGCAAAGACTTTGCCATCAGCTTTGTGGCACGGGATGACGGCAAAGAGCAGTGGCGGCAACGGCGCAGGCCGAGCTCCGTTAGAAGGTTAACGGCAGGCTTTGCCCATAGCCGTAGCAAAGCTGACGGCAAAGCCTCCCCTCTTTGCCCACAGCCGTAGCAGAGCTGACGGCAAAGCCCAAACACCTGGGTCCCCTTGGCCGCCTCTTTGCCGACACCTAGAGCCCAGCTGATGGCAATGCCTACCCTTGGGTCCCCTTGACCGCCTCTTTGCCGACAGCTTTGTCCCAGCTGACGGCAAAGCCGAAAAATTGGTATTCCCAGAGTTGCCAGAATGCACAGGCTGCCGCCACGTGTCTTCTTTGCCGACAGCCCACCGATGGCAAAGCCTTTGCCGTCAGTGAGCTGTAGGCAAAGACCCTCTTTGCTTTTTTTCATATTTGTTTTCTGTTAATTCCCTGCATTTGCAAAACATAGATACAAACAGCAACATATATATATTGAATCTGCCCCTAAACAGCACCACAAGTGCATCACAAAGTGCAAACAGCACAACACAAGTGCAAACAACACGAATATATGTCATTAAAGTGCAAACAAGATCACAAAGTATTACAAAGCATCACAAGTGCATCCACAAATACAATTGCATTACAAAGTTCATCTAGGACTACACAAGTTCATTACAAAGTCTCAAGCATCCATCCATATGCCATGCTGCTTTATCAAAATCTGCATAATGAGAAAGAATTTAGAAGAAGAATACAATAAGAAAGAAGTTATCTAAATTAAGCTAAGCAATTAGAAGAAGAAGTGGAAGAAGAAGAAGAAGAACAAGAAGAAGAAGTGGAAGAAGAAGAAGAAGAAGATAGAGAAAAAGAAAGAAGAGAAGTTATCTTTTTCTCCTCTTTCTTCTTCTCTTATTTCTTCATCTCTTGTTTGTTCTTCTCTTCTGGTTTCTTTCAAAACTTTCTAAACTAATTATGTCATTTTTGAGCTCTAATATCAACTAGAATTTACTAAGCTAACTAAACCATGGCTAATATCAACTAGAATTTACTAAGCTAACAAAAGCCTGGCATAATCTAAGTTGATCTAAACAATAAGAAGAATAAGGAGGAGAGGAATAACTTACCAAATGCCAGGAAACGAAGGAGAAGCTGCATCTCCGTTGGTCGCTGGGTTGCTAGGGCTCTCACCAGGAGAAGTAAAGGGATCGTGGGATTCAACTCTTGAATGATGCTGCAACAAGGCAAGAGTTAAAATATGTGGTTAGCACGGCAACAGACAATGGTATAAGACCGTGCAAGGTTGGTCATTGAAAGGGAACTCACCGTTCCCACCAGAGAAGGCATCGGCGGAGGGGGCGGCAAACCTTGCTTCTCACACATAGCCTGCAAATTAGTTTTCGAGGAGTCAAAGAAATAGCCTTGTTGCGTCTCACACATGGCCTTGCTTCTCACACAACTGACTTACTGCAATGAAGTCGTGCATGGCCTTCGCATGGGCATTATTGCGTGCCCTCTCCTCGTCAAGCAACCTCTGCGTATTCCGGTCCCTCTCCTCCAACAAGAGCCTGGTAGCCTCCCTCTCCTTCATAAGTGCGGCCTGCAACCACTCCTCAAAAGGAATTTTCATCATCCATCCAGGGACAAAAGAACGAAAGAACTAATGAAGAAAACTAACCTCGATGGCAAGATCAACTGGCCTCGCGCGTTGCCGTATTGCAGGAGCGGAGCTCTTTGCCTCGACTTGATCTGAGATAGAGTATCAGTGATAGGGACGAAGCCATCACACATGGCCAGCGTGCCATGACTCTTACCGCCACCAGAGATCATTAACGCCTCTGGATCGATAGGATTCTGGCTCGGGTCAAAGTCAGGCCCGCGCAGCTATTTGACCACCTCAGAATAAGACGTCATCTTGCTGTAGGCGGACAGGCATGTGTACGTCGACGGCCCGTCCCCCTCAGAATATGCCTTCGCCGTCTTGTACGAGCCCTTATGGGCCATGCTAAACGCGGCGTATCCCTCAGGCTCGGGCTGGTTATTGTGTTTGGCCTACACGAAAAGACAAAGAATTAGTACAACAAAAATCATGAACGAACGAATTATTGATGAAACAAAACAAGGCACACATACCCATTTTTTGGCGTATTGCTTGATGTTGGCATTGCCTTGGTGGTGTTGCACACCAACCAATTGGGCACGACGGTCCTTGGCCATAGTGTGGGTGCTCAACCAAGCCTCTGTGCACCACCTGTCCGCTATCATCTCCCAACAATCCATCTTATCGGCCAACCATCTCGGGGGCACCTATGAATGTAAGTTAATGAAGAATGAAACTAAGTATTATAACTAAATAGACCTAACTAGCCCTAAGAATTGATCTTTGGAATGTAAATACCTCCATGTACTCGGTCTTATCAAGGAAAATCTTTCGACATTCAGTCTTTGTCTTCGGCTCCCCTTGCTTGGCGTACCAATCTCGAACAGCCTGAACACGCATTTCGTGCCTCGTGTTATTCAATAAACTCTTGCACTCTTTCACGAGGTTCTTCTTGGCCGCCTCCTCCGTCCCCTCCTCGACCCTAAAGTGACTCTGCAATTATGCCAAATAGATGCACAGATGAATAGTGAAATGATTTGGAAGGAAATAACAATATATAACATTGTATACTTTTTATTGGGTAAAATAATAGTTACCCAAAAATCAGCCAACACCTTGTCGGCCACGCTCACGCAAACAACACCATTGACATGTGTGTTTTCCGGGAGCAGAGCGGCTTGGTAGTGCTCCCAGTTGAGTCCTGGCTCGGGAACCATACCCTCACCGGGCAACTGCACTATCCCGGGGAAGTGCTCCCTAAGTAAAGCACCAAGGAGGCAGTTTGGATTCCGGGTATTCTGCGGGTAATCCCACCCCCTACATAATGATAAGGCAAAGACATTAGCTACTTGGTGAAATATAATGATATAAGGTACACAATATATATCAACTTACTTCTCGCCTTCTGGCTTAATTAACGGCCTGTGCTGCAAGTCCAATCGGTCTGGAACTCGTGTCATACCACGTTGGTAGACCGACTTGCTGGCAGCCCCCTCAGCCTCCGCCTCAGCACCCTCCGCCTCAGCACCCTCCGCCTCAGAACCCTCCGCCTCAGCCTCTGCCTCAGCCCCCTGCATCGGTGTCTCCTCCTGGACGGTAGGATCCCGCATCGGCGACACCCTCGTCTGCAAGGGTGAAGTGGCCGAGGGTGGTGGCGACTGGCTCCTATCATGCAGCCTCCCTCTCCCACGACCACGTCCTCTGCCTCTCTTCTTTCCTACGCCTCTCCCACGGGGCTCCTCGGCAAAGCTCTGCAACAAAGTTCTCCATAGCTTCCCAGTTGCTATCCTCAACTTATCCCCGCCTGCCATGTCTCACCACCTGTAACGATAAATAGTTAAATAATTAGTACAAATTCAAGGACAATAATTAAGTGAACAATAATAAATACATGAATAATTCAACTAATAATTGAATAATTAAACAACAATTTTGGATGCATACAAAGTACTAATAGTCTGGATCATCTGTCTCTTCTCCATGGTCAATTGAAGCAAAATCATCATCAGTATCACACGTGTCGTCATGACTGATATCGTCATCGGGTTCAAGGACATCATGTGGAAGGCCTTTTTGTAACCGATCAAGCATTGATAGCTCATCGGCATTGGTAACTTCTTCTACTTCCACTTCTTCCTCATCATCACGTGAGTCTTGTTCCTCCGTGTTCAGGGTGGACGTAGAGCAGTTTCGGGTACGACGTCTGACACCACGTGATTCTTGGAAAAAATCTCCATCATATGTTATTGGGTCAATTTGAGGTTCATAATCGTCTTCATTTGGTCCGGAACAGAGCAAAATAAAGGGGGTGGAGGAGGAGTTAACAAAAGTGCTCACTTTCGAATGCAGGGGAGGTCGTCGAAAACCAATCCCTCGCGGAGAAGCTACTGCACATTTAAATGCACTCAATCAACACAAATACGCACTCGCGGTAATTAAGCTAACTAATACTAACATCTATCATTTAAATGCATTTTTCTAAAACTCTGAATCTCCATATCTTTACATGCGAAATACTTAAATTTCACTGCTAAATTGTGATCTTCGGGGGCATAATTCATAGAGTTCTCCAAAACTACTTTGAGTGTGATGCATTCAGGTTTGTTGTGTAGAGCTAATATTACTTCCCCTATTTTGTAGATTAATAAAGTTCTTCGAGTAATCTATACTTATACTAATTAGGGGCTCCCAAGAAATTCCTACATTAATTAGAAATTAGGAGCCGTTAATCTGGTGGGACCAAGTTATTACGGTGTAGATTACTCTATATAATATGAAGTTTGCAATATATATTATGTAATTTTTATACTATGTAAATACCAGATATTTCCAATTCAATCTCTCACATATCCGTTTTTGTCAGTTACGCATCCCTCACGTATCTCTATCTCAAAAAATAATATCTCTAACGTATCTCTCTCTCTCTTAACATATAGTCCAAGTTTTTTACAACTGCACCACGTTCTACATCAAACATAGTCCAGCCAGTACAATAGCGCCTTCTCTCTCCTGGAAACAAATATAGGCTGCTCTGATCCTCCACCTCACGCACTCCTCTCCAGCACACATTCTATCCTAGGCCGGCTGTCACCTTGGGATAGGGAAAGATTGATCCAGGTTTGATCTACTTATAATTTTATCCTTGCTTTATTCCTATTTAGATGATTAGATGACACTTCATAATGCATGGATGCGAATTTCGGCAATTCGATCATTGATGCGTTGTGCTCTACTATGATGCAGATCATATATGCGACATGTGAGCATGTACGCTGGGTAGGCTCTCAAAGCTAATTATTTCTTCATCTCAGTAGTACCAGGAAACAAAATTAATTACCTTATGCTCTCTGAATTTGTTCCCCTCTCAGTCAATCTTCTCCATTTTGCCACGGCCATAGCTTTTACATAATGTATAGTAGTGTAGGCGAGTATAATATGGAACGACCAGCTCATCCTTCATATTAAAAACCTTGATTTTAATTAACTACTATCTCAATCAATCTAAAACTTCCCATATATTAGCTTACAAAAAACTTTTGATTTGTTCGATCAACCTACGTTAACTGTCCCGATTTAATATACCGATTTTGGTATACAGAACATAGTAAGAACAAATCTAACCTGAGATTTTATACTCCGAAACAAAATCTAACCTAACTTCATGTATTATGTTTCCCTACATATTCACGTACAAGTATTATACCGAACCTAGCGCGGACGGACCGGCGGGAGGGAGAGGCGGGGGCCGCGGAGGAGGGGAGGAGGAGGGGACTCCGGCGGCGTCGGGCGGGGGGCGGCGGGGGCCGGGGCCGGCGGCGCATCGTCGTACGGCGGCTGGCGGCGGGCCGGAGGGGGCGGCGCAGGGCCCGAGACGGAGGGGGCGGCGTCGGGCGGGGGGCGGCGGGGGCCGGGGCCGGCGGCGCCTCGTCGTCCGGCGGCTGGCGGCGGGCCGGAGGGGGCGGCGCAGGGCCCGAGCCGGAGGGGGCGGCGCAGGGCGGGGCGGGCGAGGGGCGGGGCAGGGCGGGGCGGCCGCGGGACGGCGTAGGGCGGGGCGGCGCGGGGCGGGCGAGGGGTGGCGCGGGGCGGGCGAGGGGCGGCGTGGGAGAGCAGGGCGCGCGTGCACGGGACGGTGAGAGAGAGAAGGCGCGGTGACAGAGAGAAGGCACGGGGGGATAAGGCAGGTGTATGGGGTTAGCCTCTTTGCCCTCAGCCAGCTGTCGGCAAAGACAGCCGTTAGTCTTTGCCCTCAGCTGGCTGTCGGCAAAGAAGGCCCCCGTTTTTTTTCTGGCCGAGGCGGCGACTGGGTTAGCCCCTATGCCGTCAGCCTTCCTATGCCGACCGCTTTTTTGTCCTTTGCCGTCAGCTGGCTACCGGCTTAGATAAAGCGGACGGCATAGATATTATTTGCCGTCAGCCCCTCCTATGCCGTCAGCATTTATTTTGGCTGAGGGCAAAGTCTCTTTGCCGTCAGCCCCGTAAAATTGCTGACGGCAAAGCTTAAAGCTGTCGGCAAACTAGCAGATTCCAGTAGTGTGTGTTGGGAATCAGCCGTTGAAATCAACTAGAGAGTTGGAGATTTTGTGTTTGTCTAGCTCTCTGTCAATTTTCATTCTCTTTCACTTCCTGTAGATGTTGTTTTGGGGGCTGTCAAAATGCTTCAGAGCATAAACAGCTGGTGAGAATCTGAGATTTTCACTGTCCCTGAAATCTGTTATTTTTGTCCAAGTTAGCACCTGTAGATCTTTCTGTGTGTAGCTCCTTTGTATTATATTTTTGCTCATGCTTCTAGAGATTTTGAATAGATTTTGCCACATATCTTGTTTGGCACATTTGGGTGGCTGTAGGTGCTTTGCATGTAGCTCTCAAACTGCTATGATGCTATTTAGGACAGAATGCATAGTTTTGTTGTTTTGTAACTTGTGAGTGCATAGTTGGCGGTGTGGTGAGTTTCTTTGCACCACCCCACCTATATTTTTTTGTTTGATCATGTGGCAACCTGGAAATACCAGAAGTATGCCACTGGAGAGTGCTTGTGGTAGATTTGATCCGTAGGACTCCATTTCTTGTTTCGTAGTTTCCGGCTGATCCGTAGCTCCGTTCCCAATGTTCTTTATATGTTTTTGCATCGTTTTCGCGTGATGCACCTGTTCATGTCATCTTCATGCATGTCAAGATAGCTTAGAGGGAAGTTCCGTCTAGAAGTTTTTCTTTTCTTCTCATGCATATGCAAGTGACTAGAATAGAGATGCACGCTACATTCTCATCTCATGCATCATGTGTTTGGTGCATCATGTGGTCTTGTTGTTCATTGGATGTTATTTTTATGTTGTGTAGCACCGGGATCGGACAGCGAGTACGTGTATTCGGGAGAGTACGTGCAGGACGACAAGAGCAGTTCCAAGCTGAAGACATCACAGGCAAGATGACCATGACCTTGATACCGTCTCTAGATTTGTTATGCCTAGATTCACGTTTCCTTCGTCATATGCTTGCTGCCTACCACTGAAATAATTGCCTCCTGATATTGCCATGAAACCCAAACACTTTCCCCTCCTAGCTAATATTGAATGGCTAAGTAGGCTTGCTCAGCTTCTAATGTTAGCGTTGCTAGTTGCAGGTGCAATTGTCTCATGTGATAACATGAGTTTGATATCATTATGTTTAAATTTGTTATTTAATTAATGCACCTATATACTTGGTAAATGATGGAAGGCCTAGATTATGCCGGGTGATCTGTTCCATTATTTCCCCTTAGTTTCCGGCTATCGGTGTTTGATTCCATAACTGTTCGCTCCTAACACGTTCGGGGTTGTTATGGGGACCCCCTTGATAAATCGTGTAGTGTTAAGACTCGTCCGGCAGGACCCAACATTGGTTTTAATTTGCTAATCACTTAATAATAATTTGCATAGGGAATAGCTACCCCGAGGAATTAATCAACAACCCGGGCCAGTACTCCTCATGAGTGTTGGTCCACCCACCTAGCAGTCGGCAATACCACCTCGGGGAAACTTGAGGCATTGGTCATTGTCCACTATGCATAGACGGTGTTGTCCTGAGACTAAGATACGCGGCTCTTATCGGGGTCGTCGACACACCAGGAGGTCCTGCTAGTCTTTTCTTACCTTAGCGATATATCTTGCGTATAGGAATCCCGGTGAAGCTTTGGTTCTCCCCAGAGTTGAGGTTTTCCTCTAAGGAATCAGACGAGATCACGAGATTCGTGATAGAGCATTACTTTGCGGCCCGTGACCGTTTGTGATGGACTAATAGGAGCACCCCTACAGGGTTTAATCTTTCAGAAAGCCGTGGCCGCGGTTATGTGGCAACTTGGAACATTTGTTAAGATCCGGTTATATATAACTTGAACTTAATCTAATAAAACTGCCAACTGTGTGCGTAACCGTGACTGTCCCCTCCGAAGACCTCTCTTCGATCGGGAACACGGTCGGGTTATGTTTGACGTAAGTAGGTGTTCAGGATCACTTAGTGATCAGCTATTCTTCAACCGCTAGCTTAGACCACCACATCTATATAACTTGTTCTACGTAAGTTAGCCACCATAAATGCTTAGGATGCTGCAACCCAGACACTGAACCTTCCTCACCTAATAACTTGACTAGTTTCGGTACCGAGGTCATAGATTGTTGAGTCCCTATGGCTCACAGATTACTTCAACACCCCAACAGGTACAGGTACGCCCGACACAGGTGATCCCGACGGCACGCAGCGGGCGTGGCAGTACGATTAGGAGAACGGCCGCCTGTACGTGAACTATCCAGAAGACTGAGGTGTGGTCGTGATCGTGGGCAAGCATGCGGGATAGCATAGCCTTTTTCTCTTGTTATGTAGTTCGTAGCGGAACTACCTTGTCTGAATAAATGTGTGGATGTAAACTCTCATATTATCTATGGATATGGCAAACGATCCCCTATTTTTCATTCTTAAATTATGTATGTGCTATGTTTATCTTGCTTGCGAAACGCTTAGATGCGCTTCTTTCCATTTTGGGACCTCGTTCCCTAAATCAGAAAGGACCGCATCTTAGTCGTTACACCAACCCCCCCCCTCTATTCAACCATATAGATCCTTCCACACACGGACTCAGCAAACTCATTTCCAAAGGTATCAATACTAGAAAAGCTTAACGGGTGAGGTATGGTTAAGTGGTGAGGCTGCAACAAGCACTAAGCATTTATTTAAGTGGCTAACATACGAATACAAGAATAAAGGGGGTGTTCTACACATAAACAGACGTGAACTAATAATGATCAAGGAGTGATCCTAAACACCTACTTACTGGTCAAGCGTAACCCCACCGCGTTCTCTCTCGGATTCACAACTCACGAGTAGAGACAATCACCATTACACACAGAGTTGGTGTATTTTATTTGAGTTTACTTCAAGTTTACCATGACCGGATGGAAACAAATTTTCCAGGTTGCCACATAACCGCGGGCACGGCTCTCAGAAAGCTTTAACCATGTAGAGGTGATCCAACCACGGAAAACTCACAGTCTCCTCGAAATCCCGGTGGAAAACCTCAACCTCGAGATAGCAGAAAGTATTCTCGGAATCCCGATGCACAAGATATTTCAAAAAATATAAAACAAATCCAGCAAGGCCGCCCAATCGTGTCGACGAACCCGATAGGAGCCACGTATCTCATTCTCACGACACGATGGATGAGCAATGGTTACCACCCCAAACACCGAGTTTCCACGGGTGGTGTTAATAACTTGATCTGGGCTAGACCAACACTCATGAGGAGCACTGGCCTAGGGGTTGATTAATTATCCACGGGGGCCGACGGGTCCCTATGCAATTTGTTAGTTATTAGGCAAATGTAGTACCAATGTTGGGCCTTGCGAGAAGAGTTTTACTCTAAGACGAATTATCAAGGGGGTCCCCATAATAACCCTAAGCATGTTAGGAGCGCTCAATATGGAACATAATGCCGGTACACAAGTAACTAGGGTGTCAAAGGTGGAACAAAATACCGAGCAAAAGGCCAAGACTTCCACATTTATCAAGTATATATGTGCATTAAATTAAATAGCAATAATATTGTGATATATCAAGATATTCATGATTTCACATGGAATCAACTTGGACCTGCAACTAGCAACGTTATAAGAAGGGCTGAGCAAGCGGTAACATAGCCAAACAAAGTTTTGCTTGGATGTGGTAACATAGCCAAACAACGTTAGAGGCTTTTCATGGCAATGTTGGCAGGCTGGACATACAAGTGGTAGGTAACGAGACATATAGAAGCGAGACAACTAGCATAGCAATGATAATAGTGGTACAGGGAAATGATCATCTTTCCTGAGATCAACTTGGAAGAAGAACGTATCCGTGAAATAGATGAACCCACGTAGTCGAACGAATCCTCACACTCCCAAGCGGTTTCGGAATTCTATCGAGAAGAAATAATCCGGAAACAAACAATCAACACACTTGTGACGCTCTCAACTTAATCATGCGCTAATCATACACGCAATTGTGTACGACCAAGATTAGGGACTCGCGGGAAGATATCACAAGACAACTCTAGACGCAAATTAAAGTCATACAAGCTTCATATTATAGGCCAGAGGCTACGAGTGCTCGAATACATAAGCTCGAAAACACACAAGTCAGCGGAAGCAAATAATATCTGAGTAGATACATAAGTCAACAAGTTTTGCCTTAAGAAGGCTAGCACAAACATAACATGGATCGAAGAGGCAAGGCCTCCTGCATGGGAGCCTCCGAACTACTCCTCGTTGCCAGCGGCCTCCATGAAGTAGTAGGATATGTCGGGGTAGTAGTCGTTCGCGAGATCCGCCATCTCCTGGGCTCTGTCATCTGGTCGCGACAATCGTATCATAAGGAAAAAGGGGTAGCAAAACAACACTGAGTACTCATACAAAGTACTCGCAAGACTAACATCAAAACTATGCTAAGCTATGCATCAGTATCAAAGGAATGGGGCTATGTCTTTTGACTGACTGCAAAAATGCCAGAATAGAGAGAAGGTATAGTCCTACCAAAGACTAGCATCTTCAGTGTCTTGGAGCATTATATGATCGTAGATCAATAACACATATGTCATAAATATGTTGCAGCAAATTTATTAAGACCGCCTCGACATCCTTCCTCGACTCCCTGCGAGGAAGCAATCTTAGAGCCAACATTTCAATTTAAGTCACATGTCTACTTGTATTAGATCGGGATACAACTCCAAGCCATCATGTTACCATGGACACGGCTATTTAAGTAGTTCAATCATCCCTGCAGGGGTGCACCACATTTCCGAACACGCTCGATCAACTCTGCATGGACACACTTTCCTCGGTCATGCCTGACATCGAGAGATCAACATGTCGCCGCCCTACCTACGCTCAACACAGAGGCCAACCCATCGGTCTAAATCCTAAGCACGCAGGGGTCTTGGCCCATCGCCCTTGGCACTCCTCCACATTGCAAGGGCGACCGAGATCAGTCCTGGCACCTCTTATACAAGATCAATGCTTACGCGGACCACTCGGGTGTGTTCCACTTCATTGCTGATGTTCGAAGAGCTTCAGTTGATACAACGATGTCGAGTGCCCATAACTGTCCCCGCCTAAAGGTTAGTGCGAATAGGTGAATCGACCAACTCAAATCAAATACCCCTCCCATTAATGTTTTGTTAATTGTGGTGATGATCAATGATCCACAATATGTGGTCATGTCGCCCTGTCTCGAGGATGTGTGGCAAGGGCCAAGAGTGCCTGGCCATGCCTCGTCCCAATCACGCGGGTATTCACCCGCACCACACATTTCATCATGTCCAGTAGTAAGTGGAAGTAATAGTGTGCCTATAACATCACAGGAATCCGAGGTATAACCAAGCTCAAAAAAAAAGAATCCGAGGTATAACCCTTGATGGATTCCAGTCGATGTAACTGACAAGATGACCGGGGAAGAATCACCCTCGATGGTTCACGCTTGAGGGGTTCAGGACAGAGTCGTTATCGGAAATGGTGAAGGAGGATTCACCCTCCGTAATCCACCTCCGGCTAACTACACTACAGAGTTAACATTAGGTGTACATTACGAGGTAACACCCTTGGTACTCGATAGCTGTTCTACATGGTCGTATAGCTCAGGGGGTGTGAAGTGATGTGACGGGTCATGGCTTGTCGATGAATTGATCGAGTATTCGAGTCTTCAAGTCGTCGAGTCTCCGATGATGAAGCAAGGGCAACTGGGGCTAAGTGGGATCACTGGAAATCACTAATCAACTTAAACTAAGCATTTAATATATAGTAGGGTCCAATGGCATTTTAACAAAAGTAAGTTATGCATCAGAATAGGAGCTATCTACATTAGTAGAAAAATATAATGCAAGCATGAGGGATAAAGAATGGGCGATATAGGGATGATCAAGGGGGGTTTGTTTGCCTTGTTGCTCTCCTTAAAAAGGTTGATCGTCAGTGACGTAGTCGTACCCGGCAGCAACATCAGTCTCGGTGTCTACCGGAGAGAATAGGGGGGAGAAACAATAAATACAGGCAAGCAGAAGCAATACGATGAATGACGGTGCTAGGGATGATCTAATGCAGTACTACATGTTACTAACGGAGCGGGAAAATATGTGACGATATTTTCGGGGTCTTTGGCTACTACCGGATAGATGATCCTAACGCCAAAATGTCCATGTTCATCATGCTATGGGCATGTGACAGATGAACGAACAACGTATTTGGATTCGTTGGATTTTTCTAAACAACTTCCGTATATACATTATTTTCATCTGTCTTGCGAATTAATTTATATGATTCTTCCAAATTTTATTAATATTCCGGAATTTCTTAATTCAAATTAAAAACTGAAAATACTTTGTATACACAGCACTAGCCAGCTACTATGTATGACATGTGGGTCCACTCGGGCTGAGTCAGCCCAGTCAACTATTGACCAGTTGTCTGGTCAATAGTCAAAGGGGGCCCAAGGGGGCCCTCGTGTCATACTCTATTTAGGAGGTGGGTTAGTGCTAATCATGCCTACCCCTGATTAACAAGGATCGAGGCCCACGTGGCAGTAGCTATTAGAGCATTTACAAAGGCATCTAGTCAGTTGTTTGTAACACAGCCCATGTAAGAAAATACATGACGTGAAAGAGAGATAAAGGTAAAAACTATCTAGGTTGTCTGTCTAAATACCGACGGTCTGTTTCCGCACAAAACGCTGCCTCTAGATTGCTTATTTTTCGTTGTACGAGTTCGTCGGATGTAGTGGGCTTGTATACCAGGTTCGTGGATGAGATATTTATGAATAGTAGAACTGTTACAGCCGGCCTAACAGATACCATTGTTTTAGCATTATATTTTTGGCAGTCTATAAAGCTGACATGTACATATGTTATACACAGCAGCCGTCTGTGCCGATGTACATGCCGTCCCTAACTGAAAATAAGAGCCAGCCACACAGGTGAGGAGCCTGGCGACGGTGGCCTCGGTTGGGCAACCACGCAGCCACGACAGAGGCCTAGGCCATCACCGGCGCACGGTCGATGGAGGGACGACGACAATGGGTGGTGGGCTCGACGCCAACGGGCATTGGCGGCATCAGGGAGCAGCGGCGTGCGACGAAGGGGGACGTGGGCGCCAAGGACAGCTTTCCGGAAAGAGCTCGCGCGCGAGAGGGAGTAGGGCGCGACCGGGGGTGCAGCGGGCGCCGCGACGAGGAGCAGCAGTAGGCAGCGAACACGGACGTGGGGCAGCACCTCTCGCGCGGGCGGCAGCTGTAGAGCAACGAGCAACAGCGTCGCGGGAGAAGCAGCAGCAGTAGAGCAAAGCAGCACGTGCGGTGCATTTGGGCACGGTCAGGGCGCGCGAGTGCACGCGGGAACCGAGCAGGAGCACGGCGGGCGCGAGCAAGGGAGCCCGGGGCGCGGGTTGGTTGCTTTGAGCGGGGGCTCAGTCGACAGCGGCGCATGGCGTCTACGATGAAGTATTTGAGGGGGGATGAGGAGGGATGGACGCGGGGCTCACCACGGAGCTCGGTGGTGTGCTCGGGGAAGCGCGGGGTGGACCGGAGCGGCTGGACGACGGTGATGGCTGTGGCGGATCCCGACAAGGGGAACGGCACGGGAGGCGTCGTGGGCGCTCCCTGGTGTCGATCTTGCGGCTTAGAGGAAGAAAGGGACCCTGCGGAGCTGCTGGACCATCGGGTGCAGCTCGTGGAGGCGCCGGAGCCCACCGACGTGGGCGGCGCGACGAAGCCGGGCTCGGACGAGGGAGAGGAAGAAGGGTGTTGTCTTTTGAACATGAGTATGCACATATGTAAAGGCGTGCCTACGCGATTCTTGCTTCGGCGAGTTACTTGACGGAACTTATGTAACTAGCGACACGAATAAAAATGATCGATGGATTTGATGGCTAAAGGCCCGTGTCGAGCCTTTGCTTTGTATTACTTTTCGTTTTTCTGGTGTTACAATCAACACCCCTAGGGTGTCATTTATAAACGTTCACAAGGGACTATGAAAATAGACTAGGACTAGAAATCCTAATACTACTAGGACTCGGTTTGGCTTTCTTTCCTAATCCTAAAGAAACAACATGATTAACTTCTACATTCACCTCCTTAATCTTGTTGCTTGACTTCACTTCTTGCACTCCGACTTTCCTCCTCATCTCGATGAACTTCTGTCACCGAGGGACTTGGTGAAAATATCGGCAAGTTGGTCTTTCGTGTTCACATGTTGAACCTCGATCAACTCTTCTTCAATGCACTCCCGGATATGGTGGAACCGGGTATCTATGTGCTTCTCCTTTCGTGATGAACCGGATTTTTGCACAACGAGATTGCAACTTGGTTATCGATCTTCAGAGACACCTTCTGCACCTCCCGCTTTGCAAGAATAGCTAGGAGTCTTCTTAGCCACACTGCTTGACAAGCCGCCGTGCTTGCCGCTATGTATTCTGCCTCACATGAAGACAGTGCCACCACCTTTTGCTTCTGAGAATTCCAGCTAATCAGATTCGGGCCAAGGTAGAAAACCATGCCCGTTGTGCTCTTTCGGTCATTAACATCACCTGCCATGTCACTATCTGAATATCCACGAAGGATCAATCCTTCCTTTCCCTTTCTGTACGTGCAACCAAGATTAATGATGCCTTTCACATAGCGCAAGATTTGATTGATCGCGCTCATGTGCTCGGTTTTCGGATTCTCCATTAAACAACTCGCGATCCCGACTGAATAAGCCAAGTCAGGTCGGGTATGCACCAAATATCTTAGGCTGCCCACAACACTTCGATACATTGTGGTGTCCACCGGCGGATTTGAGCTACGCTTGCTCAACTTATGACGTTGGTCCATTGGAACTTGTGTCTCGTAGCAATCTGACATGCCACACTTTTCCGATAACTTGACTGCATAAGCCGATTGACATAGGGAAATCTCTCCGTAGCTTGGTTCACTTCGATGCCCAAGTAATAGCTGAGTAATCCCAGATCGCTCACGCTAAGCTTGTTCTTCATTTGCGCCTTGAAACGTTCAATTTCTTGTACGCTATCTCCGGTGATAATCAGATCGTCGACGTAAACTCCAACTAGCAGGTTTGAGCCTTTGGAGTTCTTTGTATAGACTGCGTGCTCGAGGGGACATCTCTTGAACCCGAGCGAGACCAAACTCCGGTCTAACTTTGAGTTCCAAGCTCTTGGCGCTTGCTTCTACCCGTAAAGTGCCTTCTTGAGCTTGTAAACTTTCCCTTCTTCACCTTTCTTCTCGTAGCCGAGGGGTTGTTCCACGTACACTTCTTCTGTGAGATCGCCGTTGAGGAAAGCGGATTTAACATCCATATGATGAACCTTCCAATCCTCTTGTGCTGCCAAAGCTAGGAGCACTCTCGCCGTCTCGATTCGAGCAACCGGTGCAAACACCTCATCATAGTCAACTCCTTGACGTTGTACGTAGCCCTTTGCAACGAGTTTTGCCTTGTACTTCACAATGGCACCTTGTGTGTCCTTCTTTAACTTGCAAACCCACTTCAAACCTATCGCCTTTTGATTTGGAGGACGGGTTACCAAGGTCCACGTGCCATTGCTCTCAATTGCCTTCATCTCCTCATCCATGGCGTGCGTCCAGCTAGGACTTTTGGTCGCCTCTACGAAGTTCGCCGGCTCCTCAACTTCGAAAAGACATAGTCCGGAGTATTCGAGCGTAACTGGCTTTGTGTACTTCTAGACTTTCTTGAGGGTCTTGTAGCGACGAGGCCCTGAGGAGTCCGTTGTGGCTTGCGAAGGAGGCGACACAAATTGTGTCGGTGTTGATGCACTTGAGGAAGACGACTGAGACCCTGGTATGTCATCGACATCCGTGTCGTCGGCGTAGTTGTTGTGACCGTGACCATCATCTTGATTGTCGTCGTCACTATGCGCCTCGTTGTCGATGTTGTCATCGAGATCTCCGCCTGTGTCGTGCGCGGCGTTGTCGCTATCTCCTTGCGACCTATGCGCGTCGTCGTCGGTGTCGGCACCATGATGATCACTACCATTGTGGTCACCTTGGTTGCGCATCTTGCCAACCACTTGGACATCCTCCCCTGCATCATCATCAGTTGGAAATTCAACCGTGAATATGTTACTGTTTGGAGCATTGTCAGTTGCGGCGCTCCAATTCCACGCTTGGTTTTCTTCAAACACGACGTCGCGTGAAATCCGTAGACGCTTGGTTTGTGGATCATAGAAGCGGTATGCTTTGGTGCCGGAACTCCTCTCGTATCCGATGAACACCATCTTGGTGCTACGATCGGCAAGCTTTGAGAGATGCGGCTCCGCCGTCTTCACATGTGCCACACACCCGAACGTCCATAGATGAGACACATTCGGCTTACGTCCGTAAATTGCTTCATACGGAGTCTTGCCGACCACCGCCTTCGTTGGAGCCCGGTTGAGAAGATAGACCGCCGTCGAAACAGATCTCCCCAAAAAGTCCCCGGCAGGTTCTTGCTCTTGAGTAAACTCCTTGCCATGTCAACGACGGTTCGATTGCGCCTTTCAACGACCCCGTTCTGCTGCGGCGTGTAAGGTGCCTTGAGGAACCTTTTTATGCCAATCTTCTCGCACTAATCGTTGAATTCATTCGACGTAAATTATCCGTCGCGATCTGTCCGTAGAGCGCGAACCTTCAACTTGTGTTCCATCTCTGTTGCAGCCTTCAGCTTCTTGAACGCTTCAAACGCCTCATCTTTAGATCGTAGGAGAACGACCCACATATATCTCGAGTAGTCGTCTACCACGAGGAATAAATACTTCTTTCCCGCGTGAGTTGCTGGGGTGATAGGGCCACATAGATTACCATGGAGCAGCTCGAGTGCATCACTTGCACGATAGGTAGACTGAGCAGGGAACGGCCTGCGGTGCTGTTTTCCAACCAAGCACCCGTCACATACTCGATCAACATGGTCGATAAATGACATCACCATCTCCATCTTTGCCATCTTCTTCAAGGCGTAGAAGTTAACGTGTCCAAATCTAGCATGCCATAACCACGAATCATCATCACTCTTGGCGAGCCAACACTCCGGTTGAGAATGATCAAGGTTGAGGATATAGAGCCTATTCCGTGTGCGATTAACACGAGCTAGCACGTTTCGGAGGTTGTCGAAGATCGTCATCACTCCGTTCTCGATATTCACCTTGCATCCATTCTCGTCAAGCTTCCCAATAGAGATAATGTTGTTGCGAAGCCGTGGGATATAGTACACTCCGGTGAGTATGCGATGTTCGCCTGTGAGACCCTCGAAGAGGACAGATCCTTGCCCACAAATCTCCACAGCTAAACCATCACCGAACTTGACCGAGCCTTGAACATCATATTCCAGCTCGAGAAATTTCTCCTTGCATCCCGTCATGTGGTTACTGGCACCCGTGTCGAGATACCACGACACATTGTGATCCCCAGATAACTTAGGTGTCACATTCTTCTCATGAAGTAGCACCTTCCGGGTTGGTTTCACAACCACCGTTTCAGCGAGATCACAAACTTCGGCCATCAGAAGACCTGGACCTTCGTCTTCCTGCTTTGCCAAATTTGCCTTGATCTCCCGCTTGTTAGGCTTCGGACAATCCTTTGCAAAGTGACCCATCTCGTTGCAGTTATAGCACTTAACCTCGGATAAATCCAAGTTCCGGGGCTTCCGCCCTTTAGATTGGTCCGCCTTACCACGACCTTGTGGCTTGCCTTTTCCTTTGCCTTTTCTGGTTTGTCCATCGCGCTTCACGTTGCTTGAGCCTTCGCCACCATCACGCCTTCCTTTGCTACTTGGGGCCTCCCAATCTGCACGCGAGTACATGAGTAGGTTGCTACCTCCTCCTTTGCCTTTCTGACAGCCACGAGCATTATCTTCGCATGTCCGCAAGCGTCTGATTGCCTCCGTTATGGTTATGTCGTCGATGTCATAAAGCTGCTCGAGCGTGCCGATGATGTACGTGAATTTATCAGTCACCGAATTGAAAATTTTCTCCACAATCTCGGTCTCATCGAGCTTTGCACCAAGCGCGCGGATCTCTCCCACCAAAGTAGTAAGACGCATGGCATAGTCGTTCACCAATTCAGTTTCCTCCATCTGCAACTTGTGAAATTGGCGCTTCAGCACTTGTGCCCGAGCCTTGGTGACGCGATCTTCTCCGATCCTCATCTTCTTGAGTGTCTTCCACACCTCTCTTGCCGTCTCGAACTCCGCCAATGTCATTAGCACGGAATGCGACACGAACTATGCTATGGCGGCCATGGCACCTTCGTCGGACTCGTCATCGACGTCGTCGTCCGTGATTCCCTGCCACACTCGAAGGGTTCGGAGAATAATTTTCATCTTCACCACCCACATGCCATAGTTGGCGTCGGTGAGCATCCGGTACTCGATGGGGATGTTGCGATGCACGTGGACGTTGGCGCCGCTCGTTCCCGCACCACTGGTTTCTGACTTGACGCCCTTCTTCACCTTGTCGCCGTTCTTGTTCGCCTTGGCACCGCCCTTGCCGGACTTGACCGACTCAACGTCGATGTCCGTCATCGTAGATCGTAGATCGTCGAGGCTCTAGATACCAATTGTTGGCTTTTGAACGTGCGTATGCAGCTGTATAGGCGTGCCTATGCGATTCTTGCTTCGACCGGCTACTTGACGGAACTTGCGTAACTAGCGACACGAATAAAACTGATCGATGGATTTGATGGCTAAAGGCCCGTGTCGAGCCTTTGCTTTGTATTGCTTTTCATTTTTCTGGTGTTACAATCAACACCCCTAGGGTGTCTTTTATACACGTTCACAAGGGACTATGGAAATAGACTAGGACTAGGAATCCTAATACTACTAGGACTCGGTTTGGCTTTCTTTCCTAATCCTAAAGAAACAACATGATTAACTTCTACAAAGGGAAGCGGGGTAGCGTTCGCGCGGAGGGAGGGTGCCGACGTTATATAGACGCGGGATGGCTGGCATCGTGCCCTCACCAGCAAGGGCATGGCCAGATGGCCGCCACGATCCTCCTACCTCCCTGTAGCAGGAGGTTGGGGTGAGTGGGGTGCGTTGGACCGACTAGGAGGCTAAGGCCGAGGGGAAAACAAGGGGAGGGGCTTTCCTTTCTATTACCTTTTCAGGTTTTTATTAATTTATTTCTACGGTTTTAGTTTACTTCCTCAACAAAAGACTTTGTAAATTATGGAGTTTGGCCCAATATTTATTTTACACTGCTATACAAGTTTTGGGGGCAATTGAAATAAGTTTGAAATTCATATAATTCAAAAGGGCAATTAAACAATAATTTGGCATGTGTTATAAATGTTTTGAGACATTAAAATACTTTGTAAAAAGTTTGTTACATTTTTTATAAATATCAGGTGAATATTTGTAACCCCATCATGATTTTTGTTTTTAGTTTTGCCAAAATATTTAAATCATTTATTAGTTGAATTTTGAATTTCAGAAGGGATTTGAAGTGAGATTTGATTCAATGTGATTATGCACTGTTTAAAAAATGGATTAGCTTAGTCTTGTGATCACTCTAGTTTGATTACATAGGTTACTATAGCTCATTACGTTTGGGGTGTCACAACAAGATAAACACCATACCATATTCATGACATGATGTGCAAGCAATTATGATGCATGTCCATTTAATTATGCAAGTCACGATAAAGCATAATAATCAATTTCTACATATTAAGTGAAGCTCAATATGCAACGAGTTGCATATTGACAAAAGTTCATAGTTAAATTACTTAGTTCCCTCTCGTTTAAGTGCAAGACAATATTGAATGTTTTTAACATGACAAGAGGTGAAGCGTAAATAAACTATCCGTCTTGGCATTTTAAATGAGATCGGACACAACATATAGTATTTTCGAAACAATCTCATATGCAAATTAAGATTTTGATATTGTTCTACCTAGAACACATTTAGAGTTGTTAAATAGCAAAATAAGTTTCACCATTTTATTCTACGCATTTTTCTAGTCAAGATACATATGTACATCATTTTAATCGGAGCTACTGTTATTTAGTTATGAAATAAATCATATTAACATGGCATTTAAGAAAATTAATATAAACAACAGCTTTAAACATTTTTAAATGGTTGAAAGCTGAATATTGTGAATATACACAAAATTTTAGTCAAGTTTCATATATAAATTGTTCTAATCCGATGCACGGTTGAAATTTAAATAAATTTTGCAAAACACAACATTTTACTGGAATTTTGAGCATTTTCTAAATATATACAAAAGAAATAAAACAGCAGGGGGGACGAGGTGAGCCAACCACTGCCAATGACCAGCAGGCCTCTGGTGGTGAGGTGGCAGAGTTGAGGTGTGGAGACCGTGTGTGAAAATAGGAAGAAACAACAAAAATAAAGTAGAGACAAAAATGGGGGCGATATGGGGGCGGGCTGGTTTCGAACCGAGGAGGTTTTTCCCTATATAAATCTCTTTCTTCCTCCCCCCGCTTCGTTCGATCGCCCGCATCCCGTTTCATCCCATGTGAGAAGAAGTAGTGAGAAAAAAAGGGAAACAACCACGACCCCATGAACACCTCGTCCCACGTTTCCAATCTCCCCCGACACCCTCGTCCTCGTTCGGTCGTTCCCGTCTCTCACCCCCGACCCTTCCTTTTTCACTTCATCTCATAAACACCCTCCCTCTCCTCCGCCGCTGGATCCCCTTCTTCATCTGCAGCCACACGCCCGCACCCATCCTTGATTGCTCCCTCTTGTGGGCGGTCAGCCTTTGCTCCTCCTCCCTACGATCCGCGAACGAGATCAATTGATGTGGCCGGTGGATTTTGCAAGCCCCGTCCGGTCGGAGTCGCTGGAGATGTGCGATTTGGAGGACCTCCAGCACCACGAGAGGGCGAATACTCTTCAGGTGGCTACCGGTCGCGTGCGTGATCCACCAATAAATGGTCAACCCTGGCACCCTCTGTTTCCCTCGCCCAGCGTCGGCCACTTTCCCATGTCTCGTGAGAGCATAAGTGTCCAGGAACGATGGAGTAGTGGTGGCCTAAGAAAGAGATCACAACGATGGTCTACTTCCAATATGTCTCTTCATGTTGCATTGGTAATATCTCTCTCTCTCTATATATATATATATATGTTGCGTTCTGGTAATCTGTCTCTGTTGAGGAGCACGCATCACACAAACTGATGAAGACTGGCAACGGACAGATGGGAGACTGGCTGGTGCGCAACAGACAATGGGAGGTGGTAGGACCGTGGGATTAAGCAAGTATGCACAGGAGGTCGCCGGTGGAAATCCGGCAAGTGGCGGTGGCATAAAGGTCTTGTAGTTAGATGTTTGCATTTTACCTAGATGAGACTTTTTTGCAAGTTTAGCTAGATGAATACTTATAGCATTGATTATTGTTGTACTCTCATGTATGGATTATGCTGATTCTTAAATTGCCGAAACACCCACTGATAAAAATCACTCAGTGCTGCTTTTTATTGTGGAACCTCGTTGTATGTGTGAACTTAATTATACTCTTGGTCTTGGCGCAGGGCCGGAGCCTATAAGGCTGCTCATAGTGGGGAGTAACATATGCAAGATATAAAAAATTATCAAAAAATTCAATGAATCTGTTTATGGCATTTTCTGTCATGATAGAACAACTTATATCCTCTCGTTTGGACAACTTGTATAAATGACAATTAAATAACCACATATGGAGTTTAAATTTGAACCTTTGCTTGAAACCAACTTCATTTAATATGGTTTCTACATGCATTAACTCAATCAACAACATGTTGCCATGTTATGATCATGCATCATAGTGTTGCATTTCCGTGAAGTAAATGTTGTTCTTTTCCTATTTCCGATTGTTGTTCCCTCTCTGTAGATAATGTTCCAGCGTTTTGATTGTTGATAGTGATCAAGATACGAACTATCTTCAGAACTGTCATGCAAGCAACGACCCCTTGAGCATATTGATACAAACCCACTCTCTCACTCCTGCTCTCTTTTAGTTCATTAGGACAATAATGATTCAAATGTTACATGTTCTTGGTAGCTGAACCCATTTCTTTGCATCACTTATGCTTGTGAAAGTAAATAGTTGAAACCACTTAGCATGAGTACCACCTGCCTCAGCCTTGATGTGCCTACTCATCCATGCTTGTTTACTGTGTCTGCTATGCTTAGACTCATGTCTGGTCTGATCCATCTGGGCGATGAATCAGAATGTTGTGGTCATTGTCCAAACGAGAGGATATAAGTTGTTCTATCATGCATATGTTACTATTGTATGATACTACCTTCATAGTACATAATATCATAAACTAGTATCATAGGTGTTCTTATTTATTGACATGCATGACACATAATAGCATAGCATTTAACATGATACGGTATCTACCTATGTTACTATAACCCCCTCTCTCTCTCTTCTTTAATTACTTGCCACATCACCATGTTTGCTAGTCCCAAGACTATGTTACTAGCTATGATACCCCCACTATGGCCAACCTAAGACGCTGAGTGTTCCTATTGCTGCTGTAAGCATTTGATTAGATTATGTTTTCACCTGGAGTTCATGACCAATTGATCATGAGCATCAATTATCTTTACTGCTGAATTTCTCTTATTTTGGTTATATGTTGATGGCACGACAAAGCGGGCATACATCACGAATAAACTTAGCTCGGGGAAGAGCATCAAGAGGATGGACTCACTCGACGGCTTGTACCGCATGTCCCATACACATAGCGAGACCCCGCCGATGCGACAAGCAATGTCGAACCTGCAGAAATAGTCCCCACAGAATCATGAGGGTGGGTGGATATAAATTACTGTCCAACATTCATCTCCCTATTAACTGTTGTAATCTAAATTATGCTGCTATTGTAGCACATATCATTCATTCACATTCAAACTTCCTGAGATGACAATGTGTTAACTAATCAGTGACATTGTCTAGCTGCTTCATTTCAGGGGCCACTGATGAGTAAGACACAGAGGACGTTGCGGAAGAGGAGGTCCCGTCGGGGGAGTATATTATTACTGATTACCAATTCTATCTAATCTAACTTTTTTTCATGTGCCATGTTTTCTTGTTGCAAATATACTGAATTGGTGTTTGCTTGTAAATGGAGAGGAATGGGCACGAAAGGTATGCCTTCTATAGAAAATAACTTCCTCTAAGATATGTAGTTTAATCTGCTGTCACCGCACAAAATTTCTTTGCCGAAATATATAACACAGATTTAGAATAATTTTCATGTCTTTGTACAGGTGGGGACATGGAAACAGTAGAAGAAAGTGTGCACGTGGTGGCCGAGAGGGAGGGAGCAAAAGGAACACAGCTATTTGGTGAAAAACAAAATATATGTTTTGCCCGATGCAAGAACAACATAGAATAAGTGATGCACATACTTTGCTTGTTTTGTGACAACCACTTGTATTTTGCTATGTTTTTTAAACTAATTAAATGATATCTTCTTAGTTTTTTCAGAATTGTTTTCATCATTGTCTTGCAGGATAGGGTTGTTAGTAGGGTAGAGAAAAGATAAACTACCTCTTGTTCACGATAAACACATTTCTGGCATTACACACTCACATGTACGTGCTTCGACAAAAAAAGGGAAGTTAGGAGTTTCTTTTAGATACCATAATCTGGGTAGTAAGATTCCACTTGTGGAATTCTCTTTTGTTTGGACAACATCGGGTAATTTGAAGCCTCGTGTGTGTCGTGCTATTAGTAGAGATGTTTCAAACATGTAGAGATAGAGCTTTGCGTGAATTATGGAGGCGATAAACTCCATAACCGTTTGACGAAGAGGGTGGCATGTGGTCATGGAGGTTGCACATTAAAGAAAATAAATTTGAATCCTAGTATGGAAAAAAAATATGAACCACAAAACATTTCAGTTTTTAGAATTTCACTATTTCTCTACTGTTTTGTTAGCTTATATCTCCAAGCCAGATGCTTTTAAAATCCATCCTTGAATTACCTTTATAATTAGCTAGCTGCCCTAAACTACAACATTGATAGCAACACTCCTCTCTGGTTAGAATCTAATAGTGGAACAATATGCACACCATATGTTTAGCTGAAATTGCTTAAGAGAGAGGAGCAACAAGGGCGCGGACATGTACACCATGTCTAACGCTCCTTGAATAGGCTGCCTGTAATGGTAGTATCATAGGTAGTATCATGCATGCCAACTAGGCAATTTCGATGAGGTGGCATAGAATTAAATGAAGAAAGAGAGGGTTGAGTATCATATCATGATACCGTATCATATTAAATGATGTGCTACTATGTGTCTTGCATGGCAATAAATGAACTATCTTATGATACTAACATATGATACCATGCATTACGGATGTGGTATCATATGCATGATACTAGTATATGATACTACCCATTACAACCAGCCTTATTACTCCTTTTTTTAGAGATAACGTGGAGTCCCTTGGTGCTTTAAACCAATCATGTGTATGGGAGAAAGCACCACCACAAAGTTATGTTGTTTAAGACTAACCTATCCACTTCTAGACCATGTTCAAATGTTGAGCAAGCATTATTTGGGCATGAATACTTTTGAGTAGATATGTCTATTGGATGTACTTCCAATATTTTTTTTCATTTTTTGGTAAACTGTTGCGTCCGAAGCTACAAGCCTACGACACGTATTTTTTATCCCTTGTTGAGGTTCTATTCATGAAACACAACCACGACTTGCTTTGTTGGGAGGCTACTTTGTTTCAACGATCTAATAAGATATATTATATTCAGTGATGTGTCCGTGTAATCATTTACAAAATTTAACATCAACTTATTATGTCCAAAACTCATTGTTTATGTGCGATTAATAGTTGTGGATATCCATGAGGCAAACAAAAGAGATTAAAAAGTGGCCAGTTTTTTCAAGGAATGCTTGTATAGTAAAACAGATTAAAGTAATAAATTTGGGTGAATACCCAACATTCTTTAAGTGATATTATATGCCAAAATTGGAGTGAGTTGTTTCTAAAAAAAATTATGAACATTTATTGGTTTATTTTGGATCCGTAGCAAGCCACGTGCACTCAACTAGAGATGAATCAATGCAAGAGTATTGTTTCTTGAGGCTGTAGATCTATTGCAGGTATGCCATTGTTGCTGGGCCTTTCTACTGCATTTATTTGATGTATATGGTTCTAGAGAGTACTACATGCTGGACGAAATTAAATTCCTTATATCTTACAAGATGGAATTACTAATAGGTAGGTTGACTAGACTCTCTTGGGATTCCTTCTTTCCAGGTCTTCTATAAATTTATTACCCTCGGTTCTTTACATTATTCGATCACCATTTTTTCCTATCCATGTTTTAGCTGAAGTGAACTTACGTTTTTAAAGAGATATTTCTATGAACATGAGCAATGGTGCTTGCTTCTTATGGCCCAATTGAGTTATGTGTTCATGATACAAATGTAGATAATTCTTTTGATTGAGACAAACCTATTAATTACAAACCATACTTCAAACTCCATTGGTGTACAAATATTACTTTCACGATTGATAAATCATTTTCTTAAAATATTGGTTTACCATGGTCCTACAAATATGGTGTGTCGTCATGATCTACATGTACTGTTTTTAAATTGTCGCAAAATATTAGAGAGAAGGGGACAAGTACTAACACTCGCAGTTTCAGTACCAATGCAAGTTTGTTGCAAAGACAAAGACATGCCAGATTAAGTTGAAAGCTCAAGCACGCGGCAGACAGAGGTGTTGTAGGAGGGCTGCCAATATAAGAATAGAAATGACATACTTTTACAACACACATATCCAAATTTAGTACAATCATTTGATCAATGTTGTTATATATTTTTATACTTATTTTGTGGCCATGCATGGGCATTCAGTCCTAATGATTTTCTCGTTCACTTTGTTGAGTCATTGTTCTTCATTCCCTTTTTTCATTTTCAAGTCTATGTTGTTTTCCTTGTATTATATGTCTCTATCTTTCCCATCATGTTGTTTTGTTAACATACATTTGATGATGAAGGTTGACACATGCTGCTAGAGGCCGAGGCTGTGGGTTTTGTGTTCAGTTCTACATGGAAAATGAAGGGACTCTGTGTATGTTTTTTTTAAATAGGTCAATTAGCGCACCCTATTCTACATGCAACTTATGTTTCAGTTATTCTTTGTATTTTTCAAGTGTGGCTCGAAGAAGGTTTTCCCTAGGTCTGACTTTAGATAGGTTGGATGGGCTTATCGTATTTCATTTGTGTGGCAGGAGGAACCATGCTTTATGATTGTTTGATGCTCTATATGGGATACATGGGAGGTGGCTTCAAAACTTATATCCATGTCTTTTTAGCCAAGCCAATGTGTAGTTCACAATATGCGACATGCAAGAATGTTATGTGTGTTGGGTTTTCCCATATGTATTTTCCAATTATGGGGTGAACAACATTATGAATGGCTATGTATTGTACACATGAGTCAACCTCTTCCTAATATGCATTTTCTGTCACATGAAGAAAGAACTTGCACCTCTTTCTCTAAGTAGCACAAGTAGACTACTAATAAAATACTTAAAAGAATGCTCAATAGACGAGTGCTAAAATAGAAAACTAAAAGTATGTTTTAAGACAATAAAAAAGTCTGTAGAAATATACATTTTACAAAGAAGGCTTGGACAGTGAGGATGAATGTTTTATTTCAAGGAGTGGATAATTATGAAAACAACTATTGCCGAGGAGAAGGGCCATGAGAGATAATCATGACATATGTTCGACAAACATTTCGCAATTAGAGCAATTGTTTTATAACTATATTTTGCTATTTCGTGGCAATGTATGGGGCATTCAACTAGTATGTATAACGAGCCAATCTGAACCAAAAACATAACAGAACGGTACACACAGTGATTACCATCTCGACTAGCAGGGTATTTACAAAAGGAAAACAGTGGCACGATGAAGAGCATATGTGCCAGAACGGATCTAGGAAATACAAAACCCTTTCGGCCATGGTGTTGTGCTCCTCCTCGGGCGACGATCAGCTGGACGATGACGGCGATGCCATCCGGTGGCGCGGCTGGGAAGCAACGGAGGAAGGCTGGGCTGGCCTGGGCGCGCCAACGGTTGAAGGCCCATGCGCGGGTGGAGAGCGAGGCTACAACGCTGGGGCATCGTCCTCTCCCTGCTCGCCCATAGGCAGCAGGCGTAGTGACATGCAATAGCGACGGCGCTCCAGCTTGGCGCGCGCGAGGTCTTGGGGCTCCGACGACCGGGGGATGGGGAGGAGTCGACGTGGGAGCTCCGCGGCATTATGAGGAACAAGCTACACATCTGCCGGAAATAAGCAGACATTATGTGAATTCAGGGAGTGGAAGGAGCCTCAGCTAGGGTTTTCATTGGTTAACAAAAGGGGAAAGTAGGTTTTGCACGCCACAGGTGGCTTAGGGTTTTATCGAGAGATATATTACATGCCCAAATCGAAAGAAGGTCCTGGCTTATAAAGGCCACTACAATCATAAAGCAGCTAAAAAGTAAAGGTAAGCTTGTGTTGCTTTTCAAAAAAGCAACATCGACGCGGTTCGGCATCGTGACCGTTGAAGGCTGCATCAACGGCTCTCATCCTTCTTATCAGCAAACCAGTATCGCGCAAGGTGAGCCGTTCGATGGCAGATCGACGCTTCAGGACGTTTCATGCATGCAGGAACAGGGGAATGCAGAGGTTCTGAATACTGAAGCCTGACAATTCCTCCCCGATAAGGGGCAGCTTGTCCTCAAGCTGCAAAAGAAGGAAAAACCTTTTGAATAAAAGTTGAATCTTCCCACGTAGCTTCTTCCACTGACATGTTGACACATTTGATCAACCATCTGACCACCGGAATGCTTATGTTGCCTTGAATTCTGGGAATTAGTTTTCTTTCCAGGATTGCATCTGGTTCCATCTTGATCAACCCATCCTCACACACTAAAGGAAGATTCTTGCAGGTACAAGTGATGGCCCAATGTGTTTCTTCAGCTGAGTCACATAGAATGTACTGTGTAATTTGCAATCCTTCGGCAACAATAATTTATAAGCATGAAGACCAATCTTTTGAAGAACTGTGAAAGGCCCATAAAACTTGGAGTGCAGCTTAAGGTGCCTGTTTAGATTGAGGGAAGTATGCTTGTAGGGCTGCAGCTTCAAGTAGACCATATCCCCAACTCTTTCCTTCCTCTTCTTGTTAGCATACCATTTCATTCTAGCTTGGGCCTTGATGAGGTTTTGCTTAATCACTTCCAGTGCTAGTTCCTCGTTTTTAAGTAGGTTCTCATTATCCTCACAGATAGTATCAAGTAAGGTTGACTCAGCTACCATCGGAGGAGGAAAACCATATAAGGCTTGAAAAGGGGTCATTTGCAAGGAAGTGTGGAAGCTAGTATTGTACCACCACTCAGCTAATGCCAGCTATCCATGCCATTTCTTTGGTTGCTGCAAGCACATACATCTCAGGTAATTCTCTAAACATCGGTTCACCCTTTCAGTTTGTCCATTAGATTGTGGATGATAGTTGGTGCTCATGTGCAACTTGATCTTTAATGATTTGAACAACTGCTTCCATGAGTTGCTAGTAAAGATTATGTGTCTTTGAGTGAAAATTACCACTGGCATCCCAGGCAATTTGAACAATGTATCAGAAAAAGCCCTTGCCACGGCTTCCACTGATATTGGGTGTTTCATAGCAATGAAGTGAGCATATTTATTGAATCTATCCACCACTACCAAAATCAGGTCCTTGTTTTCACATACAGGGAGGCCTTCCACAAAATCCATACTCACATGAGCCCAAGCAAAATCAGGAACAGGTAATGGTTCCAACAGACCTAGGTAAGGACAATGTGTAGCCTTATTGATTTGGAACATAGGGCAAGATTTAACAAGGAAATGACATCTTGCTTTAGTCCTTGCCAATGAAACACCAACTTCACTCTTTGATAAGTAGCTCTTTCTCTAGAGTGCCCCCAAGTTCAGAACTGTGAAATGTTCTCAGAATATCCATTCTCACAGAAGTTGTATTCCCCACCATAATATTATTCTTGAATCTGAGGATACCATTCTTAAAGGTGTAAGAGCTAGTGTTGTCCTTGTTCACAGCACATTGAGCAATAAGTTCCTTTATCTTGTCATCTTGGTTATAGCTCTTAACCACCTCTACTACCCAAGTTTGACTAGTACTGCTAGCAGTAAACATGGAAACTAAGTGCTTGACTCTGCATAGTGCATCAGCAGCTTTATTTTTCTTCCCCTTCTTGTACTCAATAGTGAAATTATAGCCTAGCAACTTGAGTAGCAACTTGTGCTGAATTCCTTCTGTTAACTTTTGCTCTTGGATATATTTCAGACTCTCTTGCTCTATTCTGATTACTAATGCAGTTGCCAAGAAGTAATGTTTCCATTTCTTAACAGCTTCAGTGATAGCTAGGGCCTCCTTGTCATAGGTTCACATAGCTGCAGCTCTAGGTCCAATTGTTTTACCGAAATAAGGAATAGGCCTTACTTCTTGCATTAGCACAGCTCCCAATCCATATCCACAAGCATCAGCTTCTAATATAAAGGGCTTGGAGAAATCTGGTAATGCTAGGATAGGAAATTAGTGAGTTTTCCCTTTACTAAGGCAAAAGCCTGGTCTTGTTCTCTGTCCCAATGGAATGCATCTTTCTTTAAGCAATCAAACAAGGGTCTACACATGCTGCCATAACCTTTGATGAATCTTCTGTAATAGCGACTCAAACCTAAGAAGCTCCTCAACTCAGTGATGTTTGTAGGAGCTGGCTAGTCCTGAATTGCCTTGATTTTAGAAGGGTCAGTACCAACTCCCTCTTGATTGATTATGTGCCCAAGTACTCTACTTCAGTCTGACCAAAATAACATTTCTCCCATTTGGCATATAGTTTGTTTTCTTGCAGGATATCAAACACTTGAATTAAATGTTGCTTGTTCTCTTCCATAGATGGACTTAATACTAGTATATCATAAAGAACACCACTACAAATTTTAACAGGCCAAAGAGCAGATTCATGAGAGCCTGGAATGAAGGTGGACCATTAGTGAGTCCAAAAGACATAACCAAGTATTCAAATAAGCCCATATGAGTTGAAAGGGTTGTTTTATAGATATCCTCCTCTATCATTCTTATCTGGTGGTATCCATTCCTGAGATCTATTTTTCAAAAAAAAATTAGCTCCTTTCAGTTGGTCCAATAAGTCTTCTATTACTGGGATGGGATACTTATTCTTGATGGTAATAGAGTTCAGCTTCTTATAATCAGTACACAATCTCCAAGACCCATCTTTTTTCGACTAATAGCATAGGAGATGAAAAGTGGCTAGTACTTGGCCTAATCACACCGGATTTTAATAGCTCTTCAATGATCTTCTCGAGTATTTCCTTCTGGTGATGAGGCACTCTATAAGGCCTCTAATCGACCACTTTTTCTCCCTCCATTAATGGAATTATATGATCACGAGGTCAACTGGGAGGTAATTGAGTAGGTTCTTGAAATAGCTGCTCATATATTTTCAAAAGTGGTTGTAGTTCAGCAGGTAACTCTTTAGTTATGGCCCCGACTTCTACAACACAAGTAGTAAACAAGAAAAATCTACACACGGCTTGTTCCATCAGTTTATTAGTGTTATCATTTGCTTCAGTGGGTTGTTTCATTGGCACTGTCTCATCAACAAATGTGATTAACTTGCCTTTCATAGTAGAAACTTTCATTTCCATTTCAAATTCATATGTACTGGGCTATATTTCTTCAGCTAATCAACTCCCAATATCATATCATAGCCCTTCAGTTGTAGCACTCTGAAACTGTCAGTAAACTGTTGACCTTGTATTTCATAGGGACAATCATGTGCTATGAACTCACTCCAAATTACATCTCCACTTGCTACTTCCACTTTAACTTTAGGAGTAGGAGTTGGTGTCACTGGTAGTTTAGCACCATTTCAGGTGATACAAAAGTGGAAGTACTGCCACTATTTACCAATGTTGTTGCAGTAGTGTTCCCCACTTTGACTATCCAAATAAAAGTGTTTTAACTGCTCCTATACCCATAGATGCATGCATAGACACCTGAAGTATTGCATTGGCTGGAATCTGATCCAGGTTTTCCAAGTCTGGATCACCAAAGTCAATGACATAAATGGTTTCAGGCACTTCCTCTTCTTGAGCTTCTAATGCTTGAATATGTGCTTTTTAGCTCATTTTACACACTTGTGTGTGTCCCGGCACCCAGGGTTCCCTGCATTTGTAACAAACTTGATTTTGCTTTCCTTGTTGTATCACTAGGTTTCTGTCCTGAACTGGAGGTACCCCTTATGTTTTTGGTTGTTAAAAAGTCATATGTCTTTCAGGTTGTGGGACATAAGCCTTGGTTTGTATAACAGGCACTGGAAGTTGGGCTTTTTCCATTCTCCTGGCGTACCAGATAGTTGTTTGCTAATCCTTTGGCTTGAAACACTCCACATGGATTTTGATATAAGTGTTGAGGCCAGACACAAAACTAGTAACATAGTAGTCATCAAGAATGCCAGGGTTTTCCCTTCTCATCATATTCATTAGTTGCTCAAATTGCTCCACATATACTGTAACTGTAGAAGCCTTTTTTGCAACATGGAAAGAGCTCACAATATCACAAGCTGACCCTATAGAAAATCTGTCAGATAAGTAAGAACAGAATCTATGCCATGGTACCTTGCTAGGTGCATAGCCAGTACCCCTCCACCACTGAACATCGGGTCCTTTTAAATATGATATTGCTAATTCAGTTCTATGTTCAATTGGTGTTCTAGCAGCAACAAAGTATTGGTCCAAGTTCTGAATCCAAGCTTCAGGGTCTTGTCCTTCATATTCACACATATTCAGTTTGGCAGGTTTCACTGTCAGCACAGGTCTTCTATTATCTGGAGGAGAATAATGTCTCTGTCTTTGCCCATCTCGCCATTCTTCCATTGTGCCTTCATCCCCTGGTGGTTGCTGGATTTGATGTTGCTGCCCTTTTGTTGGAACAGTCCCTTCTTTTTGGTTGGTGAAGTTAGGATGTCTGTAAGGAATCTTAGCAGTACCATCCAAATTCAGCTCTTTTCCTGTGTGATCTCTCAACAGGTATATAAAGGCCACTAGAGGTACCTTTATAAGCTAGGACCTTCTTATAAAGGTACCTGTTGAGACATCACACAGGAAAAGAAGGTCCTGGCTTATAAAGGCCACTACCATCATAAAACAGCTAAAAAGTAAAGGTAAGCTGGTGTTGCTTTTCGGAAAAGCAACAACGATGTGGTTTGCCATCAGGACCGTTGAAGGCTGAATCAACGGCTCTCATGCTTCCTCATCGGCGAACCGGTATCGAGCAAGGTGAGTTGTCCGATGGCAGATCGATGCTTCACGACGTTTCAGGCATGCAGGAACAGGGGAATGCAGAGGTTCTGAATACTGAAGCCTAACAGGCGTCCAAATCCAGGCGCGGGAGCGAGCTACTCCATGGGCGAGCTGCGTCCATGGCGTTGGGTGAGGCAACCTGGACAACGAGAGAGGGTTGAGAAAGATGAGGGGTAGGGGAATAACAGGAAAACAAATTAAGGAGGCCCGGTGCTCATTTGCTTGTCCGACGAGGCTGCTCATCTGCACGGGTTCGCACAAGGACGAAGATGACTACTCGTGGTCGGACTCGTCCAAAACAACATGGGAGGAGGTGGTGGTTGGATGGAACGATGGATTAATAGGTGGGGATTGGTCAGCGTTGAAACCAGACCATGTCGCTCCTGGTGGTCGGCGATCCTGAGGTGGAAGACGGTGTAGGGGTGGTGGCGCTAAGACAACTAGAGGGGAATCCATAGAAATTAGTGTTGATCAAATGAACTAGTCTATATATAGCAAAAAAATAGATTTGAACCCTTCTATTTAGATTGAACCGTGGGGAAAATTAGATTAAGGAGCCCATTTAAGAAATGAATGATGCTTTGGGGTATTACAGGGTTGATCCGAATCCAACCGTCACTATTGTATGTTTCGGGTTCAGGGGAGTTTCAAACTAGGTTGCGAGCAAGTCAGTGTTGTGTGCAGAGAGGTTAGGCGGAGATGAGAGGAAAGACGGGTAGCCTGACAATAGTTTTGAAAATCAAAACATGTTTCCATTAGACCGGCTATAGTGTCGCTATAGGTTTAACGATTGGGTATCAAACGAACTCTGAATGCGACGAAATTTGGTAGATGGTCTATCTACAGTAAAACAAGACCGCATGCCAACCCATTTCGAGAATATTTTTATACGCACTTTTACAACAATATTTTAACGGTTCGCAGACGCGGGCGTGTATAGTTGGTTACGAAACAGTCGTCGACGAGAACGGACAGAACCGACAACTTTGAATGCATGCAAGTTTTTAAAAAAGGCGGCGATGGAGTGTTGATGCTATGCAAAAGATGCGAATGATGCGATGATGAATGCGACAACCAAATAAATCACGCGGTGAAACTAGAAATAAATGAGAGACGTGTGGAGCGTCAGTCTCGGGCTGTTACGGGCTTGGGCCTTCTTGACATGGCCACACACAAGGCTTTGTTGATGAAGTTTCTTTAAAAAAATCGACAAAGAAGACATTCGTTGGGTGCAGATTATATGGGAATCATATTACACATAGCATGCTCCAAGTAACAAGCTGATTGGTTCTTTTTGGTGGAAAGAATACCATTGTCATGCTTTAAGATATTTGCCAACTTTAGAGTAAGGGAGACACAATTCTTTTGTGGTCTGACTGATGCAACATAAACTTCAAGATCAATACCCTGAGCTCTACTCCTTCATAAACAATGAAGATATTACTCTCAAGTGGACTTTGGAGATTGAAAATTGAGACCATGTTCCATAGGCCACTCTCTGTTATAGCACACAACCAATTACTGTGGTCCAAAACATCATTTTGAACATCTATGTGAGTGATCAAAAGGATACATGGAGATACTCTTGGGCCTCCCCAGCTAATTATTTCATGAAAATGTACAGGTGCACGATTACCCCAGTTTATTCTTTCATGAAAATGTACAGGAGCATGATTAGTCCATCAAACACCCATCACATTTTCAAGCCTATTTTGAAGGCGCCCACCTTAGGCACAAAATTTTCTTTTGGCTGGTCCTATATGACAAAGTCGACACAAGAAATCTCTTGCAGAGAAATACCATGTTCTTAGTATCTTATAATTGTGTCCTCTGTAGTGACCATGTGGAAGAGACGTCTATGCATATGTTTTGGGACCGCCCCTTTGCCCTCAACCGCTGGAACAAAATTATGCATGGTAACAAAAGAGGTATTTGAAGCTATGATGAGATTTGCCTGGCTATCTCTCCTTTACCCACTGATCTGGCACTTGATATCATTATCATGGGCTGTTAGAGTCTATCTAATGTTAGAAACTACAAGATTTTCAGAAAAGCTCCCGCACATTCCAAAAATGGAAATTCTACCTTGAGGGCCTTTCTATTTCTCACGTCAGGACCAAAGATGTCAAAGCCAGCAAGATGAAGTCATTGATAGATAGTTTCCTACAATATCCATTATGTTTTATAAAAGTGGCATAGGGTGATTGATAGGAGTTGGCCTCCTACCAGGGCGTGATTGATAGGAGCCACGACGGCAATGGCGACGGTGACAGGGGGAACCGGAGTTGGTGGATGGGGAACCCCGGTCCCGATAACGCCCCCGAGCCGGTAGTCTCTACTTCCTGGGAGGAAGGGGCGGCCGAGATGGTTGGCGGCGGCCACTGCGGCTGCTGATACGCCGCGGTGGCGGCGAAAGTGTCGGGCGGCGGGGGGGCATAGGGATCCAAGAGGAAGGTGCGGATGCCCGCGACCGCCTGCCCGAGCTCGTGAAGTACCGCCGTCATCTCTTCCGGCGTGAAGATGATGGTAGCAGCGGCGGGTGGTGGCACGGTGGTGATCGGCCCCGAGAGGGCCGGCAGCGTGGTGGTGACGGGTGGCGGCTGGGAGGCGGTGGGGAGAGGGGCACACATGATCGGGCGTGAGACAGCTGATACCAGATTGATAGGAGCTGGCCTCCTACCAGGGCGTAGGCGTAGGTTATATGGGTGGCTGGTGCGTTGGCGAGACTGTAGGCGCGAGCGACGGCGCTGCGTCGCCGTGATCGCGAGATGAGGAGGGCCGCCGGCGGCGGCTAGGGTTTAGGGTTTCCCGGCAGTGCCGAGCAAATAAGTTTGCTTCTTCTTAATTTTAGAATAGGTCTTTACATGAGTATATATAATCTCATAGCTAGATAAAAATACGATAAGTGGACTAAGCCCCTAACTATGAAAACTGGGCTAAGCCCCTAATTACTGTTGGGCCGCCGCTGGCGGCTATAAGTAGCCCGGGTCATAACACCTCTCTCCACCTACGCAAACAGCTCGTCCTCAAGCTGGAAGTCTGGAAACTGCTGGCGGAACTCCTCGAGCTGCTCCCAAGTGGCGTCCTCCTTGGAAAGGCCTTGCCACTGAATCAGAAGTCGCAAAACTCCATGGCTCAGCTGAGCCCTCAACTCCTTCTATGGACCTGGAAGTAAGCAACCGTTGGCAGCTCACGGAAGGACCGGCGAAGATGCCGGTGGCTCGCCGCGGAAAGGCTTGAGCAACTCCATATGGAATACATCATGTATACAGGCGCCCGGCGGCAATTGTAGCCGGTAGGCCACGCTGCCGACGCGCTCCACCACCAGAAACAGCCCGGCCTAATGGGGCCCGAGCTTGCGCTGGACGCGCAGGTCCAGCGACTGAGTGGTGCGGTGGAGAAGGCGCACCCACACCCAATCGCCTACCGCAAACTATGCATCATGATGATGGGCGTCATAGTACTTATTGGACAGCTACTGCGGTTGGAGAACACGTTGACACACCTCCACGAGGACCTCATCCCTACTGCGGAGAAGCTCACCTACCACCTCGGTCTAAGCAAGCCCTTCCTGGAACGGAATCATGGGTGGTGGAGGACGGCCATAAACGACCTCGAACGGAGTGGCACGTAGAGCGGAGTGGTAGGATGTGTTGTAGCAGTACTCCGTCCAAGCGAGCCAGTCCACCCAGGCTCGTGGGCGATCACCTGTAACTCAACGTAAGTACATTGCGATTACCTTGTTCACAATCTATGACTGGTCGTCGGTGTGAGGATGGAACGTTGTGCTCAGCCGCAACTTGACGCCCGCCATCTTGAAAAGATCGAGCCAGATGTGGCTGGTAAACACTAGATCTTAGTTGGATATGATGGACGAAGGAAATCCATGGAGACGGACTATGCCGTCAAAGAAGGTGTGTGCTATAGATGTAGCGGTGTAGGGGTGGCCTAGTGAAACGAAGTGGGCTTACTTGGAGAAGCGGTCTACCACCATGAGAATGACGGACTTGCCGCTCACCTTGGGAAGACCCTCGATGAAATCCATGGACATGTCCGTCGACACCTGTGAGGGAACCTTCATGGGCTGCAGCGGTCCTGCCAGCTGCAACGTTGTGGTCTTGTCGCGTTGACAAGTGACGCAAGACCGAAGCCAATCCTACACCAGCGCGCAGTCACCGGGGATGAGCAAGTCGGTGCGAAGGCGATGGAGCGTCTTCTATACTCCCTCGTGACCGTCCGGGTGAGCAAGGAGCAGGCTCTGGTGTAGGAGATCGCCGTGGTTCGGCACAAAGAGGCACCACCCATGGAGGAGTAGGCCGCTCTCTAGGCGCCATGGCTCAGGCAGCGCTCCCACCTAGAGCTGTTGTCGGAGCAGTTGGGCGTCTGCCGCTATCGCTGTGGCTCGACAGATATCGTTGATGAAGGCGAAGGAGGGGCCGGAGCGGATGCATAGGGCAGCTCCCTCTGCCTTGCCGGCGTCAATAGCCTGATCGGAATCGCGGCGGGACATTGCATACGCGATGGTGTTGAGGCGGCCCTGGCGATACTCAACGGTGAAGTCGAACCCAAAGAGTTTGTTGATCCATTGATGCTGCGGAACGGTGGACAGGCGCTGGTCCAACAAGAATTTGAGGTTGTAGTGATCTGTATGGGTAAGGAACGGTCGCCTCCATAGATATGGCCGCCAGCGTCGTACCGCCTGGACCAGCCCGATGAGCTCTCGCTCATAAGCGGCGAGCTTGTGATGACATGCAGCGAACGACCTGTTGAAGAAGGCGAGGAGCCCTGCACCCTGATAGAAGACGGCGCCGAACCCCACGCTGGAGGCGTCGTAGTCGACGGTGAATAGACTGTCGAAATCAGGCATCTGAAGAACCAGCCCAATCGTCAGGTCTTGCTTCAGTGTATGAAAAGCTTCAGACGCGTCGGTGTTCCAGGCAAACGCGGCGCACCGCAGCAGCCGTGTAAGTGGAGCGCAATCAGGTCGAACTCTCGAATAAACTTCCGGAAGTAGCCGGCTAGCCCCAAGAACCCGCGAAGAGCCCGAGGAGACTGCGGCGTCCGTGAGGAATAACGGCATCAACCTTGTCCGCATCCATGGCAACACCCTCCGCCGAGAGGACATGGCCATGGTAAGCAACAGACGGTGTGCCAAAAGAGCACTTCAGGCGCTTGAGGTAGAGGTGATGTGTCCGAAGCTCGTTAAGAACAATGGTGATGTGCTGCAAATGCTCGGCCCACGACGAACTGTAGATGAGTATGTCATCGAAGAAGATGATCACAAACCGCCGCAAGTAGGGGCGGAGGACATCGTTCATCAATGCTTGAAACGTCATCGGGGCATTGGCAAGGCCGAATGGCGTGACTAAGAACTCTAAGTGGCCATGATGAGTGCGAAAAGCGGTCTTCGCAATGTCGTCCGGGTGCATTCGCACCTGATGATAGCCAGAATGGAGGTCAATCTTGGTGAAAAAGCATGGCCCGTGTAGCTCATCCTGTAGTTCCTCAACAACTGGAATCGGAATTTATCCTTGGAGGTTTTCATGTTGAGAGCCCGATAGTCAATGCAAAAGCGCCACGTGCCATACGCCTTACGGACGAGGAGTACCGATGCCGAGAATGGTGAAGTGGTCGGTCATATGATGCCTTGGGCATTCATCTCTGCGCACTGCCTCTCAACTTCATCTTTCTGTAGCTGGGGGTAGCGGTACGGACGGACGGCCACGGGAGGTGTGCCCGAAAGCAAGTGGATGCGATGGTCGTAGGCCCGGGCTGGAGGAAATCCCTCGGGGGTCTCAAAGAGGTCGTTGTACTGCTGCATCAGACGATCCAGTAGGGTTTGGGCCGAGTCGGTAGAGGTAGCCGACAGCTGGGGTTGGGGACTCACAGCAGAACCGCCCCGCACACCCTCCGAGTGAACGCGGTGGCCCACGCGCCAAAAGACTGTTGCGGAACATCGCATGGGAAACAAAAAAATCCCTACGCACATGAAGACCTATCATGGTGATAATAATCTATGAGAGGGGAAATCGGATCCACATACCCTTATAGATCGCTAAGCGGGAAGCGTTAAGAAACGCGGCTGATGCAGTCGAACGTCTTCGCGATCCGATCACGATCCGTCCCACGAACTCCGTCCTGGTCTAGTAGTGAACAGACGGCACCTCCGCGTTCAGCACACGTACATCTCGTTGACGATCTCCGCCTTCTTGATCCAACAAAAGAGACGAAGAGGTAGCTGAATTCTCCGGCATCACGACGGCGTGACGGTGATGGTGGTGGAATTTACTCTGGCACGGCTTCACCATGCCGGACGTATCTAGCTACGGGGTGTCGAAGTTGTGGAGGGGAGGAGGGCTGCACTTTGGCTTGAGTGCCAAAAGCCTCTCTCCCCTCAACTATATATAGGAGGGAGGAGGGGCGGCGCCCTAGGGGAACCCTAGGGTTTCAGCCGGTGCAAGAGGGAGGAGGGAGGAGGCCTCCTCTCCCTGCCTTTTTCTCCACTTCATCCAACCAAGGCCTTCTTGGGCTGGCCACCAGCCCACTAGGGGATAGTGTGCCACCCTTGGGCCCCTTTTGGTCTTCTCACCGGCGAGTCGCCCCTCCCGGTAGAACTCCGGAACCCATTCGTTACTCCCGGTACTTTACCGGTAATGCCCAAAAACTTTCCGGAAGCCAAATGGATACTTGCTATATATCAATCTTCGTCTACGGACCATTCTGGAAACCCTAGTGATGTCTGAGATCTCATACGGGACTCCGAACAACATTCGTTTACCAACATCAATAATTCAATTATACTGAAAATGTCACCAAACCTTAAGTGTGCAGACCTTGCGGGTTCGACAACTATGTAGACATGACCGAGACACTCTCCAGTCAATATCCAACAGGAGGACCTGGATGTCCATATTCGATCCTACATATTCTATGAAGGTCTTATCGGTTGAACCTCTATGTCAAGGGTTCACATAATCCCGTATATCATTCCCTTTGTCCTTTGGTATGTTACTTGCCCGAGATTCGATCGTCTGTATCGCCATACCTTTTTCAATGTCGTTACCGGCAAGTCTCTTTACGCGTTCCGTAATACAAGATCTCGTGGCTAACTCTTTAGTCACATTGCTTGCAAGGCTTGTTTGTGATGTTGTATTACCGAGTGGGCCCCGAGATACCTCTCCGTCACACGGAGTGACAAATCCTAGTCTTGATCCATGCCAACTCAACGGACACCTTCGGATATACGTGTAGAGCACCTTTATAGTCACCCAGTAACGTTGTGACGTTTGATACACACAAGGCATTCCTCCAGCGTCAGTGAGTTACATGATCTCATGTTCATAGGAATGTATACTTGACATGCAAAAAACAATAGCAACAAAATAACACGATCACATGCTACATTTATAGTTTGGGTCTTGTCCATCACACCATTCTCCTAATGATGTTATCCCGTTATCAAGTGAAAACACTTGTCTGTGGCTAGGAAACCTTAACCATCTTTGATCAACGAGCTAGTCAACTAGAGGCTTACTAGGGACAATATTTTGTCTATGTATCCACACATGTATTTATGTTTCCATTCTATACAATTATAGCATAGATAATAAACGATTATATCGAAACAAGAAATATAATAATAACTATTTTATTATTGCCTCTAGGGCATATTTCCAATAGTCTCCCACTTGCAGTAGAGTCAATAATCTAGTATCACATCTCTATGTGATTTACAATGTAACAAATTTAACACCCATACAGTTTTGGTGTTTGTCATGTTTAGCTCGTGGAAGAGGCTTAGTCAGTGTGTCTTCCACATTCAAATCTGTGAGCACTTTGCAAATATTTATGTCTTCCTCCTTGATGTAATCGCGGATGGCATTGAAGCGTCGTTTTATATGTCTGGTCCCGTGGTGAAACCTTGGTTCCTTGGCTAAAGCAATGGCACCAGTGTTGTCACACTACAAATTTATTGGATCCAATGCGCTCGGCACAACTCCAAGATCTGTCATGAACTGCTTCATTCAGACACCCTCCTTAGCCACCTGTGAGACAGCTATATAGTCCGCTTCGCATCTCGAATCAGCTACGACACTCTGCTTGGAACTGTACCAGCTTACCACACCCCCATTACGAATAAACATGTATCCGGTCTGTGACTTAGAGTCATCCGGATCAGTGTCAAATCTTGCATCGATGTAACCCTTTACGACGAGCTCTTCGTCACCTCTTTAAACGAGAAATGTTTCCTTAGTCCTTTTCAGGTACTTCAGAATATTCTTGACCGCTGCCCAGTGATCCACTCCTAGATCACTTTGAAACCTGCCTGCCATACTTATGGCGAGGCTGACATCCGGTCTTGTGCACAACATTGCATACATGATAGACTATATGGTTGAAGCATAGGGGACGACCACATCTTTTCTCTATCTTCTAAAGTTACTGGGCATTGAGTCTTACTCAACTTTATACCTTGTAACACAGGCAAGAATCCCTTCTTGGATTGTTCCATTTTGAACTTCTTCAAAACTTTGTCAAGGTATGTGCTTTGTGAAAGTCCTATTAAGCGCCTTGATCTATCTCTACAGATCTTTATGCCTTATATGTAAGCAGCTTCTCCCAAGTCCTTCATTGAAAAACTTTTATTCAAGTAATCCTTCGTGCTCCCCAAAAATTATATATTGTTTCCAATCAGCAATATGGCATCCACATATAATATTAGAAATGCTATAGAGCTCCCACTCACTTTCTTGTAAATACAAGCTTCTCCAAAAACTTGTATAAACCCGAACGCTTTGATCACCTCATCAAAACGCTAATTCCAACTACGAGATGCTTGCACTAGTCCATAAATGGATCGATGGAGCTTGCATACTTTGTCAGCATTCTCTGGATCGAGAAAACCTTCGGGTTGCATCATATACAACTCTTCCTTAAGAAACCCGTTAAGGAACGCCGTTTTGACATCCATCTGCGAGATTTCATAATCGAAAAATGCATCTACTAGTAACATGATACAGACGAACTTAAGCATCGCTACGGGTGAGAATGTCTCATCGTAGTCAACTCCTTGAACTTGTGAAAAACCCTTTTCCACAAGTCGACATTTATAAACGATCACATTAACGTCCGTGTTCGTCTTCTTCTCAATGATCCATTTGTTCTGAATAGCCTTTCGGCCTTCAAGTAATACTTCCAAAGTCCATACTTTGTTTTCATACATAGATCCTATCTCGGGTTTCATGGCTTCTAACCATCTATTGGAATCTCGGCCCACCATTGCTTCTCCATAATTTGCAGGCTCATTGCTGTCTAACAACATGATTGACAAGACATGATTCTCGTACCACTAAGGAGCAGTACGTGCCCTTGTCGACATGCGAGGTTCGATAGCAACTTGATCTGAAGCTTCATGATCACCATCATTAGCTTCCTCTTCAACTGGTGTTGCCTCGTCAGAAATTTCTTTCTGCTCTGCGCCACCATCTTGTTGAAGTGGAGGTTCTACAACCTCATCAAGTTATATCTTCCTCCCACTCAATTCTTTTGAGAGAAACTCTTTCTCAAGAAAAGCTCTGTTCTTAGCGACAAACACTTTGCCCTCGGATTTGAGATAGAAGGTGTACCCAACTGTCTCTTTTGGGTAACCTATGAAGATGCACTTTTCCGCTTTGGGTTCCAGCTTTATGGGGTGAAGCTTTTTAACATAAGCATCACATCCCCAAACTTTAAGAAATGACAACTTTGCCTTCTTGCATTACCACATCTCATATGGTGTCGTCTCAATGGATTTTGATGGTGCCAGATTTAAAGTGAATGCAGTTGTCTCCAATGCATAGCCCAAAAATGATAACGACAAATCGGTAAGAGACATCATAGAATGCACCATATCTAATAAAGTACGATTACGACGCTCGGACACACCATTGCGTTGTGGTGTTCCAGGCGGTGTCAACTGTGAAACAATTCCACATTGTCTTAAGTGAGCACCAAACTCGTAACTCAAATACTCACCTCCTCGATCAGATCATAGGAACTTGATCTTCTTGTTACAATGATTTTCAACTTCACTCTGAAATTGCTTGAACTTTTCAAACATTTCAGACTTGCGCTTCATCAAGTAGATATAACCATACCTACTCAAATCGTCAGTGAAGGTTAGAAAATAATGATATCCACAACGCGCCTCTTTGCTCATCGGTCCGCGCACATCAGTATGTATGATCTCCAATAAGTCATTTGCATGCTCCATTGTTTCGGAGAACGGAGTCTTAGTCATCTTATCCATGAGACATGGTTCGCATGTGTCAAGTGATTCAAAATCAAGTGACTCCAAAAGTCCATCGGCATGGAGTTTCTTCATGCGTTTTACACCATTATGACCTAACCGGCAGTGCCACAAGAAAGTGGCGCTATCATTATTAACTCTACACCTTTTGGTCTCAATGTTATGGACATGAGTGTCATCATTATCGAGAATCAATATGAACAAGCCCCTCACATTGGGTGCATGACCATAAAAGATATTACTTATATAAATAGAACAACCATTATTCTGTGACTTAAATGAGTAACCGTCTCGCAATAAACAAGATCCAGATATAATGTTCATGCTCAACGTAGGCACTAAATAACAATTATTTAAGTTCATCACTAATCCTGATGGTAACTGAAGTGAGTTTGTGCCGACGACGGACGCATCAACCTTGGAACCATTTCCCACGCGCATCGTCACTTCATCCTTTGACAACCTTCGTTTATTTCCTAGTTCCTATTTCAAGTTGCAAATGTGAGCAAGAGAACCGGTATCAAATACCCAAGCACTACTATGAGAGCTGGTGAGGTACACATCAATAACATGTATATAAAATATACCCTGTTTGGTGTTGGCCGTCTTCTTATCGATGGGGCAGTTCCGCTTCTAGTGACCAGTCCCCTTGCAATGGTAGCACTCAGTTTTGGGCTTGGATCCAGACTTGGGTTTCTTCGTCCCCTTGCAAATGTGAGCAACAGAACCGGTATCAAATACCCAGGCACTACTATGAGAGATGGTGAGGTACACATCAATAACATGTATATCAAATATACCACGTTTGGTGTTGGCCGCCTTCTTATCGATGGGGCAGTTCCGCTTCCAGTGACCAGTCCCCTTGCAATGGTATCACTCAGTTTTGGGCTTGGATCCAGACTTGGGTTTCTTCGTCGGAGGGGCAACAGCTTTGCCACTCTTCTTGGAGTTACCATTCTTCCCCATGCCGTTTTTCTTGAAACTAGCGGTCTTATTGACCATCAACACTTGATGCTCCTTCTGGATTTCCGAATCTGCGACTTTCCGCGTCGCAAACAGCTCGGGAGTGATTTATTCATCCCTTGCATGTTATAGTTTAACACAAAGCCTTTGTAGCTTGGTGGCAGTGACTAAAGAACTCAGTGATTGCCTTCGGCGGAGAGCAATTCCTAGCTCACTAGACGGTTAGAGTACCCAGACATTCTGAGCACATGTTCACTGACAGACCAGTTCTCCTCCATTTTGTAAGCATAGAACTTATCAAAGGTCTCATACCTCTCGATCCGGGCATTCTTCTCAAAGATAAACTTCAACTCCTGGTACATCTCATATGCTCCATGACGTTCAAAACGTCTTTGAAGTCCCGGTTCTAAGCCATACAAAACTGCACATTGAACTAACGAGTGGTCATCCTTACGCGTGAGCGAGACGTTCATAACTTCTGGCAACGCAGGTTGTTGTGGTTCAGCACCTAGCGGTTCATCAAGGACATATGACTTCTGGGCGGCCTGAAGGATGAGCCTCAGATTACGGGCCCAGTCAACAAAGTTGCTTCCGTCATCTTTCAACTTAGCTTTCTCTAGGAATGCATTAAAATTCAGGGTTGCTACTGCGGGAGCCATTGATCTACAACATAAAATTGTGCAAAGATTACTTAGACTATGTTCAAGACAATTGAGCTTAGCTAATCATATTACTAATAATCTCCCACTGAAATAGACATCCCTCTAGTCATTTGAGTGGTGCACGATCCAAATCCACTAACTCAAGTCCGATCATCACGTGAGTTGAGTTTAGTTTCAATGGTGAACATCTCCATGTTGATCATATCAACTATATGATTCATGCTCGACCTTTCGGTCTCTTGTGTTCCAAGGCCATGTATGTACATGCTAGGCTCGTCGAGTTTAACCCGAGTGTTCCGTGTGTACGACTGTTTTGCACCCCTTGTATGTGAACGTTAAGTCTATCACACCCGACCATTATGTGGTGTATCGAAACGACGAACTGTCGCAATGGTGCACAATCAGGGAGAACACAATTTTATCTTGAAATTTTAGTGAGGGATCACCTTATAATGCTACCGTTGTCCTAAGCAAAATAAGGTGCATAAAAGGATTAACATCATGTGACAGCCCGATGCCGACGTTCCACAAGATTCCCCTTTCTTTCCATTTTCGTCGTGTGGGTATTTTCTTTTGTCGCATCATCATCGCATCATCTGCATTGCATCGGCGTTCCGTTGCCGGCAGTTTTCAAAAATTGCATCCATTGTCAGTTGCCGATTCTCGTCGTTGTTCGTTATGAGCCCGACCGCACTCGCACGCGCCCGCGGCATTGTCGAAACCCTGTTTTAAAAGTGTGTTGAAAACTTTCTCTGATCGGTGTGAAACTTGGCATGCAGTCGTAATTAGTTATAGCTAGGCCGCCTGTCGAATTTCGTCGCGATCGGAGACCGTCTGGTACATGAACGTTCGACCGTAGCGGCACCGTATTCGGTATATCGTCGGACGTGTCTCGGTGTTTTAAATAATCGTTGCCGCGCCCGTTTTCCCTCTCGTCTCCGGTAAACCACTCTTCACAGCCACGTACCCATTCCCGTGTGCAGAATCATTCGAATCCGACCGCACGGTTGGATCCGGAATGAAATTCCGGTTAACCTAGCCCCCTTTTCTCTATAAATAGGCCTCCCATGCCAATTTTGGACAGAAAACACTTTCCCCTCGAGATCCGCGCGCAGCAAACCTTAGCAGCCCGCCTCCCACCTCCTCTTCGCACCGCCGGGCCCGCGAGCCCGCAACCGGCCTGCCCGGGCCCGAAGCAGCGCCGCCGCCGCTCGCCCAGCTCCCGTGGCTGCTCTGCCTCGCGTGCTCCCGCAGCTAGCGCCAGCCGCCGAGGTCCTCCCTGCCGAGCTGCCCGCGCCCCTCGCGACCTCGCCTGCGAGCCGCTTCCTCCCGTCTCCCGCACACCGTCCTGGCCGCCTCCCGCCGGCCAGCCACGCAGCTCCTGGCCGCAGCCCCGCCATGGCAGACTTCCTGTCGCCTGGTGCCCTCCCGTCGCCGCCGGACTTTCCGTCGCCACATCCGGGCCGGCCAGCCCCGGATCCGGACCCCACCTGCGAGCCCCGCCAGCGCCGCCCCCTAGCTGAGCTTCGTCGCGAGCCCTGCGTGATGTTCCCGCGCCGCCATGACCGCCCGAGAGGAGCTCGAGGCGAGAGCCCCGCTCGCTCGCCCGTGACATCAGGCTCGCCCCGCCTGGGTCGGCCTCCTCCGAGCACGCTTGGGCCGAGCGCCGAGGCCCAGCTGGACCGGTCAGCACCGAGGCCAGGCCTGCCTCCTCGCCCCAGGCCGAAGCCTGCTAAGGTGAGGCCCCTCTCTCACCTAACTCGCGCACTAGGCGCTAATCCTGCCCCCCCCCCCCCCCCCGTGAAGCCCAATAGTGTTTTTTAGGTTTTAGAATTTAATTAATTTCACGAAATAGACGAATAGTGTTTTGCCCGTAGTTTTTATTCCGTAAGTCTGATCGCGATGAGTTGTATATGGTTTTGGTGTAGAATTTCGCATAGAATACGATTTCACAACTTGCATAATTGTTTGACGTCGTTTAGCGTGCCGTATGCATAGATTTACGTGTTGACTCAATAGGATAGTGCCCGCATTTATTTTCCGCGCGTGTTCGAATAGATCGAATGCCGTAGTAGAAATGTCCATGTTTTAGGAACCACTTATCCATGTATTTTAGAGTAGTCGTTGGTATTTTTGTGCGTAGAGACTTGCCGCTAGATTATTTTCCGTGCTTAGGACATTATCTTGCATTTAAGTGTGGTCAAATTATTGTTGTGCAACCCCACATATTTTATATGTTTTCGGGGTTCTATGCATTTAGTTTTAGCTTTTGGTAAGTTAGTTCGCGCGATATTTTGCCATGTTGCCCTCTTGTCTTTTTCGTAGGATTTGTTCCGTGCTTCGTTTGATTAAGTTCTCAACTAGAGAGTTGCCCTTTGATGTTTACTCTAGCCCCTGGTATTTTTGGTTGCAATAGAAATGCATGTTTAGGTGTGGTTTGGTTGCTCTCAAGTTGCTAGAAATAGTGATGTTTTAGGGATGCTGAAATATTTCTAAGTCTGGAATCTGTTATATTTTGTTGTTGTCTTGTCTTGCTTCTATCTTGTAATCTCTAGCTCTTTTGAGGTTGGTCCAATGGAGTTAGTTGTAGACTTTATGTTTCTCTAGCATGCTGTGAATTTTCATGCCATTTGGAGTCCTGTAGCTTATGGTTTTGCTGCTGTAAATATGCCTTCAGATCGAAAATTGTAGCTCATAAACTGCTATTTTCACTAAGTCTGAAACTGTGTGTGAGAAGCCATTTTGTGACTTCTTTTCCTAGTGATCCTTGATTCCATGCTAGTTGTTGTTAGTTGTTTGTGGTAGTGCTTCTTTCCCTCTTTCGTGACATGCCTTGGTTGAGTATATTGGGATTTTGTAGCTCGTAGCTGTGGGGCGTAGAAAATGCTATGTGGCGGATTTTGGCAGATTGTAGTGATATCTTGTTTTGCTCGTAGTTGTTGATCCGTAGCTCCGTTTTGATCGTGTCCTACATGAAACTTACTTAGAATCTCATGTAGTTCCATTTCATCTTGCTGGTTGTATGTTTTGAAGTGCTTGTGACCGTCGTTGCACACATATTGCATTCATGCCATCATATCTTGCGGTGCTTGTATCTTTTGAACCGTAGCTCCATTGGAAATGATCTCTACGTGTAAATTGCTTGTAACGACGCATAGAATCACGTGAACCTATTTTTTTCTGTTTAACAAATAGTTAAATGTGTTAGTTCATATCTGGACAGAATTGTAAATTAACATGTGAGGTCATTTCGGAGATGCTATATGTCATTTCCGACCTCATTTTAAATGCCTAGATAGATAGTTTAATTACGCTTCACCTCTTGCCATGTGTAACCACATTTAATATTGCCATGTACCTAATCCGGATAGACCTAAATAACTAACGTGGAGTTTCGTCAATATGCAACTCGTTGCATATTGAACTTCACTTAATGTGTAGTGTTTGTTTCTGTGATTTGCCATGTCGTGACTTGCATGTATTCAGATGCTCATGCATCATATGTGTTGTGCATCGTGTGGTGTATATCGTGTGTTGATTTGTGTTTCCGGTTTGCTTCGTTTCGATAGAGTTCCGCAAGCGTGTCGGATTGTGAGGACCCGTTCGACTACGTCGGTTCGTCTGCTTCACGGAGTCATTCTTCTTCCAAGTGGGATCTCCGGCAAGATGACCATTTCCCCAGATACCATTACTATCATTGCCATGCTAGTTTTATCGCTTCTATCGATTATGTCTCGTTGCCTACCACATGTTAAATATCAGCCTCTCAACAATGCCATGAAACCTTCAACTGTTCACAACCTAGCAAACCACTGATTGGCTATGTTACTGCTTGCTTAACCATGTTGTTAGCGTTGCTAGTTGCAGGTGCAGATGCTTCCCTGTGATAACATGGGTTCCTTGTTATATCACCATATTAAATGTTATTTAATTTAATGCACCTATATACTTGGTAAAAGGTGGAAGGCTCGGACTTTCTAGCTTGGTGTTTTGTTCCACCTTTGCCCCCTTAGTTTTCAGCTACCGGTGTTATGTTCCATAAATGAGTGCTCCTAACACAATCGGGGTTGATATGGGGACCCCCTTGATAATCCGTTTTAGATTAAAGCTGGTCTGGCAAGGCCCAACATTGGTACTACATTTGCCTAAACACGTAATAAAATTGCATACGGACTTTCCGAACCCCGAGGATAATTTAATCAACCCCCGGGCCAGTGCTCCTCATGAGTGTTGGTCCAAAACAGAGCAGCTTATTAACGCTACCCGGGGCAACTCGGCGTTTGGCGTGGTAATCATCGCTCACCCGCCGTGTCCTGAGAACGAGATATGCGGCTCCTATCGGGATCGTCAACACGTCAGGCGGCCTTGCTGGATTAGTTTTACCTTTGACGAAATATCTTGTGCATCGGGATTCCGGTGATGCTTTGGGTAATCTCAGAGTTGAGGTTTCCCACTAGGGAATCCGACGAGATCGCGAGCTTCGTGATTGAGGATTTCTATGCGGCTTGTGGTAATTTGTGATGGACTAGTTGGAGCACCCCTGCAGGGTTAAATCTTTTCGGAAAGCCGTGCCCGAGGTTATGTGGCAACGTGGAAACTTTGTTTAACACTGGTTCTAGATAACTTGAAGTTAATTAATTAAAATATGCCAACTGTGTGCGTAACCGTGACTGTCTCGTTCGTGAGTTCCTTCTCCGATCAAGGACACGGTGGGGTTATGTCTGACGTAGGTAGGTGTTTAGGATCATTCATTTGATCATCAGTAGTTCACGTCCGTTATGCGTAATTCATCCCCCTCTTATTTCTTGTACTCGTAAGTTTAGCCACCAAATATATGCTTAGCCGCTGCTGCAACCTCACCACTTAACCATACCTCACCCATTAAGCTTTGCTAGTCTTGATACCTTTGGAAATGAGATTGTTGAGTCCCCTGTGGCTCAGAGATTACTACAATACCAGTTGCAGGTACATGTAAAGGTTACTTGACGCGAGCGCGTTGATTGTTCATTTGGAGTTTCTTCTTCTTCTTCTTCTTCATCGATCTAGGATGGGTTCCAGGTCGGCAGCCTAGGATAGCAAGGATGGACGTCGTTCTTCTTTTCTCGTTTGTTTTCGTCCGTAGTCGGACCCTGCTCTTATTCATGATGTTGATATATTGTACTGCTGTGACTCTGATGTAGCTTGTGGCGAGTGTAAGCCAATTCTATTATATATCTCTTCTTTTCAGTACATGTACTTGTAACGATATCCATTCTTGCGACACGACGAGATGCGCTTCTATCCCTGATGAGGCCCTCGTGCCAAATTAAGGATAGGGTCGCATCTTGGGCGTGACACATCACATGCAAATCAAAAGTGACATGATATGGCCATGAACTTGTGCTTCTTGATCTCCATCACCAAAGCACCGACATGATCTCCATCGTCACTGGTGTCGTGGGAATGAACCTGATAGTAGAGGTGTAGGATACGAATGGAGAGGGCAGAGTCCTAGCCACCGCAACCTTTTACGCAAGATGTATGAGTTCAGGCCCCTCTCGTGGAGGTAACAGCCCTACGTCTCAGTGCTCGGGAGCGCTTGTGGTGTGGAATGTGTGTTACAGGGGGTGAGAACCCTTGTGCCAGAGGGGAGGGGTGGCTTATATAGAGTGTGTTACCCCTCATCAAGGCCTCCGCATCTAAGGGTTTGATCAATAGAGTTTAAAGGTGTACATTGCTGATAACGTACGTATGTAATTAATGCTATTCATGAACATCAGCCAAACGCTCACCTATTGGCCTCCCTGGAGTGGCTTCTGGTCTTCTGCGTTGACTGGTGTATTTCGAGTGGAGGTTCCTTCCAAGTGAAGGGGAACATCTTCCGAGTGACTGCTTACTAGGTGACCATGGCTATCTAGACGAAATCTTCTTCGTTACCGCCAAGCTAATAATGAGGTACCCTTGGGTAGGATATCTAGGTCAGGCATGTGACCCTACCCTAGGTACATATCCCCATCATTAGCCCCCGAATGGATCGGGTTTCGAGTGAGGAAGGGGTCGTTGCGGATTCTGTCGAGACATACTGATCTTGAATATATGTATGGGTTTGATAGAACTTCGGGTCGAATGAAGTCTTCGTCATTCACCTTGATCGATTCTGTTGCGAAGCATGCCCGAGGGAATTTAAATACTTGAAGTTAATCCGAGTGAGTGACGAGATCTTGAGATGTGACGGATCACTTCATTAGGTCCGGATTTCACGGGATTCGAAGGTTTGGGTTCCGCACGCTATGCGATGATGACGCAACAACTAGGGCTAGTGGGGCAATGACGCCTCGATTATCGCACCGTCATTATTGCCACGCGTCACATCTCCTCTATTACCGGGATAGGCAGAGATCTGGGGGGTCCACCAGTCAGTGACTCACTCGGGCGATTATAAATCTGGCCGGTGTTAGGATTGAGGCAGAGCTTCCATCTGATTCTTCTCTGCTTCCCCTCCACCTCCGTCTCGAAGGTGCTTCTTTGGTTCGTCTCCGTCGCTGCAGCAATGACGAAGGGCAAGACAACTCAGCTCGAGCGCGCCAAGAAGGGTGGGAAATCAAGGAAGCCAGGCGGTCGATCTGCGCTGCCGCCAGGGTGGATCCAGGGAGACTTTCTCCCGTCCACTGTACGGAAGGAGGACGTTCTGGAGCTTCTTGAGCATGGGATAGTGGCCGAGAAGTCTTGGAGGCTGCCAGAAGGAGAGGTTGAGCCGGAGCCCCATGAAGGGGGACGAGTCCTCCTAACTCACGTTAAGCGACGTTTCTCTCTACCCCCACATCCTTTTATTTGTGCTTTTCTCTATTATTTTGGAGCACAACTTCACCATTTTCCTCCCAATGCCATCGCGTATCTCTCCGCATGCGTCACGCTGTGCGAGTGCTTCCTGGGCTGCCCTCCTCACTGGGACTGCTCAGAGACATCTTCTTTGTGCGCTCCCAAGCAGTGAAGAAAGCAAACTCGAGTGACGGTAGGACTCACGTGATCCAGTTATGCGGTGGTTTGGGGATCCAAAAAAGGAGTAGGAGTATGTATCACCAGATGACCCTTCCTGAGTCAGTCCAGAACTGGCAGTCAACCTGGTTCTACTGGAATGATATTGCGACTCCGAACATGTCGACTCGCCTTCCTCCATTCACCTTGGAGCGATCGACTGCTCCTAGGACGATAAACATGTTCGAGGATGAGAACACTGAGGTGGGGATGTTGGTGAATGAGGTGGTTAGGTTGGTCCATAGCGGAGTGACGGGAATGGATCTTCCCGAGCCATTCCTTGCTCGTCGCATTCACCCTCTTCAGGCGAGGGACCACACCATGTGGCACTATTCGGGCTCTAAGGATTACACTCGGTCGCACCCGGAGGAGGTTTTCGAAGAAACCGTAGCCCAGTGGCTCAAGAGCATCACTGGACCCTGGGACAATCCCATAGGAGCCAAGCCGGTCGCACCTTATTCTGCTGAGAACAAACCACGAAATCTGGTGAGTTATATCCTTTATGATTACTTTCATGTCTTTGTCGAATGATTGGATCTTTGACTGACTGATTCTGTTGTTCTTGTTCCTGGTAGGAGTGGACAAACCTGCATTCTCCCGTACCTAATGGGGATCGGTTTGACATCGGAGGGGAGAGCGAAGGCGGCAGTGTTGACAGCGACTATGCTGAAGTTAGCGAGGAGAGTGAAGATGATTCGGGTGACAGCGAGGAAGAAAATCAGTCTCCACCACGCCCCGAATCACAGTCCAAGCATCGCCATGATCCAACAGCTACTCCAAGCAAGAGCTTAGCATCCAGCAACAGGAACGTGAAGTGCGACAAAGCTGTTGCGACTGACTCTGCAAAAAAAGTTGCCAAGCAACCTAAGCCTGATGCTCCTAAGCCTCGGAAGGCCCTGCCTCGGATGATGATTGTTGTGCCAGTTGCTTCAACGTGGGTAATCGTCTCTTACTTTGTTTTGTCATTGTGACTTTCTATGTATCTGACGACCGAGTGAAATTTACTTGCCAGAGCTGCTACCTCGGTGACGACGCCTGCTGGGGATGAAGAAAATCCCATGAACTTAGACGTTGTGGACATGCCTGCTCCTCAACAAGGTATGATAAGTCTTTGTTTTAATCTGTTTTCTAGATTGAATCCGTCGACTGAACTAACTGACACTTTCGATTGACGGCCACAGACATCATCCTATTGGATGATGAGCGAGAACCGCAACGTACGGTTGCGGAACACACTAAGTCCATGCGTGCAGCACCCATGTCGAGTGTTACTCTAGTCAATTCGACTGCTTTGATTACAATTCCTCCGACTGGTTCAACTATTGTGGCGACTGTGCCGACTTCGCCTCTGCCGGTAACTCTCGTAACCACTGCTGAGATACCGACTCCTTCAATGCTTGCATATTCTATGCAACATGACCCGGAGGATCAAACTGGAGCCGCAAAAGAAGCTATGATTCAAGCCGGACTGATGATGCAGCAGACCAAAGAGGCGTACGAAGCTAGTAAGTTGGCATACGATGCCGGTTCGGTGCTTCAAGCGATTATCCGAGTAAGTGCAATTGTAAGTTCATTTTTGATTGAGTCTTGTCAATCTTGCTTTCCTATCGAGTCTTGTCAATCTTGCTTTTACACCCACTGGGGGCACACTGTGTGGTTGTTTGTTTCTATTCCACTGGGGGGCACGCTGAGTGAATCCACTCGGTGTAGTCCCCGAGACAGCTGTCGAATGCTTGCATCGGCAGGGGTCTGATTTGAAGAGTTATTCTCCATTTTGACTCGGCCAGGCTGGACCTGGTCGGGTGGTTTTGTATCCAGTGGGGGCACGCTGAGTGCATCCATTGGGTGTAGTCCCCGAGACCGCTGTCGAGTTCTTGCCTCGGCAGGGGTCTAATTGGAAAACACGTTATGTTTCTTTTTCGTGGCTCAGCCAGGACAGACCTGGTCGAGTGGTTTATATCCATTGGGGGCACGCTAAGTGCACCCACTGGGTGTAGTCCCCGAGACTAATGTCGGTCGTTTACGAAGGGCATTAGTCTTAAGAACTTGGATGGATGCAGCGGGCCCCTATTTGGTCGACTGAACTGTACTTATCCACTCGGAAGTAGAAAAATACTAGTGTCGACTGAATTATTTCCTTGATGTTTTGCAGAAAGCCTGTGAGATTGGATCCAAGTATGCCAACTTGGAATTAGAGAAGAACCAGTTTTAGCTGGATTTGGAGGTGAAGACCAATGACTTTGATGCCTTGAAGAAGACACTCGAAGACAAGGACAAGGTCCTTGTAGAGGTTAAGGAAAGGTCTGAGGATGTTGAGAAACTCTTGGACATTGGTAAGTTGGAAGAAGAAAATGTGAAGTTGAAGAAAGAACGACTCGAATGGGGGGAAAAGCTTGAGCAGAAGGCGGAAAGGAGAAATGTCATGGAAAAGTTTCTGAAGGACTTCCTGACCAAAATGCTCGTGACGCTTACTAGTATGCTTCCTTCACCGAGTGAATCTTTACGAACTTTACCGAATGAATTGTGACTGACTTTTGATTTTTCCCTCGCGTAGAATTTTTCCTGGATTTTGACAAGGAGACTGAAGAGGTGGAGCCGTATCTGGACCCCTCCAAGTCACCTGTTCCATATGCCATGGTTGTAGATATGTTTCGTCTCAACGCTCGCCTCTTGAAGGTCCAGGGATACATTGCTTGACTGCGAGTTGCGGTGGAGAAGATTGACAAGGAGCTGTGTCCTGAAGACACTTTCCAGACTTATTTGGAGTCTATGATGAGCCGCCTAGGTGAGATTCCTCACAGGGTGCAGGCGTGGAAGAAGTCTGTTGTGCGATGCGGAGCCGATGCGACCCTTTCGCTCGTCTGAGTCCATTGTAAAGAAGCAAGAGAAGACAAGTTGAAGGCACTCCAGGTGGCGAATACGAAGAAGCTCCATTTTGAAGATTTCATGGAGATCTTCATCAACGGGGCGACTCGCATTGCTGATGGGATCGACCTTGATACCTTCGTTGAGCCTACAAGTCCTGGTGAGCCTTGATATGAAACTATGATCACAACCTAACTTTAATTCGCCTCAGTATGTCTAGTGTTACTTTATCGTTAAAACTTCGTTCGGGTGTTGAACCCGAGTACCTTTCGTCTGCATGGACGACTTTTAATTCTGTGCCATATTCCTTTGAATTTATCTGCATTTGGAGTTTGCTTGATTTTTGAATGTTCTTGAGTGAATAGGTTGCAATTCATTGGAAAGGTTTTTAACTTAGGCGATTGATTCGCGGCTAAGCCCTTGAGTGAAAGGATTGCCATTCACTCGGAGTATATTCTATACTTAGGCGAAGGCTAGTTCGCGGCTAAGCATCCGAGTGAATAGGTTGCTATTCACTCGGAATGGATTTTAACTTAGGTGATTGATTCGCGGCTAAGCCCCCAAGTTAAAGGATTGCCCTTCACTCGGAGTATATTTTATACTTAGGCGAAGGCTGGTTCGCGGCTAAGCATACGAGCGAATAGGTTGCTATTCACTCGGAAGGGATTTTAACTTAGGCGATTGATTCGCGACTAAGCCTTCGAGTGAAAGGATTGCCCTTCACTCAGAGTATATTCTATACTTAGGCGAAGACTGGTTCGCAGCTAAGCGTCCGAGTGAATAGGTTGCTATTCACTCGGAAGGGTTTTTAACTTAGGCGAAAACATGTTCGCAGTTAAGCCCCCGAGTGAGAGGATTGCTCTACACTTAGAGTAGTTTCTATACTTAGGCGAAGACTGGTTCGCGGCTAAGCGTCCGAGTGAATAGGTTGCTATTCACTCGGAAGGGTTTTTAACTTAGGGAAAACATGTTCGAAGCTAAGCCCCCGAGCGAGAGGATTGCTCTTCACTCGGAGTAGTTTCTATACTTAGGCGAAGACTGGTTCGCAGCTAAGCGTCCGAGTGAATAGATTGTTATTCACTCAGAAGGGTTTTTAACTTAGGCAGAAACATGTTCGTAGCTAAGCCCCCGAGTGAGAGGATTGCTCTTCACTCGGAGTAGTTTCTATACTTAGGCGAAGACTGGTTCGCAGTTAAGCATCCGACTGAATAGATTGTTATTCACTCGGAAGGGTTTTTAACTTAGGCGAAAACGTGTTTGCAGCTAAGCCCCCGAGTGAGAGGATTGCTCTTCACCCGGAGTATGTTTTGCTTGTGAAACTACTCCATCGGAATCGACACAAATTCTAGAAATTATGACTTCGACAAACAACATTGTTCAGTAAACTCTCTTATTACATCAATCCAACTGGTTGTCAAGCATAAAACGTCGGAGTAGGTCCGCATTCCAAGCTCGAGGTTCGTCGACTCTCTTCTTGAGGTTGTAGTAATGGTAAGCTCCATTGTTCAGTACCTTGGGGACGACGAATGGTCCTTCCCATGTAGGGGATAACTTGTGAGGTCTCTGTTGATCCACTCGGAGCACCAAATCACTTTCGTGGAACGCCGGATTCCTGACATGTCTTGCATGGAAGCAACGAAGATCTTGTTGATACGCATTCGACCTAATTAAGGCCATCTTGCAGTCTTCTTCCAAGAGATCCACTCCGTCTTGACGCGCATGTTCAGCTCCAGCCTTCGAGTACAAATCCACACGGGGAGAATTATGAAGGATATCACTCGGCAAGACAGCTTCAGCTCCATATGCCAAGAAGAAGGGTGTGCGTCCAGTTGACCGGTTAGGGGTTGTTCTCAAGCCCCAAAAGACAGATGCCAGTTCAGTTACCCAGGCTCCAGGTGCATGTTCCAAGTCCCGCATGAGTCGCGGTTTCAACCCTTCAAGGATAAGGTTGTTTGCCCGCTCAGCTTGTCCATTGGTTTGGGGGTGTGCGACGGATGCATAATCCACCCGAGTTCCTTGAGCAGAGCAAAAGCGCTTGAACTCTTCTGAATCGTAGTTAGAGCCATTGTCTATTATGATGTTGTGAGGAACTCCGTACCAAAATGTTATATCTCTCATGAACTTGATGGTTGTGCACGAGTCCAACTTCTTTATTGGTTTGGCTTCAATCCATTTAGTAAACTTGTCGACTGCAACAAGCAAGTGTGTAAATCCACTCTGACCTGTTCGAAAGGGGTCGACCATATCCCAAACCCCAAACAGCAAATGGCCAGACGGGCACGATGGTCTTCAAGGCAGACGCAGGCTTGTGAACCAAGTCAGAATAGAATTGGAAACCTTCACAGTGATGAACGATATCTTTGGCCATCTCATTAGCATGCAGCCAGAACAACCCATCTTGGTATGCTTTGGCAACAATGGTCCGAGAGGACGCGTGATGGCCACAGGTCCCCGAGTGGATTTCTTCCAGGATCAGTCGGCCCTCCTCAAGGGAGATGCATCGTTGAGCTACGACGGTAACACTTTCTCTGTACAGCTGATCGCCCATCACGGTAAAAGCTTTCGATCTACGGATAATCTGCTTAGCTTCAGCTTCGTCTTCAGGGAGTTCTCTTCTCAGGATGTATGCAATGTACGGTATTGTCCACTCGGGTGTGATCACCAGGATTTCCATAACTAAATCAACCACGGCTAGGACGTCAATCTCAGTCGAATTGGAGGTGCTCGTCGGTTGTAGGGGCTCTTCAGTGAAAGGATCCTCTTGCACCAAAGGAGTATGCAAATGCTCCAGGAACACATTGCTGGGGACAGGTTTTCGAGTGGATCCAATCTTGGCCAGTTCATCAACTGCTTGGTTTTTCCATCGGGGAACATGATAGAACTCCAAATCTTCAAACTTCTTCTCAAGTTTCCTTACTGCATTGCAGTATCCAGTCATGGCGAGGTTCCTGACATCCCATTCCTTCATCACTTGATTGACGACCAAATCAGAGTCGACGTATACCATCACGTGTCGAACGCCGAGTGAGATGGTCGTACGCAACCTGTAGAGGAGGGCTTCATATTCAGCCACATTGTTGGAGGAATCAAAATGAATCTGGAGAACATAGTTGAGCTTGTCGCCTTTTGGGGACACCAACACCACACCGGCACCGGGCCCATTCAAAATTTTGGAGCCATCGAAGAACATAGTCGAGTGTGTCGAGTGAATTTGAGCTGGCTACTGTTGTTCCACCCACTCGGCCTTGAAATCAGCAAGGGCCGGAGACTTGATATCTTTCTTTGCCTTGAATTTGATGTCAAAATAAAACATCTTAGCCAAACGACCCGATGCGTCATGATTGCGAAGAATCTCTGACAGTGGAGCATCGCTGACGACTGATATAGAATGATCTTGGAAGCAATGCGCCACCTTCTTCGCCGACAAGTATATTCCATAAAGGAGCTTCTGGTAATGCTGATAACTTTGCTTCGAAGGGGTCAATACTTCAGAAATGTAATAGACTGGGCACTGGACCTTATGGCTTTGCCTTCTTCTTCTCGCTCGACGGTCAGAACTATGCTGACAACCTGATTGGTAGCTGCGATGTATAAGAGCAGGGGTTCTTTGTTGTGCGGAGCAGCAAGCACCAGCTGGGTGGAAGCAGGGATTTGAGCTCAACAAACGCTGCTTCTGCCTCGTCATTCCACTCGAACACATCGGATTTTTACATCAGTCGGAATAAAGGCAATGCCTTCTCACCGAGGCGAGAGATGAACCGACTCAATGCTGCCAGACAGCGTGTGAGTTTATGGACATCGTGCACCCACATAGGGCTTTGCATCCGGATGATGGCGCCGATCTTCTCGGGGTTGACATGATCGCACGTTCGGAAACAAGGAAACCGAGTAACTTGCCTCCAGGGACTCCGAAAGTGCACTTAGCTGGGTTCATCTTGATGTCATACTTCCTCAGGTTGGCGAATGTCTCTGCTAGGTCAGTCAATAGGTCGGAATCTTTACGTGACTTGACCACAGTATCATCCATGTATGCTTCGATGTTCCGACTGATCTGATCAAGCACGCACTTTCGGATCATACGCATGAAAGTGGCGTCGACATTCTTGAGACCAAAAGGCATGGTGATATGACAGAAACACCCGAAAGGGGTGATGAAGGCCGTTTTTATTTCATCTGGGCCAAACAGACGGATCTGATGGTAACCAGAATAAGCATCAAGAAAAGATAAACGCTCACACCTCGCAGTCGAATCGATAATTTGATCAATGCGGGGGGGAGTGATCTTTTGGGCGGACTTTATTGATCTTCTTGAAATCGATACACATGCAAAGGAACTTGTCCATCTTTGGGACCATAACGACATTCGCGAGCCTCTCGGAGTGGTAAACCACGCGTATGAACTTCGCCTCCAAGAGTCGCGCCACCTCCTGACCGATTGATTTTCGCTTTTCTGCCGTGGACCGACGAAAATGCTCTCTGACAGGCTTTGCCTTCGGATCCACTATCAGTCGATGCTCAGTCAGTTCCCTCGGTACACCCGGCATGTCAGCAGGCTTCCATGCAAATATGTCCTAGTTCTCACAGAGGAACTGGATGAGCTCGGCTTCCTATTTTTGGTCGACTGTTGTGGACATGTTGATCGGAGCAGCATTGGGATCCGTCAGGTGGATGTTCACTGGTTTGACCTTGCCCGCCGACTGAAAAGTGGACTCAAAAGCGGGCACTTTGGAGCGCATCAGGTCGACAAGGTCGGCGTTCTTCCGATATTCCTCCCGTTCGACCACAGCCATCTGTTGATCAGCAATTTTAGAGCCTTGTTGCAAGCACTCTTCGGCTCTGTGTTGATTGTCTGTGACTGTGATGACTCCCCTGGGACCTTCCATCTTCATCTTTAGATACACGTAACATGGTCGGGCTATGAACCGAGCATAGGCTAGACGACCCAGGATGGCATGATATGCACTCTGGAGATCCACCACCTCGAATGTCAATTTCTCCTTGCGGAAGTTTTTATGAGAGCCAAAAACAACATCAAATGCAATCTGACCAAGTGACTTGGCCTTCTTTCCAGGAATGGCTCCATGAAACTGCATGTTGCTCTCGTTGAGTTGGGACATCGGAATGCCCATCCCCTTGAGAGTTTCTGCATACAATATATTCAGCCCGCTTCCTCCATCCATCAGGACCTTGCGAAGCCGAACACCTTCCACAACTCGATCAACCACGAGGGCATGTCAACCAAGAGTAGGGACATGGGCTGGGTGATCCGACTGATCAAACGTTATGGGTGTCTGTGACCACTTGAGATATGTGGTGGTGGAGGGAACTTCCGTGTTGACTTCTCTTTAGATGACCTTCACTCGACTCCTGCTCTCTACGTCAGCAAAAATCATCAGAGTTGCTTCAACTTCTAGGAAATCATCTTTTTCTTCATCGTTCTCCTTTTCAGGATCCTTTCTACTCAACTGGTCCTCTTTAAACTGTTGGATCAACAGCCTGCACTGAAGATTGGTGTATTTAGGCAATATCAGATTGCCATCTTCATCTTTCTTCATGTGGAGTACACACGGCTAATCCAGAACATCCATCTGACCCTTGGTCTTCTTGGGGGAAACTGTCCTTTGGACTTTCCCTTGAATTTTCCTTGTGCCGCCAGGGCGGCTACTTCTGCTAGAGTGGAACCATCAGCCTTGCGCTTCTGCTTCCAATTGGAATTGTCGCCAGCATCGTTGCCGACTGCTTTCCCTTTACCGTTGTGGATGCGGTCTTCCTCTTCGTCGTTGGCGTATCGGGCAGCAATCTCCATCATCTTCCTCATGGACATGTCGCCTGTACGACCGAACTTCAAGTACATCTCTCTATATCTGATGCCATCTTTGAAGGCACGGACTGTCTGGTGCTCAAAAACATTCTCCCCCGTGTGATGAAGGGTGGCCCACCGCTGAATGTAATCTCTCAAAGATTCGTTTGACTTCTGCACGCAAAGCTGCAGCTCGGACAAACCGGTTGGATGCTTGCACGCAAAGTTGTGAGAATCGCGATTCTGAATCGAATTGGAGCTCCCTTGCTAGGATCGTGAATCGTAGAATCTTAACCAGCAGGATCGTAGAAACTTAGATTCTATGAGCAAAATCGTAGAATCGGAGGGGCTATTTTGGATCGTAAGATTCTAAGACTTGAGTCACGATTCTGACAACTTGCACGTGCCTTTGAATGTTTTGATGAACACTCGGGAGAGGTCCTCTCAGCAGTAGATGCTAGAAGGAGCCAATTGATTCAGCCATACCCTGGCAGAACTTGTTGGGGAACGTTGCATGGGAAACAAAAAATTTCCTACGCACACGAAGACCTATCATGGTGATGTCCATCTACAAGTGGAGATTGGATCTATGTACCCTTGTAGATCACACAGCAGGAAGCGTTAAGAAACGCGGTTGATGTAGTGGGACGTCTTCACGTCCCTCGAATCGTCCCACGAACCGTCCCGATCTAGCACCGAACGGACGGCACCTCCGCGTTCAGCACACGTACAGCTCGATGATGATCTCGGCCTTCTTGATCCAGCAAGCAAGACGGAGAAGTAGATGAGTTCTCCGGCAGCATGATGGTGCTCCGGTGGTGGTGATGACCTACTCTTGCAGGGCTCCGCCCGAGCTCCGCAGAAATCCGATCTAGAGGTGAAACCGTGTGGTATAGGCTGGAGTTGCACGTGGCAAAGTTGTGTCTCAAAAAAAGCCCTAAACAACCACTATATATAGGAGGGAGGGGGAGGGGCTAGCCTTGAGGGACAAGTACCTCAAGGTGCGCCAGCCGCAAGGAGGAGGAGGACTCCTCCTCCAAATCGGTTTGGGAAGGAGGAGTCCTCCTCTTCCTTCCCACCTCCCTCTTTCCTTTTTCTTTTTCTTTTCTTTTGGTATTTTATTTATGTGGCGCCATGGCCCTCTTGGTCTGACTCCACCGGTCCACTAAGGACTTGTGACGCCACCCTATGACCTTGGGCTCACTCCCGTGTGGGTGGCCCCTCCCGGTGAACACCCGAAAACCATTCGTCACTCCCGGTACACTACCGGAATTGCCCAAAACTTTCCGGTAACCAAATGAAACCATCCTAAATATCAATCTTCGTTTCCGGACCATTACGGAAACCCTCGTTATGTCTGTGATCTCATCCGGGGCTCCGAACAACATTCGGTAACCACACATATAACTCAACTATACTAAAACATCATCGAACCTTAAATATGCAAACCATGCGGGTTCGAGAACTATGCAGACATGACCCGAGGCACTCCTCGATCAAAATCCAATAGCGGGACCTGGATGCCAGTATTGGATCCTACATATTCTCCGAAGATCTTATCGGTTGAACCTCGGTGTCAAGGATTCATATAATCTCGTATGTCATTCCCTTTGTCCTTCAGTATGTTACTTGCCCGAGATTCGATTGTCGGTATCCGCATACCTATTTCAATGTCGTTATCGGTAAGTCTATTTACTCATTTCGTAATACAAGATCTCGTGACTTACACTTAGTCACATTGCTTGCAAGGCTTGTGTGTGATGTTGTATTACCTAGTGGGCCCCGAGATACCTCTCCGTCACACGGAGTGACAAATCCCAGTCTTGATCCATACTAACTCAACGGACACCTTCGGAGATACCTGTAGAGCACCTTTATAGTCACCCAGTTATGTTGCGACGTTTGATGCACACAAGGTATTCCTCCGGTGCCAGTGAGTTATATGATCTCATGGTCATAGGAACAAATACTTGACACGCAGAAAACAATAGCAATAAAACGACACGATCAATATGCTACGTTCATAGTTTGGGTCTAGTCCATCACATGATTCTCCTAATGATGTGATCCAGTTATCAAGTGACAAAACTTGCATATAGTCAGAAAACCTTGACTATCATTGATCAACTGGCTAGCCAACTAGAGCCTTGCTAGGGACATTGTTTTGTCTATGTATCCACACATGTATCTATTTTTTCATTCAATACAATTATAGCATGGATAATAAACGATTATCTATAAACAGGAAATATAATAATAACTATTTATCATCACATGTATCTAGGGCATATTTCCAACAGAACCATCCAGCATCAGAGGCAAATGCTTCATGGCGACGCTATCATTGCCTCCGCCAATCTGCAGAGCCACTCGGTAGTCATCAAGCCATGTTTCAGGCTTGGATTCTCGTGTGAACTTACTAATTCCAGCCGCCAACCTAAAGTTGGTGGGAATATCAGCAGAACGGATTGCTCTACTGAAACACTCGGGACCAGAGACTACAGTACCACTTCCACTCGGACGATCACTATCAAAACCATCTCTGTGAGCTCTGCCTCTGTCAATCCTCCTCTGGGCGAGTACATTTCTCACATCAAATCCATGATTCCACACATCACCGGACGGGCGCATGTCCTCGTAGTGTAGGAACACATACGAAGCACTCCTCGAAGGAGAATGCACCCGACGACGATCATCACGGTGATAACGGGGAGTGAACTGATTCCGCCCCTCGTCTCTGTGCTGATTCTCTCAGTAACCCCCGTCTCTGCGACGCTGAGGTGACCCTAGACTGAAAATTGAATGAACTATATCAGCTCTGGGTGAATTACTGTGCAACCTATTGAGCGACTATGATATAACTAAGTTTTGTTGTTGCGCTGCTTGAAGAAAAGTGCGGATCTGCTCTAAGCCTCTACCAGCCTCTGAGTCTGATGGCTGGATAGAATCTGCTATCTTAGCGGCAGCTACAACATTTTGTACCAGAGTACGATATACCTCAATGTTGTCTTGTCGTCCACTCGAGAAGAGTTGTCGCTTACGCCGACTGGAAGTTGGAGGACGACGATGGCTGTGTCCAGTCGACGGTTCGCCGACCTCGTGTTCGCCGTGACCGAACCCTGGTGGGCTCTCCACAGAACCTGCCATGAAGACCTTCGCTGCTGGATTGCAGCTCTCACACTCAGAAGGAACATCAGACTGATCTGACACCGAGTAGATCGGGCTCCGGAGAGGTTCAGCAGGCTCGATGGCAGCAACCTGCAGAGACGACGGAGAAGACTCCTGGCGATCCACTACGTGCTTCACCCATCGCTGAAGTTGTGAGCGACCGAATCGCTTGTGACGAGGAACAGTGGGGCGAACGGTCGATAACGGAGTCGACGGCTGCCGAAGGAGTACGCCAAGGAGCTTGCACGGAAGTGCGTTGCCCCACGGATCGGGAGCGCCTCAATGTCGAGAGGCGCCTCCTGAAGCCATGCCGAGTCATCGGCAACGAAGATGAGCGCGCCAAAACGGATCTCGCCGCCCAAGAACGAATCGCAGCCGGAAGACATGATGCGGAGTGAAGATTGCAAACTTGCCGGAAGTCGCTTAGACGCCTGCCCCACGATGGGCGCCAATTGTCGTGGGAATGAACCTGACAGTAGAGGTGTAGGTTACGAATGGAGAGGGCAGAGTCCTAGCTATGACAAGCTTCTACGCAATATGTATGAGTTCAGGCCCCTCTCATGAAGGTAACAACCCTACGTCTCAGTGCTCGGGAGCTCTTGCGGTGTGGAATGTGTGTTACAGGGGGTGCGAACCCTTGTGCGAGAGGGGAGGGGTGGCTTATATAGAGTGTGTTACCCCTCATCAAGGCCCCAGCATCTAAGCATTCGATCAATAGAGTTCAAAGGTGTACGTTACTGATAACGTACGTATGTAATTAATGCTATTCATGATCATCAGCCGGACGCTCGCCTGTTGGCCTCCCTGGAGTGGCTTCTAATCTTCTGCGTCGACTAGTGTCTTCTGGGTGGAAGTTCCTTCTCAGTGAAGGGGAACATCTTCCGAGTGACTGCTTACCGAGTGACCACGGCTATCCAGTCGGAATCATCTTCGTGACCGCCAAACTAATAATGAGGTACCCTTGGGTAGGACATCTAGGTCAGGCATGTGACCCTACCCTATGTACATATCCCCATCAATCGGCACCACACCATGATCTCCATCATTGTGCTGCCATCGAGGTTGTCGCGCCAACTATACTATTACTACTAAAGCTACGACTAGCGATAAAGTAAAGCATCACCAAGCGCAAAAATTAAAGACAACCCTATGGCTCCTGCCGGTTGCCGTAGCATCGACGTGCAAGTCGATATTTAACTATTACAACATGATCATCTCATACATCCAATATATCATATCATGTATTTGGCCATATCACATCACAAGCATACCCTGTAAAAACAAGTTAGACGTCCTTTAAATTGTTGTTGCATATTTTACGTGGCTGCTATGGGTATCTAGTATGATCGCATCTTACTTACGCAAAGCCACGACGGTGATATGAAAATTGCTATTTAACCTTCTCGAAGGACCGCCTCGGTCAAATCTGATTGAACTAAAGTTGAAGAAACAGACACCCGCCAGTCATCTTTATGCAACAAGTTGCATGTTAGTCGATGAAACCGGTCTCTCGTAAGTTTACGAGTAATGTTGGTCCCGGCCGCTTCAATCCAACAATACCGCTGAATCAAGAAAAGACTAAGTACGACAGCAAATTGAACATCAACGCCCACAAACTCTTTTGTGTTCTACTCGAGATATCATTTACGCATGAACCTCGCTCTGATACCGCTATTGGGAATGACGCATGGGAACAAAAAAATCCTACGCACACAAGACCTATCATGGTGATGATCATCTACGAGAGGGGAGATCAGATCCACATACCCTTGTAGATCGCTAAGCGGGAAACGTTAAGAAACGCAGTTGATGTAGTCGAACGTCTTCGCGATCCGATCATGATCCGTCCCACGAACTTCGTCCCTATCTAGTACCGAACGGATGGCACCTCCGCGTTCAGCACACGTACAACTCAATGACGATCTCCGCCCTCTTGATCCAATAAGAGAGACGAAGAGGTAGCTTAATTCTTTGGCAGCACAACGGCGTGACGGTGATGGTGGTGGAATTTACTCCGGCAAGGCTTCGCCGTGTCGGACGTATCTAGCTATGGGGTGTCGAAGTTAGGGCGGGGAGGACGGCTGCACTTTGGCTTGAGTGCCAAAAGCCTCTCTCCCCTCCACTATATATAGGAGGAAGGGAGGGGCGACGCCCAAGGGAAACCCTAGGGTTTTGGCCAACGCAAGAGGGAGGAGGGAGGAGTCCTCCAATTCCACTTGGAAGGAGGAGTCCTCCTTCCTCAAATCGGATTGGCCTCCTCTCCCTGCCTTTTTCTCCACTTCGACTGACCTAGGCCTTCTTGAGCTGGCCACCAGCCCACTAGGGGTAGGTTTGCAACCCTTGGGCCCCTTTTGATGTTCTCACGGGCGAGTGGCCCCTCCCGGTAGAACTCCGGAACCCATTCGTTACTCCCGGTACTTTACTGGTAATGCCCGAAAACTTTCCGGAAGCCAAATGGATACTTCCTATATATCAATCATATTCGTCTTCTGACCATTCCGGAAACCCTCGTGACGTCTGGGGCCTCATCCGGGACTCAGAACAACCTTCGGTTACCAACATCAATAATTCAATTATATCGAAAACGTCATTGAACCTTAAGTGTGTTGACCCTGCAGGTTCGAGCACTATGTAGACATGACCGAGACACTCTCCAGTCAACATCCAACAGTGGGACCTGGATGTCCATATTGGATCCTACATATTCTACGAAGATCTTATCGGTTGAACCTCTATGTCAAGGATTCACACAATCCCGTATATCATTCCCTTTGTCCTTCGGTATGTTACTTGCCCGAGATTCGATCGTCGGTATCACCATACCTATTTAAATCTCGTTACCGGCAAGTATCTTTACTCATTTCATAATACAAGATCCCGTGGCTAACTCTTTAGTCACATTGCTTGCAAGGCTTGTTCGTGATGTTGTATTACCGAGTGGGCCCTGAGATACCTCTCCGTCACACGGAGTGAAAAATCCCAGTCTTGATCCATGCCAACTCAACAAACACCTTCGGAGATACCTGTAGAGCACCTTTATAGTCACCCAGTATCATTGCGATGTCTGATACACACAAGCCATTCCTCCGCTGTCAGTGAGTTACATGATCTCATGGTCATAGGAATGTATACTTGACATGCAGAAAACAATAACAACAAAATAACACGATCACATGCTACGTTTATAGTTGGGTCCTGTCCATCACATCATTCTCCTAATGATGTGATCCCGTTATCAAGTGACAACACTTGTCTATGGCTAGGAAATCTTAACCATCTTTGATCAACGAGCCAGTCAAATAGAAGCTTACTAGGGACAATATTTTGTCTATGTATCCACACATGTATTTATGTTTCCATTCAATACAATTATAGCATGGATAATAAGTGATTATCTTAAAACAGGAAATATAATAATAACTATTTTATTATTGCCTCTAGGGCATATTTCCAACAAAGACCATGGTCATCATGTCGAAATCCCACAGCACGGGACCCAGCGTGCGCGGGAAGTCGACGCCAAGGATGACATCAAAGCAGCGCACGTGATGGAGAACTGCTCTTCACCAATGGCGAGAGGAACATCGCGAGCAATGCCCTGGTAGGGAAGACGGTTACCTTTGGCCACCGTGACTGGGAGGTGCTCCCCTCCCATCGGATGAAGCGCGAGATGGCGCATGGTGGCCCCGGATAGAAAATTATGGGTGGAGTCGGTATCGAGTAGCGTCAGGAGTTGCTCAACCTTGATGGTGACCGGCAGCAGCATGGTCTTATCTGCCTAGATACCCGCGAGCGCGTGCAGCGAGACCACGAAGGCGTTTGCCGGAGCGGCCTCGGCGGCGGCCTCCCCGCTTGGCAAGGCAGCCACGGCACCGGGAGCGGCGACAACGGCGTCGACCTCGATGTAGTCGGATGCCTCGAGGTAGAAGAGTCGTGGGAACACGTATCCGGGGATGTAGGGCTCATCACAATTATAGCAGAGGCCTTGGTGACAGCGCTCGAGTTGTTCGGCCAGCGTGAGCCGACGGAACGGGTGCTGCTGCAGCCGGGGCCTGGTGTGGCGGAGGAGGTGGCGGTCGAGGCGCCTGGCGAGGGGCCTGCGATGTTGATGCCCTACTGCATAGCCGTCGCGCGATGCTCGAAAGCATGGGCATAGTACATGGCCGTCTGGAGGTCTTAGGGCCCACACATCTCCACATCGACGCGGATGTGGTCAAGCAAACCACCCACGAACAGCTCAGCTCACTGGCGACTCGAGATGCCCGGGGCATGGCAGGCCAAGGCTTGGAAGCGGTTGGCAAAGTCCTGCACCGTTGAGAGGAATGGCAGGCGTCCCAACTCGGCCAAGCGGCTGCCGCGGACCGGAGGCCCGAAACGCAACAGGGAGAGCTCACGGAATCGCTCCCACGGTGGAATGCCGCCTTCGTCCTGTTCAAGGGCGTAGTACCATATCTGAGCCGCACCCCGCAGGTGGTAGGAGGCGATCCAGGTGCGTTCAGACGCGAGGGTGCGCTGCCCCCGAAAAAACTGCTCGCATTGGTTGAGCCAGTTCAGAGGGTCGACGGTACCGTCGTAGGTCACAAACTCGAGCTTGGAGAAGCATGGCGGCTGCATGGCGTGACAAGCGTACGGGAGCGCGCCCTCAGCGCCGGCTGGTGAGGGGGTCGTGGCCAAGAAGACTGGCAGCAGGGGGCCGCCCTGGAAGAGGGAGTCGTCGACGCCGTCGTAGGGCATGGGGCGCCTAAGGATCCGTCATACGGTGTGGCCTAGTGCGGCAATGCGGCCGGCGGGAGGTGCGGCTAAATCGGGGTCGTCGTGTAGACCGGTTCGATGGAGCTAGCTAGCCAAGACGGCAATGGCGATGGCGACGGGGGGAATCGGACTTCGTGGATGGGGATCCCAGATCTCGATAGCGCCCCCAAGCCGGCAGTCGCGACTCCCTGAGAGGGAGGGGCGGCCGAAACGGTTGGTGGCGGCCACTACGGCTGCTGAAACGCCGCGGTGGCGACGAAAGTGTCGGGCAACGACGGGGCATAAGGACCCGAGAGGAAGGTGCGGATGCCCGCGACCGCCTGCACGAGCTCCTGAAGTACCGCCGTCATCTCTTCCAGCGTGAATACGACGGTTGCAGCGGCGGGTGGTGGCACGACGGTGATCGGCCCCGAGAGGGCCGGCGACGTGGTGGTGACGGGTGGCGGCTGGGAGGCGATGGGCAGAGGGGCAGACATGATCGGGCCTGACACAGCTGATACCAGATTGATAGGAGCTGGCCTCCTACGAGGGCGTAGACGTAGGTTATATGGGTGGCTCGTGGGTTGGCGAGGTTGTAGGCGCGGGCGACGGCGCTGCGCCGCCGTGATCGCAAGATAGGGAGGGCCGCCGCCGGTGGCTAGGGTTTAGGGTTTCCCGACAGAAGCCGAACAAATAAGTTTGTTTTTTCTTAATTTTAAAATAGGTTTTTACATGAGTATATATAATCTTATAGCTAGATAAAAATACGATAACTGGCTAAGCTCTTAGCTATGATAACTGGACTAAATCCCTAATTACTGTTGGACCGGCGACAGGGGCTATTGTGATTCCTTGTAGTTGTTGTTTTCCCCTTTTGTATTTTTTTCACTTTTGACTATTAATGAAAATTTACCATAGAACTATGGCGGGACGTCGGGACAGTAACCAAATGTTGTTTTGGCACCTCCGATCTCCGATCATGGTGCGTTCATACATGCGGTGTGTGGATCACATCCCCTTGTTTTTCTCTTTTACTCCCTTCATTCTTAAATATAAGTCTTTCTAGAGGTTCAATTAATGGACTACATACGAATGTATATAGACATATTTTAGAGTATAGATTCATTCATTTTGTTCTGTATGTAGACATCTAATGAAATGTCTCAAAAGACTTATATTTAGGTATGGAGGGAGTAGTTGTTATAAGCCAAGATCAATTCCGACAAGAGTAACATGAGCTTTCCTGGTCCAGTAGTTCAGGCTAGGACCACTAATGGAGCAATATCGGAACCAATTCTGAGCATCTCGAACATCCATGTACGAGTAGAATCAAATGGCAAAAGTATCATTATTCATGACAAGAACATTGGTATATAGTCTCAGTTTTTCAAATAATGCAACATACAGCTGAAATGCTGATAAGAGATAGTAACATGAGCTTTCCTGGTCCAGAAGTTCAGGCTAGAACTAATAAGAGCAATTCCAATGGGGCGACCAGTTCGTCCGTCGCCGTCCGTTTGGGTCGACGCAGACAAAAGGATGGCCCAACGCGTCGACTCGTTTTCAAAACACGTATGCTTCGCGTCCGCGTCGATCCATTTTCGGCCTAAATTTGAGACTGAAATGCATCGGCGTGAACGCGAAGCGGACGCGCGCGCCCTCTCGGTGTCCGCCCCCAACCACCGCGGTCAACATTAATTATGACGGCCGCCCTCCTCGGGCCCACGCGTCAGCGACCGCGGTTGGCCTTTTTTAATTAAGAGCGTGTGATGGGTTCTTCCTCATCTGCATCCAGAACCCACCCGTCCCCATCTCGCCACCTCCTCGGCGACCAAACCCTACCACCATGGTTGGCTCCTTCCCAAACAAGGGCAAGGCCCCGCTCTACCCCCGCGCCATCTCCCCGCCGGCGTCTTCCCTCCGGCCTCGCCAGCGTGTGAGCTTCCCGGTGCACCAAGCGCGGTGGCACTGGGAGCACTGTGTGCCGCTGCCTTACCCCGACGTCACCATGCCGCACCACTGGCATCTGGATCCAAAGAGGATCCCGGTGCCGACCGTGTCGCGGTCGGCGTGGGTGCACGCGGAGGAGGTGAGCCGCCGTCGGCGTCTGCTGACGCCGGAGCAGCGGCAAAACCCTGCATACGCGACCGACTCCCCCAACTGGGAGCTCCGGTTCACGGTGGAGCACGAGGAGCAGCGTCGTCGTGGCGTGCGCGACGTGCAGCCAGGAGGCCCTCCGCCGCCCCCGTCTGTCGTCAGCGACGAGGACCAGGAGGCTGAGGCCGCCTACCAGACGGCACTGGCAGCTGTTCTCGATGACAGCGAGGAGGAAGAGCGGCGCAGGGCCGACAAGGAGGCACCGTACCAGCAGCAGCTCGCAGAGGCCATCGCGCTATCGGCCGCCGACGAGTGCGTCGTGCCAACTCCGCCGAAGCCCGAGCCAACAGTCGCAGGTCTACTAGTGGACCGACATCGTCGGCGAGGTTGTCAATGCGCCGCCCATCTGGCTGGGCGCTACACCACAACAGGAGCAAGCCTACCTCGAGCATTGGAGGACGAAGCACTTGCGGACGAAGCGCGCCGAAGGCCTTCGGCTGATGGAGCTAGAGAAGGAGGAACAACGGGAGATGAGTAGGAGGAGCGCGCCCGTGCTGCTGCGTTGCCACCGCCACCAACACAACCCACGCCGACGGGAAAGACGACGTAGGCGCAGGCAGCTGCGCTTCGAAACACGACGTTCCTCTGGGCCGGCCTGTGCCTACGCTGGTCGACCTCACCGGCCCCGACGAGGACGACGAGGCCGCTTAGGGATGCCTCGTAGTTTTAGGTTTTTTATGTTTAATTAATATAATGCGGACGCATGGAGTCTCGCCGGCCTTCGTGGCCGGCTTTTAATGTTTAATTATGCATGTTTAGTATTCTCATAAATACTTTATATATTTTTTTCGCACGCCGTCAAAAATGGATCGGGCCAGCGTTGGGCACGAGATCCAGCGTTGGGCACAAACCCAAACGCCGAAGCGGACATTCGTGTCCGCTAGGCTGACCCAAACGGACAAAATCGCCGTTCGTTTGGGTCGGCGCGTTGGAGTTGCCCTAACTGGGCAATATTGAAACCAATTCTGAGCATCCCAAACATCCAGCAGAATCAAATGGCAAAAGTATCATTATTCATGAAAAGAACATAGTACATAGTCTCAGTTTTGCAAATAATACAGCATACAGCTCAAATGCTGATAAGAGATATAATCATCAGGACTTGACATCACTCGTGACCGATACAAGAATAAATTACTCTTTTGTGTGTACATGAGAGCTCCAACATAAAATGGTAATGCTCTTCTTGACCACCGGTATCGCCCAGAGCAGTTCCCATCAATGGCGGCTCAGCAAAAAAGAATGAGCGCACATTGAGGAAATGAATGAATGGATGGATATCTAACGTAAACCTATAATGTACATAGCTAGAGTGTATCCACTTCAGTTAATTCTCAGTCGATCGTATACTTGTGTGTGGATTTGCAAGAATAAGGGTTTCTGTTGTTTTACCCAATGATATCTGATTTGGCCGCACGTCGTGAGCATCTAGTCCTCTTTGAGAGGCAGCAAGCACAGCCTTCAAGGAGCTCAAGGTCCTCATCACAGGTCAGGATAGAAGCCAGCTCCGGGTTTTCCAGCAACATCTTGGAGGTCAGAAAACCAGCAATAGTCCATGTCTGATATGACCGTGACTGCTTCCCAATGAATCTTCCAGACCGGGTGTCATAGTATTCTGGCCACTTGTCAGCTGAGAGCTTCTCCTCGGCCACTGCAATGGCCCTACGGGCCAGCTCTGGTCTTCCCATTTTGATGCAGGCCAGTGTAAACTATAAGCAGCAACAATGCTTGGTCAGTGTTGATTTATAAGCATATAAGGGTACAAGAATTTTGGAGAAGTGCATTGATATATACATACCTGCCATAGTAGGGTTGGCCAAGATCCACCATTATGATATGACCATGGGCTGCACGTGCACAACATAGTTAGATGTCAAATAATTCTGGTGTGATGTTTAGAGAGGAGATGTTAAGTCTTCGAACATAGAATAGGACACACCATAAAGATATGATGCGGTTATCAGAAGGATGATATATGATTTGTAACGAGCGAAGGTAGGTAGAGGGCGATAGGATAGAATAGACGACCGCGGCGCACCACCACCGCCGCCAGCCACTCCGGCCGCGGTGGCCACCATGACAGCCGCCGCTCCGAGCCAGATTGCTCTCGCCACCGCTCTAGCGCCCACCACGGTCGCAGCGGCCCCTCCGCCGAACAGAGGTGCTGGGATGGCTCTCCAAAGGGACCCCGACTCCTCGGGGCATCTGGACATCACCGTCGCAACCTCCGGCGAGCTGCAGCAGGGGCAGCCTTTCCACAAGGGCTTCCTCGGCACCTCCACCCAGGGCATGCTTCGCCGCACTTCCCCGGTAGGGGAGGACCCGGTGCTCACGTCTCCAAGAGATGCCTTGTTGCAGTACTCGTTGAGCTACTTCTCCTCGTCAGTACTCGTTGCACGGGGAGACGTGATTTCCCAGTGAGTGTCCTCGACCGCCTGTCTGACGGTATGGACTTTACTTGGCATTCTATTCCCCCGCATGGTAGGTCGGGTGGCATCTTACTTCGCGTTAAATCGGATTCGATGGAGGTATTAACTTTTTCGTATGGTGACTTTCATATTAAATTCAACATCCATAATAGAGTTGATAACTTCGTTTGGAGTTCGGTTGTTGTGTATGTTACTGCTCAAGAAGCTCATAAGGCTGCTTTCCTCCGTGAATTGATTAACTTGGCTAATAATAATCCACATTCTATTCTAATAGGTGGGGATTTTAATATGCTAAGGTTCCCACATGAGAAAAGTAAGGGAAGGTTTGATAACCATTGGCCTTTTGTATTCAATGTTGCCATTGATAGCTTGGACTTAAGAGAGGTTCACATGACGGGAAGGCAATTCACTTGGGTGAATAGCCTTCCCGAACCAACATACGGAAAGTTGGATCATGTACTAATGAGCACCGATTGGGAAGATAAATTCCCGTTGGTAACGGTACGCGCTTTCGAACGTATTGAGGCATTATCTGACCATGCACCCATCCTTTTATCTACTGGCACATTGAAACCAACTACACAACACCCCTTCAAATTCGAGTTGGGGTGATTGGAACGTGATGGGTTTGATGAGTTAGTTAAAAAGGTGTGGTCAAAGCCACTGAGTGGTGATTCGCCTATTCGAAGATGAAATAATAAAATGTGTAATCTCCGCAAATATCTTCGAGGTTGGGCAAGACACGCAGCTGGTATTCTTAAAAAAGAAAAAGAATGACTTTGTTCTATCATTGACGAGCTTGACCGTCGGGCAGTTATATCACCGCAGGAGATCGTGCTTAAAAGCCAATCTAATGCGCAAGTAGCATGTATGCTGCGTGAGGAATAACTCAAATGATACCAGAGATCTAAGGCACTAACCTTGCTGAAAGGGGACTCGGATACGAGATATTTCTATAATGTTGCCAATGACAGATATAGGAAAAAACGTATTCATTCCCTCAATCAGGAGGAAGGTCGGATCGAAGAACAAGAGCAACTCAAGGCATATATTACAAATTATTATAATGGTATATTCGGAGCTCCGGAGAAAGGAAATATCTCCATGGATGAGTCACGAACAGATGATATCCCTCAAGTATCCGTTGAGAAGAACTCCTTTCTAAATGCTCCCTTCACTGAAGAGAAGATTAGAAAGGCGGTCTTCCAAATGGAATATAACAAGGCACCAGGTCCAGATGGCTGCCCTGCTGAGTTTTACCAGCATTTCTGGAAAGTCATTAAGCCAGATCTTCTAGATTTATTCTGAGTTTTACCAGCATTTCTGGAAAGTCATTAAGCTAGATCTTCTAGATTTATTCGGATGCTTGCATGCTGGACAACTAGAATTGTTTCGCCTAAACTTTGGGGAGATCATTCTGTTACCTAAAATTTTGGAGGCAGAAAGGATACAACAATATAGACCTATATGCCTTCTTAATGTTAGTTTCAAAATATTTACGTAAGTGGCAACTATTAGGTTAAATTCGGTGGCTAATCATGTGGTTAAACCTACACAAACTGCTTTTATGCAAGGTAGGAATATCCTGGACGGGGTCGTTGTTTTACACAAAACCGTACATGAGATGCATGCTAAAAAACTTAATGGTGTAATTTTCAAGATAGACTTCGAAAAAGCCTATGATAAAGTTAATTGGTCGTTCCTACAACAGACTCTAAGAATGAAAGGGTTCTCAAAGGAGTGGTGTGCCTTGATCCATAGCTTTGTTTCTGGAGGTAGCGTCGCAGTGAAAGTCAATGACGACATAGGACGTTACTTCGAAAAAAAAGGGATTAAGACAAGGGGACTCTATATCCTCCATACTATTTAATTTAGTGGCGGATATGTTAGCGATCATATATTTGTACTCCACAAATCAGTTGAGATCTATCAAGAAAATTACTTTCCAACTGCCCCCACCCCACACACATGCGCGCACTAGATGCTCCGGCCCGTTGGATTCTTATGCGGGCGCCCTCGTTTCTCCTTATAGCATGCAGCCACCATGCAGCTCATGTCGCAGCGCCTCCGCTCCTCCCAAATCAATCACATGGCCGCCGGTGCTACCGTTGCCTTGCTCTTGACCACCAAGTGCGGGACTGCAGGGATCCCTTGTGTTGTCGTCGCTGCTGGGGCTTGGGTCACTCAAGTAGGGATTGCCATGCTATATGACCTCCCCCTAGTCCACCCTCACCCAGCATCCCTTCCTCCATTAGCCATTGTTTCTCGGTAGCCACTAACTCTCCCTCTTCCTCCCGTCTCCCACCACCTCAAGCTTCAGCCATGGCCGACTTCATTCCCATTGCTCTCTCTGACTCGATGAAGAGCCCCACCTCCCCCTGTTCCTTCCCCCAACCACCGTGTGTTTCCTTTCCCGGAGCAAACGGCCGACGCGGAAGTGGTGGAGGAGGACCCGGAAGAGGTCGAGTTTGAATCGGGGGAGGAACCCACCGAGTCGAATGAGACCCCAACTGAGTTCCCCCAATCCACCCCTCGCCACCGACTTGAGTTCTCGAACGTTTTCATGCCTTACACCCCGCTAGAAGATTTCAAAAACCTAGCTTACGTTGTGGTCAACCCGCTGCATCCCTCCACCCACTCTTGCATCCGACGTGCGATCCAGGGGTAGAAAACAACCCTCAAATCTCCATCAGGGCCTCTTCTTACGGGGCTGGCCTGGTCGTTTTCGGGTCCACGTACGAGCATGAGATCTCAATCCTCTCTACCCCTTTTACCAGTCCCGTTAACACCGTTGATCTGGTTAGGCATGAAGACTCTAAGAATAGGTTTTTTTTTCGCCTTGGCACAGTGGCAGCCCTAAATATTGAAGATTTTCCCCTCGAATATTGGTCTACTCCCACCATCATTATCTCCATTGTGCCATTCGCTAGCCCCATCTGTATCGATCTTGGTGTGTCTCACCGTGTCGACTACTCGGCGGTGCTCGTGTCGGTGAAGAGCCGTAGCCTCACCCCACACCATCCCCGTCCACGACTTCTCGGGCCTTGGTGTGATCACCTCCATGGTGGTCGTGCAATCCCAAGATCTTCCCCCGGACCCGGCTTTCTCGGTGCCAGACTCCGACGACGACAACAACGGGGGCGGAGGTGGCCATGGAGGGAGCGGTGGCGACTTCCCTGCAGGCATGGACCCGGGGCTGGCTCCACCCCCGCCACCTCCTGCCAACGAGGGCCACGACGACAAGGTGGTGCGGCTTCCCGGCGGCCTAACCATGATGGCCATCCACAAGCCGTTGGTCCTCGCCATCCCGCTCACCGCTCGCCCCAGATCTATGGAGGTGAAGCTCTTCCACGATTTTTGTGATGTGAGGGTCCTCGGAGCCAGCGGCGAGCGGGGTTTCTACCACATTCCGATGTGTCATGCTGGCTCCCTCAAGCTGCTCGTCACCAACCTCGCCACCTGTTCGATCGGGTACCTGGATAGGGTTGCCACGGTCGGGCCATCCCACATGCCGATGACCGAGGCGGAAGTGTTCTGCTCTGATTTTCACGGTCGCGCCTTCGCCCCCTCCATCGAGGGTGACGAGCACGTCATGGAGACAATAGCCAGGTTTTAGAAGGGCATGCCACTCATCCCCGCTGCTCAGGCCCAGCCAACAGAGGTGGATGGCATCGCCGACCTGCCCCTCGTCCATCTTCCTGCGATCGCCATCGACATGCCTCCTCGGGCGCTGCCCCTAACTATCGTGTACACTCGCCTGACTCTGAGGAGCCAACCCGTCTCACCATTCTGGAGAAGGCCAAACTGCGCAAGAAAATGAAGCTCGAAGGCAAGAAGGCCCTAAAGGAGTCGGCTCTCCTCACAGACGTGGAGCTGCTGGAGTTGGCCAAGAAGGGAGCCCCTCCTCTCCCTCTCAAGGACGCTTTGCGGCTTTGTCGGGCGTGTGGGGTGGCCGGAATTCGACCTCAACCTGGCCTGCTGATGTGTAAACGCCTTACGGGCCCCCTCTGCCTGCCACACCATTCACTGCCAACTATTCCTTGCACCCGTTCCCCCCCCCCCCTCTCAGATTTAGGAGCGGTTTCTTTTGCAGGGCACGCTTTCTACATGCAGCTAACCCGCTGGACTCTATCCCTCGCATCATCTAGTTTCTTCATGCTTTCTCTATCTAGGCTATGTCATGGTAGCAATTGTACCCCTCTATGTCTTCTCTTTTTCTTATTCTTCTTCTCTTTTCTCGTTCACCTTTTATGTTCTCGACGGTGCAATCATGTTGTTTTTTCTTCCTACTACCTCCTATGTTGACTTGATCCCGTCCAATGATTAGAAACCTTATCCTCTCGTCTTGGAATGTTAGAGGCCTAGGTAGACACAAGAAGTGCACTGACGTTAAAGCCGACATCGCGGCAACATCCTGCTCCATCATTTGTTGCCACGAAACCAAGCTCCCGGATATCGATCGGTTTAAGGCCATGTCTTTCTTCCCACTAACCTGCGAGATTCCTACTTTATCCCCTCCAACGGCGCCTCTGGAGGGATCCTAACAGCCTGGGTTTGCAATCTTTGGGATTGTACTAAGGTGACCAGGGACCAGTTTCACCTCACATGCTCTTTCAGTCCAAAACTGACGATCTCTCGTTCACTGTTACTAACGTGGACGGCACGTGCAACTCAGCTAACAAACGGGGTTTCTTGGACCCCCTTTTCGATCTTTCCTTGGCTGTCTCGGGGCCATGGTCAGTCATTGACGATTTCAACATCACCTTGCGCCCCTCCGACAAATCGTCCTCAAATTTCAACGCCAACGAATCTCTCATGTTCTCCTCTTCTATCCAACTTTACAGCTTCAAGACCTCCCTCTCCTAGACCAGCTCTTTAGGTGGTCTAACCAGCAAGAAATCCCAATCTTGGTTAGGCTAGATCATGCGTTCATTTATGTGCCTTGGGCCCAAACTTTCCCGGACAGCTCTCTTTCTTCGGCCACTAGGTCTACCTCCGACCATGTTCCCATCATTCTCTCTATCGCTACACAAGTTTCAAAATCCTTGATTTTTCGTCTTAACAACACCCTCTTATCTAAGCCCTCTTTCAACGAGCAGGTAGCTGTGAATTGGCGCAGTGTCAACTCTCAGCATCGTCGCAAAGGTTCTATTGGTATGCTTGCCCTACGCGTGAAACGTACAAGGAACATGGCTAAGAAATGGTCCGTCAACTCACGTCTCCCCTCTATCTGGGCAAAAAATTGTCACGCCACTATTAATCTCCTTAACAAGCTGGAATAGTTCCGCACTCTCTCGGCCCTCGAACTCCGTCTTAGGACGGCTGTCAAACTAGCACTTCATAGGTTTAATGTGGAATTAGCTATCTACTGGAGGCAACGAGCTAAAACTAGGGATTGCGTGTTGGGTGACGAAAATTCCTCCTACCTACATGTTTGTGCGTCTGTTCGCCACCGAAAAAAACAGATCAAAACTCTATGGTGTCTGGATCCTCCTTTCATTCCGACAAACAGCAAATCCTTCTTGGGTTCTTCAAAAACCTAGTGGGATCCTCAACGCCCACATCCTTCTCTTTCGATCTAGACAACTTGTTGCTCCAGTCCTCCCTCTCACCTTCCCAAGCCCGGGACATTGTGAGATTGTTCTCTGCTGAAGAGATTAAGGGCCAGTTCTTTTGAGGTCCAGCTTATGCATAAGCTGCGATGGGAATAAGCTTCACAAAAGCTGCCGTGGAAATAAGTCAATGAAAAAAAGCCATCCAGTTCTTTTGTCTAGCTTATGTTCCCAGATCTACGGTGAAAAGTCTATAATACCTCAGCGGCGGCGGCGCGTGGAGCTGGGGCCGCACCCGAGTCGGAGGAGCAGCGTCGGCTGGAGGAGCAGTGCCGAGGGCTGAAGGAGCAGCGGTTGCGCCAGAGTCGGAGGAGCAGTGCCGGCTGGAGGAGCAGCGACGGTGGTTGGAGGGGCCGGACCGGAGTGGGTCGCCGAAGGGGCCGGACCGGGCCAGGAGCTCGCTGGGAGGAAGGGGACGTCGGGCTCAAGATGAGGAAGGGAGTGGGGCGTGGGGCTCGGGCCGAGGGAGGTTTCGAGGCCGCGGGATCTGGCGACGGCGGCGGCGACGGCGGACGAACCCTAGAGGAGAGGGAAGAGGGGTCGAGTGCGGGAGGAGGAGGGGTCGAGTGTGCGGGCTCGGGAGGAGACTGGTCGGGTCGAGTGCGGTGGCATTTTCGACGTAATAACATCAAACAACAGGGGCAGTATGCTATACCCTTTCGCTGTAAGTGAATAAGCTGCGGGAAGCCATTCCACCCCAGCTTTTTCTCATTGTGAAGGAGAGAAAGGTGAAAATAAGCTCAAGTGGCTTCTCAAAAACGAGTTCTTTTGCACGTCTAGCTTATTTTGACAATAAGCTCAAATAAGCTGCAAAAGAACTGGCCCTAAGACTTCTCTTTGGGGTATGGATGATAATGCCAACCCTGGTTCTGACGGTTTTGAGCCGTCCTTTTTCAAATCAAATTAGAGCCTCGTCAAGGATGACTTGCTCTGCCTTCTCTCGGGCTTCCACAACTGCTCGGCTGATCCGCGTCGTATCAGCGAAGCTTCTATTGTCCTTCTCCCAAGAATTGTGGGCGCTAACCAGCCGAAAAACTTCAGGCCGGTCTCCCTTCAGAATTGTCCTATTAAAATTGCCTCTAAGTGCCTAGCCAACAGAGCTCGGAATCACATGTTGGACCTTGTTCACGAGGGGCAAATGGGTTTTATCAAAGGTAGAGGTATCGCTGAGAATTTTCTTTTCGCAGCCGACATTGTTCAAACCTGCCACAAACGGAAAGTTCCCTCCATCGTGTCAAAATTGGACTTCCGTAAGGCGTTCGACTCGGTCTCTTGGGACGCTTTGTCAGCTATCTTATGCACAAGGGCTTCCCGTCGCTTTGGGATAGTTGGATCACTTGCCTTAACATGTCAAGCTCATCCACGATATTGCTGAATGGTAAACCAGGCCCGTGGTTCAACTGCAAGCAAGGGTTAAGTCAGGGGGACTCTCTGTCCCCATACCTCTTCATCATTGTTGTTGATGTCTTAAAACGTACGATCGTTAAGGCATCCGAGTTGGGTTTAATCACCCACCCCCTCTAATTGTTCTTCCGGCCGTCGAGGAGCAATTGATCCACCTCAAACATATCTTGCTCCAATTCTATGCCGGTCGACCGGCCTACACATCAATTTCCATAAAAGCACCTTCGCCCCTATCCACATTGACCAACACCAATCTTCCACCCTAGCGGCAAACTTAGGGTGTTCCATAGCTTGCTTCCCTCAGTCCTATCTAGGCCTTCCCTTCTCTACCTCCAAGCTGAACATATGGGCCTTTTTCTTCACTATCGATAAGATAAATCGTCGTCTCGCTGGTTGGGGTGGCCTTCTTCTATCATTGGCCGGTAGGGCTATCCTTGTGTGTGCAGCTCTTCGTGCTCTCCCGATCTACGCCATGAGCACGCTTCTCCTACCTGCAGGGACCCTACAGGAGATAGACAAACGGTGTCGGCCTTTTTCTGGTCTAGGCAGGACACTACAACTGGGGGGCAATGCAAAGTAGCGTGGGACCTTGTATGTGCCCCATTCTCGATGGGGGGGGGGGGGGGCTCAGGTTCTCTTCACTCAAACACATGAACTTGTGCTTGCTGCTCAAACACCTCTCCGCTCTCCATGTTTCTGGCCTTGCAAACGCCCCTAGCTATATGGTTAACCAATATGGTTGGTCCCCCAAACATGACAACCATGACTTGACAGCTTCCGACTCCATGGCCTCCCTGGTTTGGCGCGATATTCTAAAAGGCTTGGAGTTCTTTAGGTATATCACCTCCGTTACCGTGGGCAACAACGTCACCACCTACTTTTGGCTGGACCTTTGGGTCCCAAACACTCAAACTACTCTTGCTAACCTTTTCCCTGCTCTATTCTCTCACTCAAACAAACCATCTGCCTCCACCGCTCGGGCGCTTGCTTCTGTGGATCTGAACCTTGACCTAACTCCTAGATTGTCCCATGCTGCGGAACTTGAACTGGCTTCTTTCCGTGTTCTTTTGGCTACAGTTAACCTGAATACGCAGGTCACGGACAGAAGAATTTGAAGGGGTGCAGGCAAAAGCCTATCCACCAAACTGGCCTATTCGGCAATTTGGCAGAACACTCTAGCAGACACGATGGCATCAGCAATATGGAAAAACTACGCACCAAATAAATGCAGAATATTTTTATGGCTAGCCCATAAGGACCGCATCTACACCAACGAAAGACGGCTTCGCCACTCAATCGCCACCTCGGATGCCTGCCCATTTTGCGGGGTTTGTGAGAGCATCACTCACCTCCTTCGCTGCCCCCTTCTACGTCCTCTCTGGGACGAGCTGCTTAGCTTATATGACGGGCCTCCGGACAACATTCAAAGGGTTTGGAGAGGTGCTCTGAGCGATAAGGTGCGCTCCTCGGTGATAATTGCTATTCATTGGAACAACCTCGAAACGTCGCAATACAAAAGTTTTTCGCAATGAAACTCTGGGAATCCACGGCATTGCCTTGGGCGCGGCGGACGACCTTGCCCTTGTTAAGCTTCATGCACTAGCCAACGTTACCAAAAGTCCGAACTGATGGAAAGGGCTAGGCAATCCACATATACGCCTCAACCCTCCCTCTCACGTGTGACGCGGGAAGTCAACATGTGGATAGACGGTATGGCTCAAGAGGCCTATACATGGACAAAGGGGGGCAGCAATAGTTTTTTAGATAAACTATGAAAGCCAGGACTTGAACTCAAGACCTTAGACTCCGATACCATGTTGAGCTTCATGCACTAGTCAACGCAACCAAAAGTCCGAACTAATGAAAAGGGCTAGACACTCCACATATACACTTCAACAGCCCTTTGGTCTCATCGATGCAGCAATCCGCAACGTCGGTCGCTACTCCGGGACTAGGGAACTATGTTGTCTCATCTGGCTGCGAGAATTTAGCCCTGTGTAATCTTCTTTTTCTTGCTCTTTTTCCTTTCTCCTTTTCTTCCCCACCTCAACCCATGTAACCCCCTCTCTGTAACAATTTTGGATTTTGCAATATATGTTCAGGCCGGTGTAAGCCTGCCGTTGACGCGTAAAAAAAAGATATGCTGCCGCCAAAAGAAAGAGACAAAATACAAGATCAGTTTTATCAGTGTGATGACTCACGTGTTCTTAGGGTCACTGCCTGTAATAATGCGCCATTCATCATATTCCATTGCAGGGTAACAGATCTTGAGGGGCATATATGCTATAAGATCATCCCATTTCTCTTCAATAAGGCTAAGTATTCCCTCGGCTTGTGTTGGAGTAGTTAGAGATGAAGATATGGCCCAAAGGTTGCCAAGTGAGAAGAACCTAAAATCCATGTGAGCTGGCTGCAGATTTCCAATAAGATAACCCCCTTTCTCAGGAATCCAATCAACAAGCCAGGAAGGGATTTGCTCGGGATAAATGTTAAATTTGTTAGTTGCATCATGTGAGTATTCTTCTGTCTTGTATCTGTAGATCTCGTTTATCTTATTCATATCGACCCAGTAGTACTCCCTAATATGAAAAGACAATGCACTGAGCCTGTTGTTGATTGCTCGGAGGAGGTGTTTTGAGCCATCGTTCATAACAATCATTTCCCTTGAACATCTCAGAGCAGAATAGAATAAAGCCTGAAAACAGGCAAAGCCTCGTAAGTAAAGGGATCCTCTCTCACTGATGGCATGTTGGATAATACGGGTTTAAAGTAGCAGCATCATGTTGTTTCAAAATAGTATTGCATTCAGTAAAACATTGGTTGCTTCATTGCAACAGGCTAAAAGTCATAAGCCATTCTACCATTTAAGAATGAAATAGCATCAGTACCTACATGAAGACTTAAAACTATTGAGATAATACATTTGTTCAGGAAAGACTGCACTGTGCAGAATGGAGTCTAAACTTCAGCTTACTTGAATCTCAAGAGGATGCCCATGTATCCCCATCCTCCTGTCTATCATGCATGATCCGTCTGTGACCAGTAAAGTGGGGAACATGTCAAACCCATCAGACAAACACAAACTCAAGATCAGTTTAATCCCGGTTTGCACATCCACTCTTTCTTGCAACGAATAATCTCCTGTAATCTTGCAGTATGCTCTCAGTAAGATAATCCACCAAAGTCCTGCAAGTGGTTAGGCTAGATTAGGTTAAAGCTGCAGGACAGACATTTCACAGTTGTTACAGATTAGTACCAGTATGGCTGCATGAAAGAGAGGGGAGTCGATGTACCAGAATCAACTGGAGCTACACGGCCAATAGCTGATTCACCAAAGTCTGGATCCAGAATCTCCTCAAATGCTTCATTGTTTTCATCAAGTGGAACGGTCCTAATCTTAAAACTAGCTGGCATCAAGCCTTGCCCAGGGCTGTAACAGTCAACAGTTTTCTCCCAGCTCTGACCATCAGATAAATGAGGGACATCACTGAATAAAGATTCAAACTGATTCATGCTAGATAAGAAGCTTCTGTTTACAGACATTAACTAGTAAGCTATTTTATTAAGTTTTCAAGGAAATTGTGACAAAAGTTCTAATTGCATGGTCTTTGCCGTCTGATCTGATCTAGCTTTCAGAATCTTCTACAAGCATATTTGGTTACATCACTCATGGTATTGCTTCCAGATACCTATAAAAAGTTGAATTCGGTAGCAGGCGTCTTTGTAAGCTATGATATTGAGATTTGGAAAGGATTTCCAAAGCATAATCCATCTGATAAGTCATCCAACCATAAACAGGATACTTCATATGGTTCATCTTGATAACTGCTAGGCATGCAAATTTGGATCCAATTCTCAATATCATAGCTTACAAAGACGCCTGCTACCGAATTCATCTTGATAACTGCTAGGCATGCAAATTTGGAACCTTTAGGTCACCCTCCGACCATACTTAGTTCAACCAAATGAACTAAAAGGGCAGCCCGGTTTCAACCAAATGAACTAAAATTTCAAAAATAGTGTGAATTCTGAAACATTAGTTCATTTAGTTGAACTAAGGAGGGTCGAAGGGTAGCCTCAAGGTTCCAAAGTTGCATCCTTAATAACTGCTGACAAAAAGTATCCTGTTTATTTCTCAAAACACTGATGAAGGAAAATCTCCTCATCTCAGACTTCTACAGTCGGAAAATCTCCTCATCTCAGACTTCTACAGTCAAAAACCGGCAAGAACATTTTCTCAATTGATATATCTACTTCCAGCATATACTGCATATATAGCAGCAGATGGATTGATCATGTTATGAAAACAACTTGTATTATTAGGAGGCCAAAGCCAACATATATACACATACATGAGGATGTCAAGAGGCTACACGAGGATCACGAGGATGCCAAGAGACTAGAATGCAAAAGGCCAAAAGACATCACTAATATAACTCTAACCCCCCCCCCTCTCAAACTCATGGTGGATCCACAACACTGAGTTTGAGAAGGTGAAATCCATGTTGCGCTCTAGTCTGGGCCTTCGTGAAGAAGTCTGCTAGCTGTAACTCAGAAGGCACATACTGAAAAGCAACAATATGATCCTGCACAGCAGCGCGCACATATAAAGCATCAACACCAATATGCTTGGTAAGCTCATGCTTCACGGGATCCCGCGCAATACTGATAGCACATGTACTGTCTGACAAGAGGGTGGTAGGTGTAGTAACAGAAACACCAAAATCCTCCAGTAACCATCGTAACCAAGTCACCTCCGTCGTCAGAAGAGACATAGCTCACAACTCAGCCTCTGCACTCGAACGGAAAACTACAGTCCATTTCTTCGTCTTCCAGACAATGAGAAAACCACCAAGAAAAACACAGTAAGCAGAAAGTGAACGGCGATCCGTAGGATCACTAGCCCACATAGCATACGAATAGGCCTGGAGCTGTAATGAGCTGGAGCGGGGAAAGAAGAGACGGTGAGAGATCGTGCCATAAAGATATCGTAGAACACGAAGAAGGTGACTATAGTGTACCGAGGTGGGAGAAGAAACAAACTGACTCGAGATATGGATCGGATAGGAGATATCAGGACGAGTGACAGCGAGATAGACAAGACTCCCAACAAGATGACGATAACGTGTTGGATCAAACAAGGGCTCACCATCAGAAGCGTGAAGGTGAACATTAAGCTCCATAGGAGTCTCAACAGTGCGCTCATCACTAAGAGCCTGCACGAGTAAGAAGATCCTGGATATACTTTTCTTGGGAAATAAAAAAGTCAATAGAGGTGAGGAAACCTCAATCCCAAGAAAGTAGCCAAGAGGACCAGGACCGGACATAAGAAACTGCTCACTGAGACGGCCCTTGACAAAGGAATGTACTCAGGGTCGCCCACGAGCTGAAAGATGGACAAACAGCGCCAGATCATGAGCACTCTGAAAAACCAGCTGCGGTCACCACAAAGGCAAAACCCTCAAACCAGGCACGAGGGGTTTGCTTAAGGCCATAAAGAGAGCGACGAAGACGGCATACCATGCCATCAGGACAGAATACTCGGGTGGTGGCTGTGTTAGAATAAACCTTGCAAGTTCAGTTAGCGATAGTTGCACTTTTCTTCAGTTTTGTCAGCAGCGAGATTAGCTCGAGTTGTTTCAACAGCTTAGTCCGAGCCCTGTGCCCTACTGATTCGTTCGTGGGATGGCACGAACATTGTGGATCGCAGTGGCGCATAGTCAGGAGGCCTCGAGCCCCATTTCTTTTGTTGTAACTCAATAAATAGAGAGTGAAAGAAATCAGAAAACTGCGGCAAGTTTGCTCAGGCAAAACCTCGTCATCCACCTCGGTTCATTGCTAGCTCGTCGTCTCTAACTCCGACAATTGGCATCGGAGCCCTGTTCTGACCTTGGGAATGGCGAGTCCAGACGATTCCGGTGGTACCAAGTCGCCGCAAACTCCGCGGGCACGGGTCTCCGACGGCAACGAGCTTGCCGTGGCTGAGAGGTCCATGGCGCGGATGGCTCGCGACACCGGCAGCGCGGCGTGTCGCAGCTGACGAGGGCCAACTACACCGACTGGGCCGTCCTCATGCAGGTCATGATGGAAGGGCGGCACCTGTGGGACGCCGTGCAGACGGGCACGGCGGAGCGCACCGACGGTCGGCTCGTGCTCGAAGCGATCTTGCGCGGGGTGCCGCCGGAGATGGCACCCACCCTCGCCGGCAAGGCCACGGCGAAGGAAGCGTGGGACACCGTCAAGACGATGCAACTCGGAGTGGCGAGCATCCGCGAGGCAAAACTCGCGACCCTCTCCAGGCAGTACAACGACATCCGCTTCGCCGACAGCGGGACCGTCGATGATCTCACCATGAGGATCACCAACATGGTGGCCCCGAAGGCGCAGCTCGACGAGACCGTGCCTGAGAAGCAAATCGTCCGCAAATTCCTCTCCGTCGTTCCTAAGAGGTACTCCCAGATCGCCTTGTCCATTGAAACTTTGGTTGATTTGGACACGCTCTCGGTGGAGGAACTCACTGGGCGGCTCAAAGCCGTCGAGGAGAGGTACGAGCTCGAACAGCCCGAGGTTGGTGCCGGGCGCCTCCTTCTCACGGAGGAGGAATGGCAGGCCCTGCTCATGAACCGCGGCGGCTCCAGCAGTGACGCGCCGCGAGGAGGACGCAGCCGTGGCCATGGACGTGGTCGCGGTGGTGGGCGCGGCGCGGCGCAAGAACAAGCAGCCTACCACCGACGATGACAAGTGCAGATACTGCGGCATCGCCGGCCATTGGACTTGGGACTGCCGCAAGAAGGAGGTAAACCAGGCGAACCTCGCACAGGAAAAGGCGGCCGATGACGAGGACCCAACCTTCCTTATGGCACAGGTGTGCACGATCACGACGAGGCGACATCACCGACGACTACGTCGACCTCATCTAGGAACACGCCGAGGTCCACTTCAGACGCACGGAGGAGTCCGACTCCAAGTGGCATCTTGACATGGGCGCCTCCAACCACATGTCGGGCAGCGCGGCCTGCTTCAACGAGCTCGATCGACGCCTCGCCGGCACCTTGAAGTTTGGGGACGGCTCGATCGTGGCAATCTGCGGACGCGGGTCCGTGCTCTTCACCGACTGCAACGGAGGGCCCGGCGTGATCACCGGCGTCTACTTCATCCCTCGCCTGCGGAGCAGCATCGTCAGCGTCGGGCAGCTCGACGAGAGTGCCTGCAAGTCCGTGATCGTGAGCGGCGCGTTCACTCTCAATGATCGACGCGGAAAGGTGTCCGCGCGCACCTCGCGAGCACGCAACTGCCTCTACCCCTACGACATGCAGCTGGCCCAGCCGGTGTTCCTGGCCGTGGACACCAGCACAGACGAGGCGTGCCGTTGGCACGCTAGGTATGGACACATGAATTTCAACATGGTATTAGAGTTAGGTCAATTTTTTCCACGTTGCAACTTGTGCGATTGATCCTCTGTGGCCGCCGCCACTGCTTCTCTCTCTCGTAGCCGCTGCTTCTCCACGTCCTCCCCGCTCCTTCTGGATCGAAGCTATTGGAATCCCTCTGGATCGAATCCATCAGGAATCAAAGGAAGCCACCCGTCTCCTCCGGTTTGACTCCATCGAGCCTACCGAGGATCGTCGTTGTTGCTGCCGGTCTCCGCCCTGTGCAGCCCCTTGTCGGACTTTGCCGCCGACCGCCGGATCCCGCGCTCCTCACCGCCGGCCGCCAGATCCCTCGCTCCTCGCCGCCGGCCGCCGGATCCCGCGCTCCTCGCCACCGGCCGCCGGATCCTGTGCTCCTCGCCGTCAGTTGCCAGGTTCAATCGTCCCCAGCCACAAGATCGGGCCGCCTCGTTGCAGTTCTGCTGCTGTTGCTAGCTCTCGCCCGATCCGCCTGTTGCGAGTGCTAACTGCGGTTAGCATCAGGCGCCTCTTCTGTTTGCCTAGTGATTGCTAGCTAAAAAAAATTATGCCTTCCGCTTGTCCATCCGTGGCGTTTGAGGGTGTTTCCTACCCTGCTTTCGTCTCGCCCATGCGTCGTTTCTCGGTTCAGCATGGTGCTCGTTCGTCTGTGACGTCCTTCTGTCTGCGGTCTTCCGCCAACTGTGTGGGTCGCTCTTCTATGACTCTTGTGACCTCCACACATGGTGATTGTCAATCTACATTGATTCCTTCCGTGACTTCTACCGGTGATTGTCACTCCGCCAACTGTGTAGGTCACTCTTCTACGACTCCTGCGACCTCCACGCCTGGTGATTATCGATCTACATCGACTCTTCCTGTGACTCCTATCGGTGATTGTCACTCTACATCGACTCTTTCCGTGACTTCTATTGGTGATTGTCACTCTACACCGACTCCTCTCATCGACTGTATTGGTGCATATGACTTCATCGACACACGCCTTCCCTTGGCGCTTGGGACTCGTCTGTGTGCGCCCTCGTCTCCTTCATCAACTCTTGTGGGTGCTACTGGTTATGCTACACGGCGACATCTAGCGGCTTCCACAGGCGGTGGTGGTTGCTCCTCTCCCTATGCTACTACGCCACCTACTTCAGCTGTGTACTTCACCGAGGACAAGATTACGCGAGTTCGCGCCCTGCTGATTGCCTCCGGCTCTCTATTGTCGGGTGCGTCTATATCGACATCTTCAGTTGCGCCCCTGACTGAGCAGGAGATTGGGCGATTTCGATGTCTGCTCGCTCCACCTTCTGGTTCTTCATCGACAGGTTCTGTTGGTTCTGCTGCGGACTCTTCTGGCATTGTGAGACCACCTTCTACACAAGCAGGTACATCTCCGTGGATTCTTGATACTGGAGCATCTTTTCATATGACTCATGATTCATCAACTCTGTCATCTACTCGACCTCTTGGTTCTCATGTTCATGTTCTTACTGTTGATGGTACTTCTCTCCCGTTTACTGGCCGAGGCACTCTTAGCACTTCATCTTTTCATGTTCTCGATGTTGCTCGTGTTCCTCGGCTTACCATGCAGCTCATTTCTGGTGGTAATATTGTTGACTCTGGTTGTCGGGTCATTCTTGACTTTGACTCATGTTCAGTTCTGGACCGTCACGCTGGTGCTCTTCTTGGTGCTGGCCCCCGGCGCCGTGACTCTCAGGGTCTCTAGGAGCTTGACTGGCTTCACCTTCCATCCGCTGCCACCGCAGCCAGTCTCTCCACCTCTGTTGCCTTGTCTACCAGCTCTTTTCAGCAGTGGCATCATCGTCTGGATCATTTATGTGGCTCTCGTCTCTCATCCTTAGTTCGACGTGGTCTTCTTGGATCCGTCTCCGGTGGTGTGTCTTTAGACTGTCAGGGTTGCCGGCTTGGTAAACAGGTTCAGTTACCTTATACTCATAAAGAGACTGTGTCTCAATGTCCTTTTGACCTTGTTCACTCTAATGTTTGGGGTCTAGCTCCCTTTGCCTCGAAGGGAGGCCATCGCTACTATATTATCTTCATAGATGATTTCTCTCGACACACGTGGATCTATTTCATGTCTTCTCGTAGTGAGGTCTTATCTATCTATAAGTGTTTTGCTGCCATGGTTCACACTCAGTTCTCTACGCCTATTCGTGTGTTCCGTGCTGACTCTGCTAGAGAGTATATCTCCAAGATGTTGCGTGGATTTCTCGCTGAGCAGGGTACACTTGTTCAGTTCTCTTGTCCTGGTGCTCATGCACAGAATGGTGTGGCTGAGCGCAAGCATCGTCACCTTCTTAAGACGGCTCATGCGATGATGATCGTTGCCTCTCTTCCGCCTCACTTTTGGGCTGAGGTTGTCTCCACTTCCACCTATCTCATCAACCTTCAGCCATACGTTGCCTTGTAGGGTGGCGTTCCTTTCGAGCGTCCCTTTGATCGTTCTTCCGATTACTCGGCGCTTCGTTTGTTTGGTTGTGTTTGTTATGTTCTTCTTGCCCCTCGCGAACGCACCAAACTGACCGCTCAGTCCGTTGAGTGTGTCTTCTTAGGCTATAGTGATGAGCATAAGGGCTATCGTTGTTGGGATCCTATCGGTCGTCGGATGTGTATTTCTCGGGATGTGACTTTTGATGAGTCTCGTCCCTTCTACCCGCGCCCATCTTCCTCAACCTTTTCAGTGGAGGATATCTCTTTCCTCACTTTTCCTGACACACCTATCACCCCCATCGAGCCTTTGTCTATTCGTTCTGCTACCTTTACTTCTCCACCTCTTACCGATTTGCCGCCACCATCTCCCACGGTTTCCTCACCTAGCATTTCGCCAGATTATGCACCTTCATCTCCGATGACTTCTTCGTCTCCACCCCCTGATTCTACCTCAGCGATTCCTCCTTGTATTCTTCTGTTCCTCAGTATTTCACTCGTCGTTCACGAAATGTGGTTGCCTCTGCGGATGTGTCGTCCTCCTTGTCTCAGACTACCTATGATTTGCGCCCTCGTCCTCGTCCGCCTGTTGATCGCCTTGGATTTCCCACCGCTGGTGCTGCTGTTCTTGAGCCGACTTCTTATCGTCAGGATGTTGTTCATCCCGAATGGCAGTTTGCGATGGCAGAGGAGATTGCTGCTTGAACGCACTGGTACATGGGATCTTATTTCTCTTCCTCCCGGTGTCCGTCCCATCACTTGTAAGTGGGTCTACAAGGTTAAGACTCGCTCTGATGGTTCTCTTGAGCATTACAAAGCTCGTCTTATGGCTCGTGGCTTTCAGCGGGAGCATGGTCGTGATTACAACGAGACTTTTGCTCCTATGGCCCATATGACCACTATTCGTACACTTCTTACCGTGGCCTCTGCACGCCACTGGTCTGTATCTCGGCTTGATGTTAAGGATACCTTTCTTAAAGGTGAGCTGCGTGCGGAGGTGTACATGCAGCCACCACCTGGGTATTCTGTTCCTGATGGCATGGTATGTCGTCTTCGTCGCTCTCTCTATGGCCTTAAGCAAGTCCCCTGCGCCTGGTTTGAGCGTTTTGCCTCTGTGGTGACTGCCGCTGGTTTTTCAGCAAGTGCTCATGATCCAGCATTGTTTGTCCACCTTTATCCTCGTGGTCGGACTCTTCTTCTTCTCTATGTTGATGACATGATCATCACTGGTGATGACCCCGAGTATATTGCCTTTGTAAAAGCCCATCTTAGTGAGCAGTTTCTTATGTCTGATCTTGGACCACTTCGCTACTTTCTTGGGATTGAAGTCTCTTCTACCTCTGATGGCTTTTTTATATCCCAGGAAAAGTATATCCAGAATCTTCTTGCTCATGCTGCTCTTACTGACGAGCGCATTGTTGAGACTCCCATGGAGCTGAATGTTCACCTCCGTGATACTGATGGTGACCCCCTGCCTGACCCGACGCGTTATCGTCATCTTGTTGGCAGTCTTGTCTATCTAGCTGTCACTCGTCCGGATATCTCTTATCAGGTTCATATTCTGAGTCAGTTTGTCTCCGCTCCCACCTCGGTTCACTATAGTCACCTCCTTCATGTTCTCCGATATCTTCAGGCACGATCTCTCACTGTCTATTCTTTCCTTGCTCCAGTTCTTTACAGCTTCAGGCCTATTCGGATGCTACATGGGCTAGTGATCCTTCAGATCGCCGTTCACTTTCTGCTTACTATGTTTTTCTTGGTGGTTCTCTCATTGCCTGGAAGACAAAGAAACAGACCGCGGTTTCCCGTTCGAGTGCAGAGGCTGAGTTGCGAGCTATGGCTCTTTTGACGGCAGAGGTGACTTGGTTACGGTAGTTACTTCAAGATTTTGGTGTTTCTGTCACTACACCTGCTCTGCTCTTATCTGACAGTACAGGTGCTATCAGCATTGCGCGCGATCCTGTGAAGCATTAGCTCACCAAGCATATTGGTGTTGATGCTTTCTATGTGCACGCTGGTGTGCAGGATCAGGTTATTGCTCTTCAGTATGTGCCTTCCGACTTATAGTTGGCGGATTTCCTGACGAAGGCCCAGACGAGCGCAACATAGCTTCTATCTCTCCAAACTCAGTGTTGTTCATCCACCATGAATTTGAGGGGGGTGTTAGAATATATATAATATAGCCATGTACCCTTTTGTACTTATCCCATTGTATAAGGGGTTTCCTGCATATATTCCACACCTGTACATGTATATATATCGGCCTATGGCCTCATGGGAATACAAGTTGTATATTTCCTAACAAGCCACACCATTCTGAGCATGAGCACCAGAGCAGGAGAACTGAGTAAGAGTACCCTGCTCAGCAAGAAATCCTCTTAGCGCATGACAGATATACTCACCAGCTGAATTTGCGCGAAAAACACGAATAGGAGTGGAAAACTGGGTATGAACCATGGCAGCAAATTTTTTGTATATAGATAAGACCTCACTACGAGAAGACATGAAATAGATCCAAGTGTACCGAGAAAAATCGCCTATAAAGATAATATAGTAGCGATGACCCCCTTTTGAAGCGAAGGGAGCCGGGCCCCAAACATCAGAGTGAACGAGATCATAAGGACGCTCGGATACTGACTCACTATGAGGGTAGGGTAGCTGAATCTGCTTACAAAGTCTACAACCCAGACAATCCAACAAAGCGTTCCAGGAGACAGACCCCAGAACACCGCGATGAACCAAAGACAAGAGACGAGAACCACATAACTGGCCAAGACGATGATGCCACTGCTGAAAAGAGTTGGTAGATGCAGCTACAGGGGCTGCGAGACTGGCAGCGGTGGCAACAGAGGAAAGACGAAGCCAGTCAAGCTCCCAGAGACCATCAGAGCGTCGAGGGCCAGCACCAAGCAGAGCACCCATGTGACGATCCTAAACAAAACACAAATCAAAGTCGAGAATGACCCTACAACTAGAGTCAACAATCTGACCACCAGATATGAGTTGCATGGTAAGTCGAGGAACATGAGCGACAGAGGGCACATGAAATGAAGAAGTGCTAAGAGTGCCTCGACTAGCTACAGGTAGGGGAGTGCCATCAGTCGTAAGAACACAAACTGGAGACTCGACGAGTCGAACAGAGGTCGAACTGGACGAATTATAAGTCATATGAAAAGACACTCCAGTATCAAGAATCCATGGGGATGTATCTAAATGAGTAGATGGTGGTTTCTCAATGCCAGAAGAGTCAGCCATGGAAACTGCAGAACCTATCGATGAAGAATCCCAAGCATCAAGCAAGCATCGCAGCTGCGCAATCTCACGCGTAGACAGGGACACGACCGAAGAGGTCAAGGTAGAAACATCTACTGACGATGAGCAGACGCAACCACTCATGAAAGCAGCGTGTAGAGTCAACCGAGAGTAGCGAGTCGGCGTAGAACCGCATGTGGAAGCCACTGAGGAGTCGACGTAGAGCGGTCTCCGTCACGTGCAGAAGCCGCGAGAGGAGTCGACGTAAGGCGACAATCACCAGGTGTAGAAGTCGTGGGAAGAGTCGCTGAAGAACGACCAACACGAGCCAGTAGAGGCGGTGCGGCTGTCAAAGGAGTCGACGTAGAGTGGTCAGCAGCACCAGCAGAAGTAGCAAAAGGTGTCGAAGTAGAGCGACAACCACCACCTCCAAGCGGGTGAGCACCAAGCACCGAGGGAAGGCGCATGTGTGAGACGGATCTGTTAGAGCATATTTCTCCGTATGTGGTTTTGGTAATTGATGGCAATCCCTATGGACTAATGGTTGCCTTAAGTTATATTCGAAGGATTTGTCCATGGGCACTTCTTGAAGTCCATCTGTTGGTTTCAAGGAGTTTATATGATGACCAAGGTGGTATTCAAGGTATTATCCATAGAATGGTCATAAAGACACAAGGTTGATCAAGATCGTCAGACAAAGAGTAAATCAAGATGATCAATACACAAAGCGTATAAGATGTACCGAGAGGGATCATGTGATTCCATGGTATGGTAAGCATTGTCCATAACGCTTTTGTGTACTAACTCATGGTCTTCGCGAGAGTTCTATGTGGGGTTAGGTGTGTTTCCATGGGTTTGCGTCAGAAGAAAGATCTCATTCAACCCATGAAGGATGACATCAAGTGGTGATCGTCATCAAGATTGCGGTGTGCAAGTTCAAGTGGAGCATCACGAAGATATCATGCTTGAAGCTTGCAGTCCATTGTGGTGGCAATGGACTTGTGAAGATGTGTTGAAGAGTAGCTCACCCATAATGAGTATGGGGGAGCAATCAACTAGTCTTCATCAAGCCAACGCAATCAAGAAAGGTGGTCCATCTTGAGGAAGTCAAGATCGGCATATGCTAGCTCAAGTGGACTATCTGCAAGGTATAGGTTTGCCCTTGATAGGTTTTTTTTATTTTAGGATAGATTGTCGTACTGTCAAGGGGGGCTCTCAAGTGAGTAACTTGATCGTATCGTTCATTGAGAGCTCAAACCATTTGCATCCATGCATCATCTTTCTTGGTTCTTGTTTGGTGATTCTCTTTGTGAGTTGTAGAGCTTATGGTCATCTTCATGACAAGCTCGAGTTCATCGAAAACGGAGTCCATATGCATCTTCTATGATGTTTTATATGTTGGAAGTTTTTGCCAGTTCGTCATTCATAGAGGTTTCACATCTCTATACCATTGGCATTTTCATAACTGCATGTTCTTAAGATTTCAAAACGATGTTTGGATAGCTCTTGTCTTCCTGGATCCAACAAGCTTGACTTTGCTCTATTCGGAGCTCGTATGCGAAAGTTATGGCAGTTTCAGTACCAGAGCTGTTTTTCTCTAAACAGGCGGTACTTCCGATGTGTACTATTGTTGCTACTTCCGCTTAAATATTTTCTCTGGCTTCTTCGGGGTCTTTTTACATTTTGGGCAGTAGTACCGCTCGGGGGGAACGGTAGTACCGCTCCGGCGGTAGTACCGTTGGGGCCCGCGGTTTGCACGTTTTTCCTTGAAACTTCCGTTCCAGCGTAAGTACCGCTCGCCTGAGCGGTACTACCGCTTGTGCACTGACTGAGTGCATAACGGTTCGATTTGGGGAGGCCTATAAAAGGGGGTCTTCCTCCCCAATGGTTTTCTATCCGTTGAGCTCCTGTTCTTCCCCCATTGTTGACCTTCTTCGAGCTTGCTAACTCTCAAACCCTCCAATGATTTTTGCTAGTTCTTAAGGGAAAAGAGAGAGGAGATCTAGATCCACATTTCCACCAATCACTTTCTCCTCTATGTGAGGGGAACCCTTTGGATCTTGATCGTGAAGTTCTTTGTGAGCTCCTTGTTCTTCCTCTCATATTCCTCCATAACTTTTGTTATTGCGGAGGGATTTGAGTGTGAGGGACTTGACCATTTCGTGTGTTCTTGCCATTGCATTAGTTGCATCGGTTTGAGTTCTCCACGGTGATACGTGTTAGTGAAAAGTTGAGAAGCGTATTACCCTTGGGTGCTTGGTACCCCTAGAGATTGTTCTTCGTGGATGCTTTGGCGTCCTAAAAGTTTGGTGGTGCCTTGGAGCTCAATCATAGAGTGTAAAGCTCCGGGCAAGCGTCGGGGTCTCCAATTAAGTTGTGGAGATTGCCCCGAGCATTTGAGGTCACCTCGAAGCCATATGCCATTGTGGTGAAGCTTCGTGGTGTCGTTGGGAGCCTCCAATTAAGTTGTGGAGATTGCCCCAACCTTGTTTGTATGAGTTCGGTGACCGTCCTCAAAGGTGTCTTAGTCGAATTACGACATCTTGCATTGTGCGAGGACGTGAGGAGATTACAGTGGCCTTAGTGGCATCTTGGGGAGCATTGTGCCTCCACACCGCTCCAAACGGAGATTAGCATCCGCAAGGGTGTGAACTTCGGGATACATAGTCGTCTCCACGTGCCTCGGTATCTCTTACCCGAGCCCTTTACTTATGCACTTTACTTTGTGATAGCCATATTGTTTCTTGTTATATATCTTGCTATCACTTAGTTGTTTATCTTGCTTAGCATAAGTTATTGGTGCACATAGGTGAACCTAGTTGTTTTAGGTTTTGTGCTTGACAAATTAAACGTTAGTTTTATTCCGCATTTGTTCAAGCCTAAACTGTAATCATTTTAAAACGCCTATTCAACCCCCCCCCCCCCAAGGCGACATCCACGTCCTTTCAGGATCAATATACAAAATACTGTCGGAAAACACCAGGCAGCGAGGGAGAGGCATACCCGACAAAACCATTGTACTTTTTTCTGCACTTATATTTTCTCTTTTTTTTCTTTTCTTTTTGCAGAGCCACAGGAGTAAAGGCTTGAACCAGACCAACGGCAGAGTAGCCCGTCGATCTACGAGGAGCCCAAAGCAAAGCGATGGGTCGTGCAGGGAGCACGCATAAGAAAAAGCACACACACGCGGGTGGATGGATAGATCCACGTCCACGCAGTGAGATTCTTGAGAAGTGGCTGCGGCCGATCTAGCACGGGAACCGGCGGGCGGCGGCCGATCTAGCACGGGAACCGGCGAGCAGCGGCCGATCTCGGGCGGACGCGGATGACGGCTTGGACGGAGACCAGTGGCCGACGGACGCAGACGGCAGCGGGAACCGGCGGCTAGGAATGGTCCTGCGGTGGAGACTTGGGCGATCGGCTAGAACGGAGCAGCTGACCTTCGATAGCTGCTGCCTCTGCTTGATCTAGAGAGCTGGACCGACGGGCGGCTCGATCTGAGGTGGATGAATTGTCCCGCGGCAGAGGAGCAGGCTGCAGCGACGGGGTGGCCTGCACCGGACTTGGAGCAACGACAGCGACGGGGTGTCTCGACAACCGTAACTAGGAGCACCGCTTCGATCAGGAGCTGGACGCCTCTCAACTTTGAACCCTGCGGCTGGAGATACGCGGGCAGTGGGGAGAGGACACAGGCAAAGAGAAGAGACGGCACGCGGCGGTCGTGCGAGAGTTTGGATCGGAAGGAGCACGAGTTGCGCGTGCGGAAAAAAATACCTAGAGCTTTAATACCATGTTATGAAAGCAACTTGTATTATTAGGAAGCCAAAGCCAACATATATACACATACATGAGGATGCCAAAAGGCTACACGAGGATGCCAAGAGACTAGAACACAAAAGGCCAAAAGACATCACTAATATAACTCTAACAGATCATAGCTGGTCTTTTCTTTAGGCGGCGCAGTTAGGCCTGGGCGCATGAGTAATCCAGCTACTTGGAAGCAGGGCCGGCCCTGAGGGGGGAGGGGCGGCCACCCCGGGTCCCCGAGAGCAGGGGGCGTGCAGGTATGTGTGAGCACGTAGCTCGAGTCGCAATTAAAAACTCTGGAACTTGTTCTCTGTCTGGAAAAAGAAGACTGAAGGGTTATCTTTCTTTAGCAGGCTGGACCTTGGCCTTCTTTATTTAGCAGTTTGGGCATTGGCTGGCTAATTCGCTAAAAAGAAATTGTGGTGGGTCACACAACAGGCTGGTTGGCTGGGGGCAAAGGCCGCACTGCATAATTAGAGTTAGCGAGCCCATTATCTGAAAGATGAATCAGGATCAATTTATTTTATTTTGCGTGGGAGTTAGTATCAATTGTACTAAAAAAAAGACCCCCCCCCCCCCCCAGCTCAAAAAAAAAAAAGAGACCCCCTACTTTGTATTAGTGCTAGTTCAAATATTTTTTAAAGCTGATTTCATACTATTAACCGATGGCTGGTGTTGTGTTATCCTTATTTAGTCATGTACGTCTTCTATATCCAACTTCGAGTTTAATATGTTAGTATAGGCACATTGTAGTTTTTTCTGGCTGATTACACATTTTAAATCACTGGATGTTCATCACTATCGGTCACCGTACCAGAAAATGTGTTCATCGTGCGCCATCGCAAGCATAATTTGGCTCATAATAAGTTGTTTACGCAATTTGGCTTGATCTCATGTGCGACTCTGGCGACCAACGCTTGATCTACATTGCCTCTTTCTAAAGAGGACCAATCGTCCTCACCACACGGTCACGTCAAGAGGCCGAGTCCTTGAGAGGAGACTACACCGCGCTTACTGGTCACCGTAACTAAAAGATTTAGATAAAGTATGTCTATTATTCTCTCTTTCGTGATAAAAATATCATAGTGACTTTGCATCTTTAAGTAATATTTATAAATTACTTGACAGCGATATTGTTTTTTCTGCATTAAAAATGTTTTGATAACATTTTACATAGACATATATTGATCATTTTTATGTTCATATTAAAGGGTCTGTGTTCTGGTTTCGCCCCAGGCCCCAAAAATCTCAGGACCGGGCCTGCTTGGAAGTGTTATAAAAGGCACTAAGCCGGAAAGAGGGTGGTGCCTAACTAGGGTTATGCGGCTGACTAGGAGGCATAGGCATAGACATGGGGTGTAGCCTATTCTAACACTGCATGTTGATGGAATAAGATCCAGTATATGTCATGTCTATTCCACTAGGCCAACGGCGGCTCCAGCCTATCACCACAAAAATTCTTGGTTAAGCCATGTTATCAGATTGACTGGGCAGTACAGTCGCTACTATGTGGATGACCAAACAGCTACTGCTTACTTGTTTGAAGAACCTTGTCTACTTTTATCACACAATATATGTTCGGAAGAAACATGTTAGCAGTGAAAAGGGAGATCTTATCTCTGTCTCCTCCACAGAATACAAGAATTCATCACAAAGCTACCAAACCACATGCTGCAAGCAAACTCATTACAAAGGGTAGTTACGATCTTTAAAGCCCGCACAATTCTCATATAGAGTATCTAACGCTGCATAAGGATTCGCTGATCTCTTCTTCCAACTAGAACACACCGTGCACGCAAATAATACTAGTCACAGCGCTCTAATTATTTCGAATAAAAAAATAGCTCAACCAAATGATCCGGATCCCAATATGCAAATGCGCTCACCTGCAGCTGCAGGGTGTGGAGGAGGAAATTGCGGACGATCTCGGTCTCCCCGCGCATGAGGAAGGCAAGGGCGGAGGGCACAAAGTCCCTGATGAAGACCTGGTCGTAGTTAAGCATCTCCGTACACTCGGGGTCCTCCGCGGCCACCGTGCCGACCGGCTCGCCGCAGTAGCTCACCACAGCCCTCCTCAGTAGCCTCCATGCCTCCGTCTCCGTCTCCGTCTCCTCTCTGACCGGCGAGGTAGACGCCTGCCCTTCATCAGCTGGCGGCGCCGGTTCCTCCACAGGCGGGGTCTCCAGAGGGAAGGAGGCCGGGAAGAGCACACGGTCGAAGAAGGGGAGGTTACCAGCGACGGCGGAATGGGGATCGGAGGCTACGGGGGTGGGGGTGGGGGTTGTGCTCGGGTCGGACTGCGAGGTATGCGAGGCCGCCGACACGAGAAAAGGGAAGCGTCGGCCGTGGTGGTGGTGTGGCGGGTGGGAGCATCTTGGAAAGAGCCGGATCACAGAGGCCTTAGCGGCCGCGGCTGAGGCGGAGGTGAGGAGGCGCTGGCGGCATGGCCTCACGGCTGCGGCGAGCCCCATCGTGGTTTGACCATTCATATGGTAGCTCCGGCGAAAGTCAGACGCGAGATGCCGGGATAGCACAAGAGGGAAAGCTTTTCTAAATATGTGGTTGGTCAGGGGTTGATTGGGAAAACTGCAACGTTCCGTGCCGTTTGGTTTGAGGTGCGGGTGGGGGTAGCGTAATTGGAAGGGCAGAGATGACCTTTATAGACCGCGAACGGGTAGGTTGGGACCCACCCGATTTTAATGTGCACGCTTTAAACGATTGTTTTTCCTCCGTCTCTCCTTTTGGCCTTTTGGATGAGGTTCCTTTATTATTCTTTTTCTTGACACCGTGAGAATTGTTTTTTTCTAATTTTTCTTGCATCTCGTTGCTTATATACACAAACCCCACTACAATTCGTTAATTAGCTATTTCTGTGCTCTCACATGCTTCCACGTCATTTCTCAAGTGGTGGTCATCTGATCACATCATTAACCAAAGGGGAGAGTGATCTGCGCCGGCATGCCGGTCCAAACTTTCAGCCGACCGCGCGTGAGCCGCAGGATCCACCAACCCCGCGTCGTCCGCACCGTTGGATCCGCATGCAACATTTTTTTCCCTATGCAGCAAATTTTCGATGCGATGCAACAACTTTTTCAACGGTTGCAACAAAAACAAAAATTGTAGCAAAAAAATATCTAGATGATCGTAGCAAAAAAACGAAGCTGAGGGTGCGTGATAGCAAAAGTCAAACGCCGGTTGTAGCAAATATTTACGTGACGTGTATGCAACTTTTTTAGTGAACGGTTGCAACAAAACATGATGCCGGTTGTAGCAAAAATTAACACGGTTGTAGCAAAAGTAAAAAAACATCGATGGTAACGAAAAATCCGACGAACTGGAGTTGCAACCAAACGTATATGCGGCTTTTTACTGGACAAATGTAACAAATTTACACGAGAAAAAAATATTGCATGGAAAACGTTTGTATCAAAAAAATACACGGCTGCAGCAAATGTGACGAAAAAATGCGGCAAGCATCTGCGTGCGGGGCGGGCGGGTGGAAAAAATGTTGCATGGGTCTGCGTGCGCGAGGGACGACCGGCGCGTCGGTTCGACCGGCGCGCCGCGTAGAAACGATTCCCTTAACCAAAACCATGTGGTCGATATGTAATCTGTTCAACAGTGAGCCATAGTTCATGTTGTAACTTGTAACACCCCGATTTTCGTTTCCCGATTTTTTTCCTTTGCGAAATTTAACTCCTGTCTTTTTTTTCTATGTTAGAAATTCTTATCTTAGATATATGAAGGCGGTTATATAGCATTGCCTTTTTTATCAAACCATGAATTTTTCTCAATCCATCGGTGCTACCCATTTCTACTTTCTAAAGTATCAAAAGAAAACCCCTGTTTTTGTAGTTATAAAAAGCACAATTTCCTTCGACCTATTAAATCCCAATCTTTACCCAGCTATACTCCTACATCTATAAACGCTGAATATGCAAAATATTGCCAATTAATTTACAATAATTTTTATTTTAAATTAATTCATTTTTTGCCAATTAAAGAATTAAATTCGGATAAATATCTATCCATCTCTAAAGTTCATGAAAACTTGTGAAGATCCTCTTTGTAATCATATTGAGCTCTCACATAAATATTGGCTAAAAGTAAATAAGGTAAATTGCATTTTCCTTATTAAAGTCAATATTGCATTTTGTGCCCTTTCCAAAGAAACTATCATATTCGTAGCCAATAAAAATCCCGAATAATTTGTGGAGCTCCTCCTATCCCAATATTCACCATTTCCATAAAAACTTCAAGTTCCTCAATTAAAATTTTGAGCACAATATATATTTGGAAATTTTGTCCGATTTGGACTTTTGCAAAGCAAAGTGCCTCAACCCTTGTGCAGGGTGATTACATTGATAAATCACTCAAGTAAACCAAAAACCATCTCAATCCACCTATCAAATCTCTCCCAACAATGTTTCCAAGTTTTGTTCACATAGAAGCATTGTGAAGGAAGTACCACTTTGGTATATCCAAATGCTATAAAATTTACGAGTGCCTCCATACTCCTAAATAACCTCCCTAAATCAAATTCTAGCCAAATCCATTCATCCTATTAAGCACACCATGAAACTCTAGCTTCTGGACCAAAATTGTGCATTGTGAAGGACCCACCCATTTATGCTGAATTTTTTTCCAAGCTAGTCATCTCAGTGACTGATAATCCTCACCACAAGATCCCTATCTTTCACCAGGCCAATCTTCCCAACCCCGCTACAAACACTTCCTACCAGAAACATTGGTCAACTCAAATCAGTCAATTTCATGCTTCCTCTACAAGGCACAACCTCACAAATGGACCCCGTCACCATTAAAGCACCGTGTTGACAAGACTCGGCAATGTTTTGGTGTCGTGGACACGCGGAGCCCGTGGTGACGTGCAATAATGACGCTCTACGCCACGTGTCACTTCTGCCGACAACTCCAACCAGCCACAGCTTGTCCTCTAGTGCCAACGACCCTCCCCACCGTCCATGTACCACTCTCCCGTCCTTTCCCCCTTTGCCTTCTTCCTCGCCGCGCCATGACGAGAATCATCGTATCGCCACATTGTCGTACAGTCACCACCGTGTCCGCGTGAGCCGAGGCTTCTCGAGCGCGCCAGCGCAACCCTCTTGCTCCCTCGTGAAGCTCTACGATGCAAAGACTGGTCGAGTTGTCACCTCCGTACGGGTTCACATTGTCCCGGCCAGCTCAGCGTTCGAGCTTATCACCTCCGGCGTCATTGCTATAAATAGCCCTCTCCCGAGCCTCCCGATCATCCTGGCATCGTAGCCTACTCTTTCCCTCCTAGAAAACGTTCAGCCGAACCACTCGAGCTCCCATGCCTGGATTGTTGCCCTCTAGCCGCCATAGCCATCGCTGCCCTCTGCTTAAATTTGAGCTACCGAGCCGCCCCTTCCCTCACTACCACACCCATAGCACCCCAAGAGCCATCGTAGCCGCGACCCGTCCCAATTCCTTCATGGAAGCCTCGTCGGCGTAGCCCCGCAGATGCTCTTCGTCCGTCGTGCCCTTGCCAGCGACAAAAACGACGTAGGCCACCTCGAGAAACCCTACTGAAAGTGCAGTCATGCCCTTAATCGAGTTTTGGTGTTAATGACAACACATACATAGGAAACTAGACTTATTTGTTGAGTGTATCTCAGGATGGCTTTTAAAGTACTCTTAGTAGATCGAGAATTATGTGCCAAGGTGGCTTGAGAAGATCGGGACTTATATGTAAAGAAGGCTCGGGATTGAGAAAAGATGATGTAGCCTATCATTTAATTTACTATTCTTGAGTATAGGGATCCCGCACTATTAAGAGGGGATCACAGGTTTTGCGATGAACTTGCTCAAACTACATCTCTGCTTTTCTGCTCATACCATATCTCCACTGCTCTGCTTTGATCTGAAAACAAAACCAATGCCTCGGACATCCGGCTTCCTCCGGACGTCCGAGGGCCGGACGCCCGACCACTTCGAAAATCCGGAACCGTATACCAGAGCCAAAGTCTCGGACATCCGGCTCCCTCCAGACGTCCGAGGACCGGACGCCCGACCACTTCGAAAAACCGGAACCTTGCACCAGAGTTAAATAACTCGAACTTCCGGCCTCCCCCTGTCGTCCGAGGGCCGGACGTCCGACCACTTTCGAAAATCCGGTGCCCTTGAACAGAACTGAACTCTCGGACATTCGACCTTCTCTTCGGACGTCCGGTCCCTGTTCGACTACACAGTGACAAACTGATATGAACACTCCTTCGGTCGTCCGACGCCTGTCGGACGTCCGAAAACCGTCAGACGTTCGACCACTATCAGACTTAAGTGACCCCAACGGTTATTTTAGTCTCCCCACTATATATACCCCCCCTCCCACTTCGTGAGAGGGGGTCCAACACAGCAAGAACACTCACAAGAACACCTTCTTCCTCACTCACTCTTGCCTACACCCAAACTTAGATCCCAAGAGCATTTGTGAGCCCCTTTGAGTGTTGTTCCAATCAAAAGATAGATCGTCTCCTTCTCCTCCTCTCCACCAAAGCGAATTGTAATTTGAGCAAGTTTTGAGCAATCCCCGTGATCTTGTTACTCTTGGAGGTTGGAGACTCCTAGGCGGTAGGAGTCTTCGGAGAGGAATCAAACCTTTGTGATTACCCCCCGAAAACTTTGTGAAGGTTTGGAAGCCACCTCAAGGCTTACCACTAGTGGTTGAGAAACGCCTTCATGGTGTTGTCTCAAAGGGAGAACAGGGTGAGCCTTCGTGGCGTTGGTGTGCCTTCGTGGTAACATCCGCCCCTCTAACGGTGACGTAGCTTCCCTCCAAGGAAGTGAACACCGGGATACATCCTCGTCTCTCTTGGAGTTTTGGTTATCCCTAAGCCTAACTCTCTACTTGTGTTAATCCTTATTACGTACTTGCATTTGATTATAGTTTACCGGTTGCCTTACTTTACTCTAAATAGCTTACTCTTGTCTTTGCAATTATTAGGCTCACTCTTATATTCCGCACCATTGCCTAAAATTGCTAAGTAACTATTAAAATTTGGAGCTGTACCTATTCACCCCCCCTCTAGGTCCATCTTGATCCTTTTCACTTGGTATAAGAGCCTCATGCTCTATTCTTGTGGCTTAACCGCCCTAGAGCGAGATGGACGGGACTCCCATTACTGTAGCTCCAGTGGAGAAGGACGGGACTTCCACAGAAGTCAGGTCCTTCACCTCTGAGGACCTGGAACGGGCCCTTGCCAAGCAAAAAGAGGAGCACGATGCTTCTCTTGAGGCCTTGGTCCAAATGAGACTGGCCTCATTAACCACGGGGACAACCACGTCTCCGAGGGCCTCAGGGCAAAATGTGTCCGGTTCTTCATTTGGCCAACAACCTCCAGGCAATAACCAAACCAGTGTTCCATGGCTTTATGCTAGATCTCAAGTTGAGAAACCTAAGTACAATCCTGGAGGAAAACCTCCTTTGCTTGATGACAATTCCGATTTTGCTTTATGGAGAGTTGGTATGCAGGATCATCTTAGGTACGCCAATGATGAGATGTTGGACATCCTCGAGCATGGCTACCACCCTGTAGATCCAAGGTGCCTCACTCCCAGAGAAACTTATGACAAGCATCTCAATGACACTGCGATCATGTGCATAAGAAAAGGGATGAATGACAAGCAACGGAGACCTTACATACACATCACAAGCGCCAAGGAACTGTGAGATAGCATTATAAGGACCAAGACCAATACCTCCACTCTTCGGCTTGCTCAATATGAAATTGCCAAGGGGCAATTGCAGAACTTCTGTATGGAAAAGGGTGAATCTCCCAAGCAACTGCTAGAACGGCTCATGACTCTCGCCGCAGACATTGAGTCATGTGACTGTGACAAGACGCAAGATGGTTTCAACCTGACCAAGAGATTTCTCGTGGACAAGTTACTTCATGCCCTTGCTCCCTACCACCATCAAATGGTATGGGACATAAGGCAGCACCATGGGTTCAAAGAAATGACCCCAGATGACATCATATCCACTTTCCAATTATTTGAAGAGTCAAAGGCAAATACAACAAAGCACCTTGTCATGCATGGTACTTCAACATCAAAGATCAATCTTGCTTTGAAAGCCAAGCATGAATGTGACGAAGAAGAAGAGGGTGATGCAGACTGCGAAGATGGTGATGATGCTGACTCTGATGAAAGCCCATCTTATGAGGACATTGCTCTCTTTGTAAAGAAGTTCAGTGCAGGAAAATTCAAGGGAAGATTCCCAAAGAAGAAAGTAAGAAAATGCTATAACTGTGAGGAAACCAACCACTTCTCAAATGACTTCCCTTATGAGAATAGAGAAGATAAACCAAGGTTTCTGAAGACCTTTGTAAAGAAGAAATTGCCAAACCCTATGAACTCCAAGCTCAAGAGGAGAGATGGAAGAGCAATGGTTGCACAAGAAGAATCAGATCCGGAAGACGTTGGTGGGGTTACCAGAGTAGCTCAGGATACACAAAACACCTTGAGGCTCGTCAACAAAAGTGGCGATGTTGTTCACTACAACTATATGAAAGACTACAAGGGCAACGCCCACAAGTGTTTGATGGCAAAGACTGCCATAGAAGATGAGGAAGACCAAAGCTCCCATGATAAGGTCAAGGTAACTCCATGGTTAAACTCTTTCAGTCTAGTTTCTACCTCATCTAATGAGTACCTTGATGCGGAGGATCACTATGAGGACAATGACTTAGATCATCCTATGTTTGCCAAAATAAACAAATTTATGTGCTCTCTCAAAGGAAAGAAGCTCACTATGTTTCGCATACTTATGGAAATGGTGAGTAAGCACACCAATACCATCAAGGAACTCAAAACTCTCGTCATTAAGGAGAAGGAAAGGAATGAAATCCTTGAGCAGAAAGTCCTGTATGAGGAAGCACAAAATGATGCATTGTGCTCAAAAGTTGGTGAAAACCTTGATAAACATGCTAACGATCTTGCCTCCTTGAAAAAGGCTGAATCTGTGTGCAAAGAGTTATTAAATGATAAAAACAGACTTGTGAATTCTCATGCTTCTCTTTCTAAGGAATGTGAGCGCCTATCCTTGTCTCTCAAGGACAAGGAAGAGAAACTCACTGTTCTTACAAAGAGCTTTGAGGCACGCAAGGTTACTTACATTGACACTCTAGCTAAGGCTTACTCCTCACCTATTATTAATGTTGATACCTGCACTGCTAACTCTAGTAGTGAACTGGCATCTATTCTTGAGGAAAACTGTTTGCTAAAGGCACAGCTAGATAGAGGTCTCATGACATGCGCACAAGGACAAAAGACTCTCAATGAGATCTTAAGTCAACACAATGAGGTCTTTGCCAGGGAAGGGCTTGGGTTTAATCCAAGCACCGCCAAGAAAAGTGTATCTCCTCTCAAGTGCACCCCCTTGCTTAAAGAAACATTTGTACGAGAGGGACACAAGGAGAAAGGTAAGGTTGTGAGTGGGTCGGCCACTAGGGGTTTGCCCACTTTCAACAACACAACAGAGTTCATGCCTCCATCCTATGTACTTCGCAAATCAAATGAAGAAGACGTTTATGCTAAATTCGTTGGTCCCCGTAATGCATTCCGGTTTTATGCTATTTGGGTCCCTAAGACTCTTATAACTAATGTGAGAGGCCTCATGATGAAATGGGCACCTCAAACCAAGTCTTAATTCGTGTACATGCTGTTTTCTTTGGAGGAGTCAAATGGGTGATCGATAGTGGATGCACCAATCATATGACCGGAGATAGTAACTTGCTCTATGACTTCATGCAAGCCATTCGACCATACATGAGCATTGTATTCGGAGGAGGGTTGAAAGGGCAGGTAATTGGGTTGGGCAAGGTGGCAATCACTAATGACATGTCTCTTGCAAATGTCATGCTTGTCCAATCTCTTCAATATCATTTGCTTTCAGTTTGCCAATTGGCTTCCGTTGGTTATGACACACTATTTGGACTAACGAATGTGAAAGTCCTTAAGAGAGACACTCTCGAAGTGGCCTTTGTTGGAGAGTTGGATGGCAACCTTTACACGGTTGATTTCTCAAAAGAGAGCACTTTCCATACAACTTGTCTGATGGCCAAGGCTGACATGGGATGGCTGTGGCATCACCGGCTCGCCCATGTCAGCATGAGAAATCTTCAAAATCTCTTAAAAGGCAATCACATCCTTGGACTAACTAATGTATCTTTTAAGAAAGATCGTGTGTGCAGTGCATGCATAGCTGGGAAGCAACATCAATCAAAACACCCACCCAAGAATATTGTATCCACCTCAAGGCCTTTAGAGCTCCTTCATGTGGATCTATTTGGGCCTCCTTCATGGGCTAGTCTTGGTGGGAAAAAGTATGGACTAGTCATTGTTGATGATTACTCAAGATACACATGGGTATTCTTTCTCAAGTCCAAGGACGAGACGAATATCACCTTCATTGATTTTGCCAAACAAGTCCAACGCAAGTTTGACAAGGCCATCAAGGCAATAAGAAGTGATAATGGCTCCGAGTTCAAGAATTACACCCTAGAAGAATTTCTTAGTGATGAGGGAATTGAACATCAGTACTCCGCACCTTACACCCCTCAGCAAAATGGTGTAGCAGAGAGGAAGAACCGGACACTTGTGGAAATGGCAAGGTCCATGTTAGATGAATACAAGTCACCACATAGTTTTTGGGCTGAGGCTGTCAACACAGCATGTCATGCATCAAACCGGCTTTTCCTTCGACCAATATGGAAAAGACTCCATATGAGCTCCTAACCGGGAAGAAGCCCAATGTCAAGTACTTTCGTGTATTTGGATGCAAGTGTTTCATCCTCAACAAACGGGATCGGTTAGGAAAATTTCAATCCAAAACAACTGAAGGGATTTTTGTTGGCTATGGATCAAACTCTTAGGCCTACAGAGTCTACAACAAATCCAATGGATGTGTTATAGAAACCTGTGACGTGACGTTTGATGAATTTAACCGCTCCCATTCGGAGCAAGTTGATCTAAGTGATGCAGGTGAAGAAGATTCCTCGCAAGATATCTTGAACATGGGTGTAGGTGCACTTCTTCCCATGGAACAAGAACCCCATGATGATGATGAAGATGATGAGAGTATTTCTCATCCTCAAGACAGTTCACTGCGCGTACCTCCACAAGATACTAGCACACATATCATGTCAGTTGTTCATGATCAAGTGGGAGAACATGTCTCTCACCCTGATCACACTCAAGAACAAGTTGACCTTCAAGAGCAAGACCAAAGTATGGATATTGTTGATGATGAACCTCAACAGGTGCAACGTGAAGAATAATATCTTCCACCGCACGTTAATGATCCATATGTTGAGGACGTTGATGATGGAAACAAAGTCGAACCTCGTGAAACCCTGACCTCCATCATGCCACGTTGGCCGGTCGTGTTGATGTTGATCAAATCCTCACCGGCGTGTCGGAAGGTAGAGTGACTCATAAACAATTAACAAACTTTTGTGCTCACTTTTTGTTTGTCTCTAGTACTGTGCCACACAGGGTTCAGGATGCATTGTGTGACAATGACTGGCTCCTTTCTATGCAAGAAGAGTTAAACAGTTTTACACGCAACGAAGTATGGTCATTGGTAGAACGACCAACTGAGGAACACAATGTCATTGGAACTAAATGGATCTTCAAGAACAAGGAAGATGAGAATGGGACTGTCCTCCGCAACAAGGCAAGGTTAGTAGCACAGGGGTACTCCCAAGTTGAAGGTTTGGACTTTGGTGAGACTTTCGCCCCTGTTGCTCGTCTTGAATCCATTCGCATTCTATTGGCCTATGCTGCTTTCAATGGTTTTACTTTGCATCAAATGGATGTGAAAAGTGCTTTCTTTAACGGTCCTCTACAAGAAGAGGTATATGTATCACAACCACCTGGGTTTGTTGACCCCAATCACAAAGACCATGTGTACAAACTTCACAAGGCTCTGTATGGCCTCAAGCAAGCACCCCGTGCTTGGTACGATCATCTTAAGAAGTTCTTACTCGATGATGGCTTTGTGAGAGGGGTGATCGATCCCACTCTTTTTACTAAGAGGGAAAACAATGATTTGACCTTATGCCAAATCTATGTAGATGACATCATTTTTGGTTCTCCTAACATCCATTTATGCAAGAAGTTTGCGACCTCCATGACCAAGACCTTTGAGATGTCACTCAACACGGACTTGAAGTTCTTTCTTGGGTTTCAAATACAACAATTTCAAGAAGGAATTTTCTTGTCTCAAACTAAATACCTCAAGGACATTCTAGAAAAAATTGATATGACAAATGCTAAACCAATGAAGATACCCATGGCCACAAATGTTGTTCTAAATGAAGACACCAACGGTATTCCTTTTGACCCATCTACTTACTGCTCTATGATTGGTTCGTTGCTTTATCTTTGTGCATCTAGACCGGACATCATGTTAAGTGTAGGCATATGTGCTACATTTCAAGCTTCCCCTAGGGAAAGCCATCATACGGCGGTTAAGCATATTCTTAGATACCTTGTTCACACCCCAAAGTTAGGCCTATGGTACCCTAAGGATGCAAAGTTCGATCTCATTGGGTACTTCGATGCGGATTGGGCTGGTGACAAAGTGGGACGGAAATCCACTTCCGGTGCATGTTAGTTTCTTGGACGTTCCTTGGTAAATTGGTCCTCGATAAAGCAGAATTGTGTTTCTCTCTCCACGGCCGAGGCCGAATATATTGCAGCCGCAAGCTGTGCAACCCAACTGCTATGGATGAGGCAAACCCTAAAGGATTATGGCATCACTTATCGACACGTGCTTCTTCTCTGTGATAATGAAAGTGCCATCAAGATCTCCGAGAACCCCATTGATCACCCTCGCACAAAACACATTGATATTAGGTATCATTTCTTGAGAGACCATGTGCAAAAGGGTGACATTGATATTGCTCATGTGGGTTCCGACATGCAGCTCGCTGACATCTTCACCAAGCCACTATGCGTAGCAAGATTCTGTCAACTTAGGCGTGAACTTGGTATCTTGGAGCTTGATAACATAACTTGAAATCCTGTACACATGCACACACTCACATTATGTTCTTGTCTTGATGTCGGCATGCATTTAGGGGGAGACACTAGCACTCACGTCATAGTTTTTGTTTTAACTCTATAATATGCATAAATGAACTACCTCCCACAAGTAGTATATATAGTTCTTATAGGAAACACTGTTGGGTGTCCCTTGTGATAAACCATGTCAAATCACCTCATCATCAAGATCCCAGAAAATTGCCTCTGCCTACTTCCCTCTCGGACGTCCGACGCGTCTCGGACGTCCGACGGCTGACACACCCCGGACGTTCGGCACCCGTCGGTCGTCCGACGGCTGAGGTCCTCCGGACGTCCGACGCCCGTCGGACGTCCGACACATCGGGAGCCTCTATAAATAGAGGGGCGCGGGCTGGGCCTTGCCCTAGCCCCCACGCGCCCCCTTTTCCCCTCTCCCTCCACAGCCGCCGCCAGCCGTCTGAGGAGCTCTGCCCTGCGATCTCGCCGCCACAGGGGCCCTGCCCTGTGATCTGGTTGTCCTCCTCCGCGGGATCCTTCTTCCATCCCTCTCTTCTCTCAATCTGCAGGTATCCTCTCGGTTTCCCTCGTGATTGGTTCCCCTCTCACTAGTTCATGTGTTCGTTCATATGTTCTTGACCGACGTTCCCCATTGGGTTTCCCATCATGTAGGCTTTCCAATTATGCCCAAGATTAAGCACACTGCTCGGAAGAACTCTGCTGGCTCATCCGCTCGTGCCGCTCCTGGCATGGGGTCGGATGACACCGTGGTACCATGTCGTCCCTTCAAACGGCTCGCCCGGCGTCCTCCTCCACAGCCCAGCTCCTCGTCTGATGGCTCTGACTTTGAGGATGAGCTTGCCGCGGAGGAACGTGCTGAATACGTTGCCATTCGGAAGACTATGCCGAAGCCGGGTACTCGCAGGCCCTCGTATATGCCACCGCCTCCTCCTGAACAGACAACAGGTGATGCTCGACGTATCTCCTTAGAGCCTCCTCCCTCCTTGGGTCGTGAAGTCACGGACTTCACCAAAAAACCCAAATCCGCCTATTTTACTTTCTGTAGAGATGTCAACCAATTCGATGCTGAACGTGATTCTCTGGATTCACGGTTTCGCACAAATGTCCAAGTGGACATTTTCTCTACAGTCATAGTTCCTAAAGGTATACCAGTTCATCATTGCATTGACCCTGATCACATTCGCACTCACCCGGCGAAATACCTGGGTGCCATTGAGCTCCTTGAGTCCTCGGGGCTAGCTGCTCCCCTTGCCTTTAAGTGCGATTTTAACAGTGGCGCCATCCACCAATTCTATGCCACTTGTTACTTTCATTCTGATGACTCCGTTAGCTGGATGACCCCAGATACGGAGTTTAGGGCCACTTATGCGGAGTTTGTTGCCGCTTTGGGTTTTCCCGACACCGGTTTCAAAATTCACAAAAGTGACCCTAACCATGCTCCCAAATCCATTGCGACATGTGGTTCTCTTCTCAAACCACGTCATGGACTTGATGCTGATGAAAAATAGAAAGATCTCAACCAAGTGTCTATCTGGCGGTCTCCATATTTTATCATTTTTCAATGCCTTATCCGCACCATCTACCCCAAGATGGGTGACAGGGGAACCTGCAGCGGCTACTGCATCGATATCATGTCACACTTGCATGATTTTCCCAAGCGCAAGCTAAATGTGCCTCATTTTTTGTGGCATGAGATTCGGCTCGCTAGTCTTCAATACAAGCGAGCATTCCCTCATGCCCCCTTCATCCAAGCTTTCATCAACTTTATTGCTGCTTTCCCGCTTGCTCCTACTCACACGCACCACAAGTGGGTCATCCCCACTCATATGGCGGATGACTATGCTCCTAGGAAAACCCCATCCACCTCCACTCGTCGTGCTGCTTCCCGGTCAGACACTCCTTCATCCAGCTTTGCCCCTCTCAGTCGCTTTGCCAAATTCATTGGCAAAGCCCATTCTGCCATGATGAAGGCGTTCTCCTTCCAGTGCGCTCAGAACCACGATGTGGTTTCGCGTTTGATCTCCTCCAAGAATGCCCTCAAGGCTCGTCTGAGAGACTCGGGCACTCTTGATGTCAGTGATGATGAGGCTATTCCTGCTATTCCTCCTTCTGATTTTGGCTTCCCATCTGGTCCTGAGTGGGCTGATTTTCTTGACGAGGCTGGTGGCAGTGGCTTGCCTGAGGATGAGGATGACGAGGATGATGGTGCTGATGATCTCTGAGCATGGTTGATGTTTCTGGTGCCTCCCTTTTCGGTACTTGATGCCAAAGGGGGAGTAATGTATCCTAGTTTTAGTCTTTGGGGTTTTAGCTTTTGAACTCAATTTGCATGTTTGAATAATGTAATGGATAAACGACTGTGATGCACTATGTATGGCTACCTATGAATGTCCTGATTGCTATGATATCATCGTATGTTATTATGTTTTGTTCTATTACTTCATATGATGATCGGTTGCCATATGATGATCTATTATCTCTACTAAGTCACATGATATCTTCGATACACACATTAAGGGGGAGCTCCGTTATTTTTACTGTGCACATACTAAGGGGGAGCTCCGTACCAAACCTCTCCAAAGCTAAATGTATGTTAAATCTTTTGAGAGCTATGTATATGTTGTCATCAACTACCAAAAAGGGGGAGATTGAAAGTGCAGTCATGCCCTTAATCGAGTTTTGGTGTTAATGACAACACATACATAGGAAACTAATCTTATTTGTTGAGTGTATCTCAGGATGGCTTTTAAAGTACTCTTAGTAGATCGAGAATTATGTGCCAATGTGGCTTGAGAAGATCGGGACTTATATGTCAAGAAGGCTCGGGATTGAGAAAATATGATGTAGCCTATCCTTTAATTTACTATTCTTGAGTATAGGGATCTCGCACTATTAAGAGGGGATCACAGGTTTTGCGATGAACTTGCTCAAACTACATCTCTGCTTTTCTGCTCATACCATATCTCCACTGCTCTGCTTTGATCTGAAAACAGAACCAATGCCTCAGACATCCGGCTTCCTCCGGACGTCCAAGGGCCGGACGCCCGACCACTTCGGAAATCCGGAACCCTATACCAGAGCCAAAATCTCGGACATCTGGCTCCCTCCAGACGTCCGAGGACCAGACGCCCGACCACTTTGGAAAATTGGAACCTTGCACCAGAGACAAATAACTCGGACTTCTGGCCTCCCCCTGTCGTCCGAGGGCCGGACGTCCGACCACTTTCGGAAATCCGGTGCCCTTGAACAGAACTGAACTCTCGAACATCCGACCTTCTCTTCGGACGTCCGGTCCCTGTTCGACTACACAGTGGCGAACTGATATGAACTCTCCTTTGGTCATCCGACGCTTGTTGGACGTCCGGAAACGGTCGGACGTCCGACCACTGTCAGACTTAAGCGACCCCAACGGTTATTTTAGTCTCCCCACTATATATACCCCCTCCCACTTTGTGAGAGGGGGTCCAACACAGCAAGAACACTCACAAGAACACCTTCTTCCTCACTCACTCTTGCCTACACCCAAACTTAGATCCCAAGAGCATTTGTGAGCCCCTTTGAGTGTTGTTCCAATCGAAAGATAGATCGTCTCCTTCTCCTCCTCTCCACCAAAGCGATTTGTGATTTGAGCAAGTTTTGAGCAATCCCCGTGATCTTGTTACTCTTGGAGGTTGGAGACTCCTAGGCGGTAGGAGTCTTCGGAGAGGAATCAAAGCTTTGTGATTACCCCCCAAAAAGTTTGTGAAGGTTTGGAAGCCACCTCAAGGCTTACCACTAGTGGTTGAGAAACGCCTTTGTGGTCTTGTCTCAAAGGGAGAATAGGGTGAGCCTTCGTGGCGTTGGTGTGCCTTCGTGGTAACATCCGCCCCTCTAACGGTGACGTAGCTTCCCTCCAAGGAAGTGAACACCGGGATACATCCTCGTCTCTCTTAGAGTTTTGGTTATCCCTAACCCTAACTCTCTACTTGTGTTAATCCTTATTACGTACTTGCATTTGATTATAGTTTACCGGTTGCCTTACTTTACTCTAAATAGCTTACTCTTGTGTTTGCAATTATTAGGCTCACTCTCATATTCCACACCATTGCCTAAAATTGCTAAGTAACTATTAAAATTTGGAACTGTACCTATTCACCCCCCTCTAGGTCCATCTCGATCCTTTTCACCTACGACCATCATCGGGCGCGGTATGGAGCGCGCGGATCTCCTACGCTTGACGGTCGGCCCTCCTACGCCGGTAAACATCGGTTGCATCGGCATGTGTGACGCTCCCTTGCTTATGTTGCAAGGAAGGAGTCAACCATGACGAGGGGAGAGAGAGAGATGAGGAGGGCCCGGTTCTAAGTCATTGTGGGCACATGCATTTTAAGTAAATACACACTTTGATAAATTAAAGCATATATCCTCTCTTGGTGATTTTGATAATTCATGACAATATACATTGTCTCTTGGACTAACACTTTTACCTAGATATTTCAGGATTAGTCCATGAAGAGCTATGGCTTAAGGTTTATGTGGAGATACCCCTTGATGCAAGAAAGGAATAATATTGGCTCAAGCTTCAAGCTAGAAGACTCTTCATTTTATATTTGTGAGAAATCACTTTTTAGTCCATAGGAAAGCCAATATTATTAAAAGGGGGTGAGGTAGTAAAATGAACTAATTGCTCAAATGCTCAAAGTTAGCCACCAAAACACTCAGCCATTGTTCCCATATATCCACTCTGTCAAGTTCCACATTCACAAATTCGGTGTCACAAACATTTCCATATCGAACCCACAGAGTTTGAACCTCAGACACAACCCTAGCCATTCCCACCAAATTGGTGCAACCGAAACTGCATCGGTGCTACCGAGTTCAGTGTGACCAACATTTTGTTGCCAAGATACACAAAATCGGAATTTCCAAGTTTGAGTATCGGTGCCACGGAGTTTGGCCATCTAACCGTTAGTCACCTTTTCGGTGCCATCGAGTTGTGTATATCGCTCTCACCGAGATTCAAAAGTTCACACCTTTGGTGCTAGTCGGTATCACCGAGTTTTCAACTTCGGTGTGACCAAGTTTGCTCTTTTATCTGTAATGGTTGGTTTTTGGCTGCTGCCTATATATACCCCTTTACCCACCTCTCATTCATGGGAGAAGCACTCAGAACACACACTTCATTTCTAGATCCATTTTCTGAGAGAGAACCACCTACTCATGTGTTGAGACCAAGATATTCCAATCCAATCATTTGAAACTTGATCTCTAGTCTCCCCAAACTGCTTTCCACCAAATCAACCTCTCCTACCCATGCATATTTCTGTGAGAGAGTGATTTGTGTTGAGGAGTCTATCTTTAGAAGCACAAGAGCAAGGAGTTCATTGATCTACCACATTTATTACCTTTTGGAGGGTGGTGCCTCCTAGATTTGTTAGGTGTCTCTTGGGGGCCTCCTACTTCGTGTTGTGGAGTTGAACCAAGATGTTCGTAAGGGCAAGGAGATCGCCTACTTCATGAAGATCTACCGTGAGTAAGGCTAGTACTCCGTGGACCGAAGTCGTGGTGGGATAGGCAAGGCCGCTTTTTTGTGGACCCTTCGTGGACTCTCGAAGTCGTTACCCTCCATGGGTTGAAGTCTCCACTAGCATGGACGTATGATAGCGTCACCTATCGGAACCATGCCAAAAATCGCCATGTCAACCTCATGCGTTTGATCTCCCTACCTTACTCCTCTACATTACACTTGCATGTTTTATTTGCCGCTGCTATACTCTTAGAACTAGATGTCTAGGGTGACCTAGACTTGTTACAACTGCTAGATTTCTGCCCTCCTAGGAATTAGGTCAGGCTAGAATTTTTATCTTGACAAGTAGTCTATTAACCCCCCCTCTAGACACATCTTCTATCGATCCCTCAATTGATATCAGAGCAAGGTCTCCAAAACCTTGGTTTAACCGCCATTGGAGGAAGATGAATGTGACTAGTTCCCGGATTTTTAGTTGTAAAGTGCCTATTCTTGATGGGGAGTATTTTAGACAATGGAAAGAAGAAATGCTTGATATATTCGATGAGTTCCATTTGTGCAAGTATATTGAATATCCCTATGCACCTCCCATTGACCCCATACATCCTTCTCATGATGATGAAGTTAATATGCTTGGTAGCCTTAATACTGTCAACCTATCATTAGAGGTTTGCCAAGAAATGTGCTTAATCAGTTGCAAAACTTTGAGTGTGCTCATACCTTGTGGAAAGACTTAGAGAAAAGATACCTAAATTATTCCTTGAAAAATCTTGATATCATTGTTCACAAGTACATTGCTTTCCATAAGATGAAGCCAACCGATCCTAACTTCGATAAATGCCTATTTGAGCTTCGTGACCTCATATGTGCTAAAGGAAATGTCATTACCATCAACAACATCATTGTTGAAGCCATTCGAATGCATAAACTTGGACATTGTAATAGTCAAATTTCTGATGAAACTTTTGTCTCTTACGAGGAAACTTTATCCGGTGATGACTATGCGGAACGTGGCTACTACAATGATGATAAGAAATTTGACACCGAGTATGAGAAGACCATGAAGAACCTTAGTCTTATGGCTAACCATAAAGACTACATGGCCGGTGGTAAGGAGTGGGTTCTCGATAGTGGATGCATCAATCACATGACCGGAGTTAAAGACATGTTCCATGAGATTACACCAAATCATGGACCTCGGAGGTATGTGACTTTTGGAGACAACTGCAAAGGTAAGGTACTTGGTCTTGGTAAGGTGGTTGTATCTCATGGCAGTTCCATTCAGAATATCATGCTAGTAGAATCTCTTGGCTACAATCTACTTTCCGTGTCTAGACTAGAAGATTTTGGTTTCGATGTGCTATTTATGAAAGTTGAATGCCGAGTGTTTCGCAGAGACAATCATAACATCATCTTTATTGGTTTTCGTAGAGGTAATCTATACATTGTTGATTTCTCTAAGATATCCAAACCCCGTACATGCCTTATTGCAAAATCTTCTAATGGTTGGTTATGGCATAGAAGGCTTGGACATGTTGGTATGCGTAATCTTGACAAACTCATCAAAGGTGATCATATTCTTGGTGTTAAAGATGTTATCTTTGACAAAGATAGACTTTGCAGTGCTTTTCAAGCAGGAAAACAAGTTGGAGGAATTCATCCCGTGAAGAACATCATGACCACAAGAAGACCCCTCGAGCTGCTTCACATGGATCTCGTTGGTCCCAACGCTTATAAGAGCCTCGGTGGAAATTCTTATGGTCTAGTTATTCCTGATATTTTTTTCAAATTTACGTGGGTGTTCTTTCTCAATGATAAGTCACAGGTACAAATGATCTTCAAGAACTTTGCTCGAAAATCTCAAAACCCGTTTGAAGTGAAGATCAAAAAGGTTCAGAGCGACAACGGAACGAAGTTCAAGAACACTAATGTGGATACTGTTCTTGATGAAGAATGTATCTTACATGAGTTCTCGGTGACATACACACCTCTACAAAATGGAGTTGTTGAGAGGAAGAACCGGACGCTCATAGAGATGGCAAGAACAATGCATGACGAATACAAGACTCCAAGACACTTCTGGGCAGAAGCCGTGGAAACAGCTTGCCATGCCATAAACCGACTCTACCTGCACAAGCTTCTTGGTAAAACAACATACGAGCTACTCACCAGTAACAAACCCCGAGTTGGATACTTTCGAGTATTCGGCTCTAAGTGCTATATCTTTGATAAGCATCGTCGATCTAAATTTGCACCTAAATCTTATGAAGGTTTCCTTCTTGGTTATAGATCAAACTCTCACGCTTACCGTGTCGACAACAACTTCAGTCGAAAAGTTAAAGAGACGGTGGATGTGAAGTTTGATGAGACTAACGGTTCGCAAGTCGAACAATTGCCAATTGATGTAGGAGATAAGGAACCTTCGAAAGCTATCAAAGATTTGTCCATTGGCAAGATTCGTCCCATGGAGGTGAAGGAAGGCACTTCATCAACTCCAATGGAAGCTGCCACTTCGCGTCAAGGCGAACCGCAAAACGACATGGAAGCATTCACAAGTGGTACACGACATGATGAAGAAGAGGAAGAGAAACATCTTGATGATCCATCTCAACCTTCCTCACCACCACCTCAAGGAGATGATGACGCCAACGACTATGCTCAAGATGATGATGATGATGAAGAAGCTCCTCCATCCAACAAGAAGAAGCTGTCAAGAGTTAGAGCAAGAGTGGACAGAGATCATCCGCTGAAACAAATCTACAACGATATAAACAACGGGAGAATCACTCGCTCTAAAACTCGACTAGCTAACTTTTGTGAGCATTATTCTTTCATATCTAGCATTGAAGCCTTGAAGGTAGAAGAAGCTCTCCAAGATCCCGATTGGGTGAATGCCATGCATGAAGAGCTACACAACTTCAAGAGGAACCAAGTATGGACACTTGTTGAAAAAGCAGAAGGCAAGCAGAATATCATTGGTACAAGATGGGTGTTTCAGAACAAGCAAGATGAAGACGGACAAGTTGTACGCAACAAAGCACGTCTCGTAGCCCAAGGATACACGCAAGTCGAAGGTATGGACTATGGTGAGACTTATGCTCCTGTTGCTAGACTTGAAGCCATTTGTATTCTTCTAGCTTATGCCAATCAACATGATATAACTCTCTACCAAATGGATATTAAAAGTTCCTTTCTCAATGGAGAAATTGAAGAGGAAGTTTATGTTAAACAACCTCCTAGTTCTGTGAACCCTAAGAAACTTGATCATGTTTACAAACTTCGTAAAGCTTTATATGGTCTTAAACAAGCACCTAGAGCTTGGTACAAATGCCTAGCGAAGTTTCTCATTGAAAAGGGTTTTGATATTGGCAAAATTGATGCAACCTTATTCACTAAAAGAGTAAATGGAAAACTATTTGTTTGTCAAATATATGTGGATGATATTATCTTTGGCTCTACTAACCCACATTTTAGTGAAACGTTTGGAAAGCTGATGTCAGAGAAGTACGAGATATCCATGATGAGTGAACTGAAGTTCTTCCTTGGATTGCAAATCAAACAATTGAGAGAAGGTGCGTCCATCTCCCAAACTAAGTACACCAAGGACTTTATCAAGAAGTTCAACATGCAAGAATGCAAAGGTATGAGAACCCCCATGCCTACTAGTGGACATCTTGACCTCACTAAGGATGATGCACCCGTTGGTCAAAAGGTTTATCGATCAATGATTGGATCATTGTTATATATGCGCCTCTCGTCCTGATATCATGCTAAGTGTTTGCATGTATTCCTGCTATCAAGCAGCACCTAAATAGTGTCGTATATTCGCTGTGAAAAGGATAGTGAGATACCTTATACATACACCAAACTTTGGCATATGGTATCCCAAGGGATCTTATTTTGATCTTGTTGGCTATTCCGACTCGGACTATGGTGGAGACAAGGTTGATAGAAAATCCACCTCGGGTACATGTCAATTTCTTGGGAGATCTCTTGTCTCTTGGACATCCAAGAAACAATACTCGGCATCTTTATCAACTGTCGAAGCTGAATACATTGCCGCTGGATCATGTTGTGCTCAATTACTATGGATGTGTCAAACACTTAAGGATTATGACATTCATGTTAGAAAAGTCCCATTGTTGTGTGACAATGAAAGTGCTATTAAGATTGCATATAATCGTGTGCAATATTCTAGAACCAAGCACATCCAAGTGCGGCATCATTTCATCTATGATCATGTTGCCAAAGGAGATATCGATCTCAGGCATGTTCGTACTAACAAACAACTAGCTGATATTTTCACCAAACAACTTGATGAAAAAGTGTTCTGTCATTTGAGGAGTGAGTTGAACATCATTCATGATTCAAACTTGAGCTAGACTTACTCAGATGCATGCAAGGGCATGAGCTTGACTGACTATTCCTTGATGACATTGATATGACTATCTTATGTCTTGGAAACTATGCTCCCTTGTATTGCATCTAACCTTTTGTAGGTACTTGGAAGAAATGAACTCCACAAGATTGCAATCAACTCACATCAAAAGCAATCTTGACATGGCCAAGTATCAACAACCTTTTCTTCGGAGATGAAGGAAGAAGACAACAAAATCATATCCTTGACGATCCTATGATATTGAATTTCACTCATGTCAATTGGATATATTATGTTCTTCCTTGCGTGACTAACTATTATAGGTGAAAAGTGAACCAAAACATCATGGATAGCTCCCAACTCAAATGGTCGTCATCAACTTTGAGCATCCACAACAAGTTCACCTACATGCCACATCATCAACATCATTCGAAGGTATGTACTCATATCCTTGATAAACCTTTGCACCAAGTCATGAGGTAAAGCAACTCAAGAAATATGAAGACATTGAAACGCTTAATCGAAAAATGAAAACCCCATTTCATGCTTAACGATGAGTATGACCTATGATCAAGCATCCTTGCTTGACTCCTCAAGTCAAATACTCTAATATAGGTGACCTAGTCACCTCCCCACATCTAGATGGATAATTTCGTATGGTTCACATTTGATCTTTCATATTCTTAGAACCATTCCACTCTCATCTATATGTGTGTATTATCAAAAAATTCTCTTATTCTTCTTACTTTTGTTTATCTATCTCAGTTGGAATTATCATTCTTGTGGAATCTTGACCTTTTGAAGCAATTCTTCCAATCAGCCTATTTTCTGTTAAAGAGTTGACTATCATGGCAACTCGGTTTCACCGAATTGGGAAACTCGGTCCAACCAATTTCTCCAAGAGGCCTAAATATTAATCTCGGTTCTACCGAATCATATGACTCGGTGACTCCGATTTTTCTGACTTTGTTGCTCTGATAATTTCTTCCGGACTATTGTCTTAGGGGGAGACAACTTCTCTAGGGGGAGAAAAATCTCACTGATCTCATGAAATATGAGAGTGAGAATGCTCTAGGATCCCTAACTTAGGGGGGTCATTCAAGTAACTCTTATCCATACCTAAGGGGAGAACATTCAGTGAACCCTACAAAAAGAGAGAAGTATCCACGATCCTCTTTATTCTCTCAATGAGCCCTTACCCCGTGACCCTTATTTTTGGTAATTGTGCCAAAGGGGGAGAAATATCATCAAAGCTTCCATTCAGTGTACCTATTTATAGGGGAGAAATACTATCAAGAAGCTTATACAAAAGAGGGAGCAACAACACTAAGAGGAGATACTTGTATCAAACCCTACACATTAAGGGGGAGAGAGATAAATACCGTTTAATTGGCTTTATTGGTTTGAACTTATTTTCCCTACCTACTCCCAATATCTACATGCCATGATTCAGGGGGAGAGGAAATATTACATACTCATTTTTAGGGGAGAAAAAGTTCTTGTTCCTTGGGGACATATTCTTTCATCAAATCCTATCTTAACTATGTCTTCAATTTCTTGGTACTTATGAATTTCTTTGCATCTTTACAATAGGGTACTCTTGTGTTATCTAACATTTGTTTTCCCAAGTGTACTCTATGTCAAGACGCTCAAGATCCCAAGGGTAAGTATATGCATCATATCCTTGTTCATGATGACCTCTTGGTTCTTGCACATATTGTTTGCAAGAGGGAGTTTTAAACATGGAAGTCTTTCATTCACATATGTTTGATGCATATAGCCAAGATTCCTATGACTTGTCTTGTCCTTCTACCTTGTGTGTGCCCATGCATTCCAAAGCAACTATCCTTTAAAGGGATTGCACACATTTAGGGGGAGCTTGTACTAGTCATGTTTCCTTCAAAGTTGTCATATCCTTATGAGTATCTTTATTTGAAGCTTTGATTGTATGTTGTCATCAATTACCAAAAAGGGGTAGATTGAAAGCACATATCCTCCCTTGGTTATTTTGATAATTCATGAAAACATACATTGCCTCTTGGACTAACACTTTTACCTATATATTTCAGGGTTAGTCCATGAAGAGCTATGGCTTAAGGTTTATGTGGAGATACCCCTTGATGCAAGAAAGGAATAATATTGGCTCAAGCTTCAAGCTAGAATACTCTTCATTTTATATTTGTGAGAAATCACTTTTGAGTCAATAGGAAAGCCAATACTATTAAAAGGGGGTGAGGTAGTAAAATGAACTGATTGCTCGAATGCTCAAAGTTAGCCACCAAAACACTCAGTCATTTCCCCCCACATATCCACCCTGTCAAGTTCCCCATTCACAAATTCGGTGTCACAAACATTTCCATATTGGACCCACCGAGTTGGAACCTCAGACAGAACCCTAGCCGTTCCCACCAAATCGGTGTAACCGAAACTGCATCGGTGCTATCGAGTTCAGTGTGATCAACATTCTGTTGCCAAGATACACAAAATCTGAATTTCTGAGTTTGAGTATCGGTGCCACCGAGTTTGGCCATCTGACCATTAGTCACCTTTTCGGTGCCACCGAGTTGTGTATATCGGTCTCACCGAGATTCAAAAGTTCACACCTTTGGTGCTAGTCGGTATCACCGAGTTTTCAACTTCGGTGTCACCAAGTTTGCTCTTTTGTGTGGAATGGTTGGATTTTGGCTGCTGCCTATATATACTCCTTCACCCACCTCTCATTGGTGGGAGAAGTACTTTGAACACACGCTTCATTTCCAGATCCATTTTCTGAGAGAGAACCACCTACTCATGTGTTGAGACCAAGATATTCCAATCCAATCATTTGAAACTTGATCTCTAGCCTCCCCAAACTTATTTCCACCAAATCAACCTCTCCTACCCATGCATATTCTGTGAGAGAGTGATTTGTGTTGAGGATACTATCTTTAGAAGCACAAGAGCAAGGAGTTCATTGATCTACCATATATATTACCTTTTGGAGGGTTGTGCCTCCTAGATTGGTTAGGTGTACCTTGGGAGCCTCCTACTTTGTGTTGTGGAGTTGAACCAAGATGTTTGTAAGGGCAAGGAGATCGCCTACTTCGTGAAGATTTACCATGAGTAAGGCCAGTCCTCCATGGACGGAAGCCGTGGTGGAATAGACAAGGCCGCTTCTTTGTGGACCCTCCGTGGGTGGAGTCCTCCATGGACTCTCGCAGTTGTTACCCTCCGTGGGTTGAAATCTCCACTAACATGGACGTACGATAGCGCCACCTATCAGAATCATGCCAAAAATCGTCGTGTCAACCTTATGCGTTTGATCTCCCTACCTTACTCCTCTACATTGCACTTGCATGTTTTATTTTCCGCTGCTATAATCTTAGAACTGCATGTGTAGGGTGACCTAGACTTGTTACAACTGCTAGATTTCTACCCTCCTAGAAATTAGGTTAGTCTAGAATTTGTATCATGACAAGTAGTCTATTCACCCCCCCTCTAGACACATGTTCTATCGATCTCTGAATAAATATGTTTCCTATTTATGAAAGTGTAACAAGTCGAGGCTTCGGACCAAAATACGATTTCCTTGCAATGGAAGTGTATCCTATGGAATGCGCTTTCTGTTTTCAGCATGATGCAAGACAGTTCAATTGCGTACGTTCATCCGTTAATGACATAAATGGACACTTCCTATTTGTTTTTGTGTTTAACGAAGAACGGTCCTATCTCTGCAATAATAACTCTGATTCATTCGATTCCAAAGCCCACGTTCTCTATTCGTCGAGCCTCTTCTGATGGTGCCATTTTTATAATGTTGTCACACATTAAAAATGCCACTTTTCCCTTTTCGCTATTAGGCCTCTCTCGAGAGTGCCGATTTCGATGAATCATATTTGGAGTTTCATCGCATTTATTCACGGAGTATTCCTTCACCCCTAGGCAAGCCGACAACCTGATATATGCCTAAAGAATTGCTCTATGTTATTCTTTTGTATTTAAATTAATGAATATGCTTGTGATAGAAATAATTAAACTCGTGATAGTTGGATGTATTATTTACAGTACTTGCTAATGTTCATCACATTATCACACTAGTTGCTCACTTTGATATACTATGGACATAGGTTGTTTTGTTTTCATCATGCACTATTATGGTTACTGTGATGATAAAGAATGTGACTTAACAATGAAAACCTCCTCCATCGGCTGGATCGAGTCATAGTGCCACTGAACCGAACTTCCTAGTGCAGCCACATTTGCCTTTGTGGGAAGGCCCTAGCTTGGTCTATCATCGTGCCCTTTAGTAGTATCACCAGAGAGGGAAGGTTATATGAGCGTGCTACAGTAATTAGGTAGGCGTAAATAACCTTGTGAGTCCACCTTAGTTATATATGCACATGTGCCCATTTGGGATAGTTTGCCACAGATGTGGTGATGTCACAGATGTGGCAGGTGTCAGCAGTGACACAGGGGCCACACAAGACATCACACGGGAGTATGTCAGTGATATGGTAAGAGTGTCATAAGATAGACAGATTTTGATGGAGCAACTCCGGTCCAGCCGGAAGGGATGTGTACCGAGGTACGAGACAATGAGCTCCATAGTGTGGGAAAAGTGTGCAACCTATATAGAGTGTCAAATCTATTCGAGTAGACACATCCTTGGTACGGACAGCTCGTACTAGGTCACACTATTTGGTCTGTGTCGAGTTTGGAGGAATAAATTAGATAATGTTATTGCTAATAATGAATGAAAGAAAGGCAAGATTTATCAGACTTTAAGTGTAGGTGCATGTACATCGGATGATGTCAGGAACACGAGATGTTAGCCATGGAATGGCTATGAGATGTTAGCCATGGGATGGCTATGAGATAGATGGTCGTATGATTGAAGGATTTCAATATGATTTGGATTGGATCGTGGGGATATTTGGAGTATGGATTCGCTACTTGGTATGCTTTACCTTCATCACACCGTATTTACTTCAGTAGCTATCTTGTTAGATAATCCCGCTACAACAAAATGATTAATATTGCTATATATTTATGTTATGCCATGATAAATAGGGTTACTCTACTAACAACAACATCATGCTTGAATGCCATGGATTGTCGTGCTTGGTGTATATGCTATATGGTTTGCTTGTGAGCACATTCAAAAGTACTCAACGAATTTCTACATGGCCACGTTCAGCTAAGGATTCGTCTCCATTAGTGAGGTGTCAGAGCGTTCGCGAGCTAGAAGAGCAACCCAATGAAAGCTTTGTGGATTGGATCCACTCCAAGTCCGTGTTCAATTAGATAGTGATTTTCTAAGGCCCATCTTTGTGACCATGATGTATTATTCCAGCCATAATGGTTAATAAATATATTCTTATGCAGGTGTGCCTATGATCATGATCCATGTTGTAAAGGCACACGCCAGTGCGATTTCATGGGCTCGCATGTGCAGTGACCATCTGGCTATAGTGGTATCCAAGGGGCACCATAATGGATGACATCACAACAACCAGGTTGACCATAGGTTACCGTAGCAAGATCTCGCTATCCCTTGCTCAGTAGAGAGCCTAGATGGATTTCAACCATCTTTGCCAAACCGACATGGTACTTAATAATTCTCCAACGTATCAATAATTTTTATTGTTCCATGTTATTTTATTATCAATCTTGGATACTTTATATGCAATAATTTGCTATTTTATATCATTTTTGGGAACTAACCTATTAACCGAGTGCCAAGTGCCAGTTCCTATTTTTCATGTTCTTGACTTTTGCCGAAAATCAATACCAAACACATTCCAAACATGATGAAACCTTTTGGTGTTTTCTTGTGGAATATTTTGGACCACAAAGCTTTGGGAGGAGGCGAGACGCTGCATGACGTGGCCACATGGGGGTAGGGCACACCCTACACGCTTGTGAGCCCCTCGTTGGTCCTCCTAACCCACTTCTATAAATTATAAAATATTTCAAAAACATAAGAGAGCCACTCGAAACACTTTTTTGCCACCGCAAGTCTCCGTTCCATCATGATCCCATGTGGAGACCTTTTATGGTGCCCTGCTGGAAGAGGAAACGATCACGGAGGCTGTCTACATCAACTTTGGTGCCTCCATGATGATGTGCGACTAGTCCATAACTAGTACCTAGAGGGCTTCTTCTCTCTCTATGATCTTCAATACAATAGTTGTGGCGATTCTCCCAATGATCTATTAGATGTAATCCTCTTTAGCATTGTGTTTGTTGGGATCCAAAGAATTATGGGTTTATGATCATATTATTCATTGAAAGTATTTGAGTCTTATGTGAATTCTATTATGTATGATTATTTTTCCTCAAGCTTGCCTTGACGAGGGTTTTGCCATTTCAATTGGTATCCCTCCTCTTGACAAGGTTATTATTTCCTATCTTCACCATGGGTTGTCACAAGTGTTGGTTCTTAATTTGTTTATTAGCAAGCTTCTGAACCCATTTTCTAGTGTGTGTGTGTGTGGAAAGGATATATCTTGCATTTTGTTTCTCATTTCATCAAGACTATGTTGATGAGTAACGCTCATCCTTATCTTAGTCTTCTCAAGTGCTTTGCCATGTCTCACACATCATTTTGGTTGAGCCTATTCTCAATTTGCCTCTTTTTTAATGATTGCTCAACCATTTGTTTTGTGCAAGTGATATTCTTATTGTCTTATCTACTTGCTTGCACTAATTGTGTGTTTTATTCATTTTGGGGGAGCAACGATCCTATTTTGTGCACTTGTATCAAATTCCAAAAATTCTTCTTAGTGCACAAATCATGGGGAGCTTCTCTAGTTTTGATAAAACACTCCTTTTCCCATATCATAATATCTTTTACTCATGTGGTTCGAAGGACCATGTGATTGTTTGTTCCTAATTGGTATCTTTTGATTGCTTGCTTCTCTCTTTTGTCTGTCTTTGTGCCATATGATCCCTTTTTTGCAATCTTTGGGTCCTCGATATAGTTCGTTGTCCACCAACTACTTATCATTGTATATGTGTATTTCTGCACACTCACTTGTTGAGAAGTACACACTTTTTGGAAGACCACATATTATATTGGGTTTCTAAACTTTTTGTCCATTCTGGCAATCGATGCCAATGGGGCAAAAGTTTAGAGAGTTTAGTTTGGTGATGTTTAGAGGGTTTTGATTTTATTGCTTAGGCATTTACATCTTGTACGCATGCATTATTGCTTTGTATGTGTGCGTTTGTTTATGCTTATTTCCTTATATAAACTCTCTTGTAGTGATTGTCATCAATTACCAAAATGGGGGAGATTGTTAGAGCATACTTCTCCGTATGTGGTTTTAGTAATTGATGACAATCCCTATGGACCAATGGTTGCCTTAAGTTATATTCGAAGGATTTGTCCATAGGCACTTCTTGAAGTCTATCTGTTGGTTTCAAGGAGTTTATATGATGAACAAGGTGGTATTCAAGGTATTATCCAAAGAATGGTCATAAAGACACAAGGTTGTTCAAAATCGTGAGACAAAGAGTAAATCAATATGATCAACACTCAAAGCATACAAGATGTACCGAGAGGGATCCTGTAATCCCATGGTATGGCAAGAATTGTCCATGACACTTTTGTGTACTAACTCATGGACTTTGTGAGAGTTCTATGCAGGGTTAGGTGTGTTTCCCTGGGTTTGCGTCAAGAGGAAGATCTCATTCAACCCATGAAGGATGACATCAAGTGGTGATCGTCATCAATATTGCGGTGTGCAAGTTCAAGTGGAGCATCACGAAGATATCATGCTTGAAGCTTGCCATCCATTGTGGTGGCAATGGAGTTGTAAAGATGTGTCGAAGAGTGGCTCACCCATAATGAGTATGGGGGATCAATCAACTAGTCTTCATCAAGCCAACACGATCAAGAAAGGTGGTCCATCTTGAGGAAGTCAAGATCGTCATATGCTAGCTCAAGTGGACTATGTGCAAGGTATAGGTAGGCCCTTGATAGGTTTTTCTATTTTAGGATAGATTGTCGTACTGTCAAGGGGGCTCTCAAGTGAGTAGCTTGATCGTATCGTTCGTTGAGAGCTCAAAACATTTTCATCCTTGCGTCATATTTCTTGGTTCTTGTTTGGTGATTCTCTTTGTGAGTTGTAAAGCGTATGGTCATCTTCATGACAAGCTCGAGTTCATCGAAAACTGAGTCCATATGCATCTTCTATGATGTTTTCGTTGTTGGAAGTTTTTGCCGGTTCATCATTCATAGAGGTTTCACATCTCTGTATCATTGGCATTTTCATAACTTCATGTTCTTAAGATTTCAAAACGCTGTTTGGATATCTCTTGTCGTCCTGAATCCAGCAAGCTTGAGTTTGCCTGATTTAGAGCTCGTATGCGAAAGTTATGGGAGTTTGACTACAACATCTATTTTTTTCTAAACAGGTGGTAGTACCACTTGGTACCGCGGTAGTTCCGCTTGGGCGGTACTTTTGCTATGTACTACCGCTGCTACATCCGCTTAAATATTTGCGACGGCTTCTTGGGGGTCTTTTTTACATTTTGGGCGGTAGTACCGTTGGGGCGCGTGGTAGTACCGCTCCGGCGGCACTACCGCCCCGATATCTTTGTTGTTTGCAAGTTTTTGCTTGAAACTTCTGTTCCAGCGGTAGTACCACTCGCTTTTGCACTGACTGAGTGCATAACGATTTGATTTGGGGAGGCCTATAAAAGGGGGTCTTCCTCCCCAATGATTTTCTATCCGTTGAGCTCGTGTTCTTCCCCCATTGTTGACCTTCTTCGAGCTTGCTAACTCTCAATCTCTCCAATGATTCTTGCTAATTCTAGAGGGAAAAGAGAGATAAGATTTAGATCGACATTTCCACCAATCATTTTCTCCTCTATGTGAGGGAACCCCTTGGATCTTGATCTTGTAGTTCTTTGTGAGCTCCATGTTCTTCGTGTCATTTTCCTCTATAGCTTTTGTTGTTGTGGAGGGATTTGAGTGTGAGGGACTTGACCATTTCGTGTGTTCTTGCCATTGCATTAGTTGCATCGGTTGAAGTTCTCCACGGTGATACATGGAAGTGAAAAGTTGAGAAGCTTATTACCCTTGGGTGCTTTGGCGTCCTAAAAGCTTGGTGGTGCCTTGGAGATCAATCATCGTGGTGTAAAGCTCCAGGCAAGCATCGGGGTCTCCAATTAAGTTGTGGAGACTGCCCTGAGCATTTGAGGTCACCTCGAAGCCATATGCCATTGTGGTGAAGTTTCGTGGAGTCGTTGGGAGCCTCCAATTTAGTCGTGGAGATTGCGCCAACCTTGTTTGTACGGTTTCGGTGACCACCCTCAAAGGTCCCGTAGTGGAATCACGACATCTTGCATTGTGCGAGGGCGTGAGGAGATTATGGTGGCCTTACTGGCATCTTGGGGAGCATTGTGCCTCCACACTGCTCCAAACGAAGATTAGCATCCGCAAGGGTGTGAACTTCAAGATACATTGTCGTCTCCGCGTGCCTCGGTTATCTCTTACCCGAGCCCTTTACTTATGCACTTTACTTTGTGATAGCCATATGTTAAGAGTGTCAGAAGATACACAAGTTTTGATGCAGCAACTCTGGTCCACCCGGATGGGATGTGTACCGAGGTACGAGACAAGAAGCTCCATACCGTGGGAAAAGTGTGCAACCGCTATAGAGTGTCAAATCTATTAGAGTAGCCGCATCCTCGTTATGGACAACTCGTACTAGGTCACACTGTTTGGTCTGTGTCGAGTTTGGAGGAATAAATCAGATAATGTTATTGCTAATAATGAATGAAAGAAAGGCAAGATTTATCGGACTTGAAGTGTCGATGCATGGACATCGGATGATGCCAGGAACACGAGATGTTAGGCATGGAATGGCTATGAGATGTTAGCCACGGGATGGCTATGATATAGATGGTCGTAGGATTGAAGCATTTGAATATGATTCGGATTAGATCATGGGAATATTTGGAGTATGGATTCACTACTTGCTATGCTTTACCTTCGTCACACCGCATTTACTTCAGTAGTTATCTTGTTAGATAATCTTGCTACGAAAAAATGAATAATATTGCTATATAGTTATGTTATGCCATGATAAATAGGGTTACTCTACTAACAATAACATCATTCTTGAATGCCATGGATTCCGTGCTTGGTGTATATGCTATATGGTTTGCTTGCGAGCACATTCAGAAGACTCAACGAATTTTTACATGGCCAGGTTCAGCTAAGGACCTATCTCCATTAGTGAGGTGTCACAGCGTTCGCGAGCTAGAAGAGCAACCCAATCAAAGCCTTGTGGATTGGAGCCACTCCAAGTCCGTGTTCAATTAGATAGTGATTTTCTATGGCCCATCTTTGTGACCATGATGTATTATTCCATCCATAATGGATAATAAATATATTGTTATGCAGGTGTGCCTATGTTCATGATACATGTTGTAAAGGCACATGCAAGTGTGATTTCCAGGTCTCGCATGTGCGGTGACCATATGGCTATAGTGGTATCCAAGGGGCACCACAACGGATGATATCAGAGCAGCCAGGTTGACTATAGGTTACCGTAGCAAGATCTCGCTATCCCTTGCTCAGTAAAGAGCCTAGATGGATTTCAACCATCTTTGCCAAACCGACATGGTACTTAATATTTCTCCAACATATCAATAATTTTTTATTGTTCCATGTTATTATATTATCAATCTTGGATACTTTATATGCAATAATTTTATATTTTATATCACTTTTGGGAACTAACCTATTAACCCAGTGCCAAGTGCCAGTTCCTATTTTTTCATGTTTTTTACTTTTGCTGAAAATCAATACCAAAGACATTCCAAACATGATGAAACCTTTTGGTGTTTTTTTCTGGAATATTTTGGACCCACGAACCTTTGGGAGGAGGCCAGACGTTGCACGATGTGTCCACATGGGGGTAGGCCGCACCCTACACGCTTGTGAGCTCCTCATAGGTCCTCCTAACCCACTTCTATAAATTCTAAAATATTTCAAAAACATAAGAGAGCCACTCGAAACACTTTTTCGGCCATCGCAAGTCTCTGTTCGTCGTGATCCCATTTGGAGACCTTTTCTGGTGCCCTGTCGGAAGAGGAATCGATCACGGAGGCCGTCTACATCAACATTGCTGCCTATGATGATGTGTGAGTAGTCCACCACAAACCTACGAGTCCATAGCTAGTACCTAGAGGGCTTCTTCTCTCTCTACGATCTTCAATACAATGGTTGTGGCAATTCCCGCAATGATCTAGTTGATGTAATCCTCTTTTGCGTTGTGTCTGTTGGCCAATGAATTATGGGTTTATGATCATATTATTCATTGAAAGTATTTGAGTCTTCTCTGAATTCTATTATGCATGATTATTATAGCTTCATATTTCTCTCCGATTTATTTTTTTGGTTTGGCCAACTAGAATGATTTATCTTCAGCAGGAGTGGTGCATTGTAGTGGATTCAATCTTGTGTTTCTCTATATGCAAGTGATAGAAGGGGACAATACATGTATTTGTATTGTTGCTACTAAGGATAAAACGATGGGATCTAAACATATTACTTGTCTTACTTTGTCTACATCATGTCATCTTGCTCCAAGCATTACTCTGTTTGTCATGAACTTAATACCTAGAGAGGCAAGCATAGAAGCGCTCTCGAAGTGGAGTAATAGTACTAGATGTAGGATCATTTTGGTCTACTTTTTTATGGACGTGATGCCTATATACACATAATCATTGTTGTGAATAACATGTCATAACTATGCGCTATTCTGTCAATTACCCAACAGTAATTTGTTTACCCACTGTGTGCTATGTTCGAGAGAGAAGCCTCTAGTGAAAACTATGGCCCCAGGGTATACTTAATCCTATTGCCAAAAAGCAAAATTACCGTACTGCTATTTTACTTTTATTTATTTACTTTTGCTATTTATATTATATGTCTATCACGATTAATCCTTGCAAGTAACGAGTTCAAGGGACTTGACAACCCTCTTCCCCGCGTTGGGTGCAAGTGTTCGGTTTTGTGTGTGTAGGTGCCGACGCCGAGAGTTTACATGATTGTTTGTGATAGTGTGGATTATAAGGATGTTAGACTACTCATATCAATAAGGAATTCATTCTTTTCCAGGAGCCCATTCGAACAAAACTCCCATTTAAGCATGCTTGGCTTGGAGTAGTTCTAGGATGTGTGACCGACCATGAAGCTGGTCTTGGGTGCAGTGATGAGTGAGGACAAAGTGCGCAAAAAGACTACTATCGATTTGTGGGGCCAATATAGATCTTGCCAGGAGTAACAATCATCGGCCAGTCTGTCCGGGGTGTTACAAGTTGGTATAAGAGCTAACCCTCATGGTTACATGGATGTTTGCCGACATGTACGCGGTCATGTTGTTCATGACGTTTGTGACCCGTCATGGCACACAACATGGCACATATACCGGACTGGACACACATATGTATGTAGCAACATGGAACGTTCCTATGACCGACGAGGACGTGGTTCCTTTGAGTGCGGGTGTATGTGATAGCCTGGCTTAATAGGGATGTTATACTACTCATATCAATAAGTAATTCCTTCTTTTCTGGAGACCATTCGAATAGAACTCCCCAGTGAAGCGTGCTTGGCTTGGAGTATTTCTAGGATGGGTGGCTGACCGGGAGGGTGCACACGAGTGAGGACAAAGTGCGGACTAGTATTGATCTATGGGACCAGTCTAGATCTAGCCACAAGTAATGATCATCGGTCGGTCTGTCCAGGGCGTTACAAGTTGGTATCAGAGCCGACCCTCGTGGTTACATATATGTTTGCCGATAGGTGCATGTTCATGTTCTTCATGACGTTTGTGATCCATCGTGGCACACAACATGACACATTTACCAGATTGGACGCACAAATATATGTAGCAAGAGGGAACGTTCCTATGGCCAGACAAGGATGTTGGTTCCTCTGAGTGGGTGTGTATGTGATATCCCAGCTTAATAGGGATGTTAGACTACTCATAACAATAAGGAATTCCTTCTTTTCCGGGATCCTCTTCAAACAGAGCTCGATCGGTAGCTTTTCTGGGATTAATTCTAGGATGGGTTACTGACCGGGAAGTTGGCCCCGAGTGCACACGAGTGAGGACAAAGTGCACAAAAAGACTAGTATTTATCAATGGGGCCAGTCTAGATCCCCCCAGGAGTAACGATTACCGGTTGGTCTGTTCGAGGCGTTACACTCTCCTATTGGTTCGATAACCTCAGTTCTCATTGTGGGAAATACTTATCTATACTATACCGCATCACCCCTCCCCTTCGGGGGAAAACCAACAAAGTTTACAAGTAGGAGGAAGAATTTCTGTGTTGTTGTCGGGGAGACATCACTTGTTGTACTTTTCATTTTCTTTTATATTGCTTGCTTAAAAATATCAAAAACGCATTTTTTATCTTTGCTAGTTTACTTGATTTGCTTGTTAGGTTACTTGCTTTGTTGCTACCTCTCAAGAAAATACCAAACTGTGTGACTTTTTAAATACAAAAACAATAATGATTTTATTAGTACTCCAATACCACCCACCACGAGTGTGGAGTTTTATGATATAAATGTTGCATTACTGAATCTTGTTATGAAAGAACACTTTGTTGGAAGTCCTAAGGAGGATGCTGATTCACATCTAAATACCTTCATTGAATTATGTGATATGCAAAACAAAAAAATATGAATAATGATGTGGTTAACTTGAAATTATTTCCCTTCTCACTAAGAGATAAAGCTAAAACATGGTTTTTATCCTTGCCTCATATTACTGTTGGTACTTAGGATAAGTGTAAGGAAATTAAACTGGGAGAAGGTAAAAAACTTCTGGATATTATCATGACAAATTACTCTCAATGGCATACCGATCGAGCTCCAAATCATAAGAAGGTAAATTGTGTCGAAGAAATCGCTACCTTGAGTGAATGGATGCTCTTATGAATATGTTTGATAATAAAAATGCTTATATTGATCCCAATGATGTGTCATTATCCACTTTGCTTGAGCAAAAAAATGATGTTATTGATGTGAATTTTGTCTCTAGAAATAATTTCAACAACAATGCTTATAGATGAATTTTTAATCTTAGACTGTATACAGATAATTCTTATGGTAATTCTTCTTCTAATAATACTATACCCTATGATCTTGATAACACCATTAAGTAATTTATCATATCTCGAAAGATTTTAACACTATGGTAGAAGAAAGACTACATAAAGTTGACGATATGGCTAGAAAGAGGGATTGGATTGCTCATGATGCGGATGCGCTCAAAAGTAAATAACTCTACCTCAGCATGATATTAATGAGTCCATCAAATCTATTCAAGTGTCTATTAATGAAACTAAGGAGAGGATTTCTAGGTTGAGAGCTAAGCGAGAATTCTTAGAAAAGGCGCTTCCACCTGGTTTTTCTCATAATCATGATGAAGATATTGGAATGATTGGTAATTTTATATCGAATCTTCATTTATTAATTTGAAACTTGATGAAAAAGGAATTGGAGATGAATCAACTATAGCTAGAAGGCATCCCGATTGTTCGGAGGGTGATGCTCCTAATGATAAAAATGAAAAAGTGGGTTTGGAGAGGTCAAAACATTACATGGTGATGTGCCCACTACTTTGTATTACAAGGACTTTAATTATGAAAGTTGTTCTTTAGTTTAATGTATTTATTTGTTGCAATCTATGATTAGGTCACCTAATGCTTATGAATAAAATAAATCTTTTACTACACATATCGTAGAAGCTATGATAAAAGCTCACGAGGAGAAACTTGAACTAGAGGTTTCAATACTTAGAAAATTGCATGATGAATGAGAACCTACTATTAAAATTAAGCTGAAATACTATGAATGTAATGCTTTGTGTGACCTTGTGTGGGGACCCCAACTCATGAGTCGTGATCTCCGAATGCACGTGCAGAATGATCCCAGAGATCAATGTTCACTGAACACATAGAAACTGAAATACAAGAGTCTTACATCCTTACATACAGTCTCATAAAAAATAAAGACCATTAAGACCAAGTCTTACATAGATAGGGCCTCGAAGGCCGACACACCAAACATAAATAGCAGTAGAATTCTTGACCGAAAGCGTGAACCCATGCCACCTCCTTAACCTACACACATTCTAAGTGGGAAGCGTCCTAGTTCGCATGTTCGTCACCTACAGACTCTTCTCCAAGTTCTTGCTTTTCTATGCCTGGCCAATTAAATAACCAGCGGCAAGCCAATGAGTAATTTGAATGTACCCGCAAGCAACCGATGATGCGGAACAAGGCAATAATGAAGCATGATATAACACTAGTAGGAAATTTTGCGGAAAGCAGATTTTTCTCTCCTACAATGACACGATCAACTTCTCATACGGGCATGCATCATAAGGTAAGTGATAACCATGTGAACAAGTTACAAATATAATTATCAACTGAGGGCGGAACAACCCATGTTCTCCCATCATGCCAAGTCGTCCGACTTAGCCCACGTATCATATTACTCACATAACCACCTTTCTCTCACACGCACACTGTTTGGTAAACATGTATGTAGCCCAAGAGCGGTCATCCAACTGTCCTTGACCATGGACACGACTATTCGAATAGTTTTACACTCTACAGAGGTTGCACACTTTACCCACAAGACTCGGAAAACTTCCGTGTCAAGACACGACTCGCGACATTTCTCATACCCGAGGTAAGTACCCGAACATCACCTTTTCCATGACGATACTAGAATGGAGACCACTCGTTGGTGGAACTCCTCCGTGATGTACATCACACGTCTCATCCACGAAGGTATGCAACGGTGTGCCCGGTGTTTGTGAAAACATCCCATGTTCGCCCTTTTCTTGGCACAACCCCGTGTCGAGAATGACCATCTCACTCCCGCCACTAGTAATGCAGGATCTTTACTAGCACCAACCATAGTAATCAGCAAAGCCCTATCCCATAAGGGGTATCGTGGTCGTGCATGCAAGGTTGGAGTAATGGTCGCAACTTAAACCAATCGGTTTTGAAAACGACACACTCTCTAGCCTGGGTACACCACTTCTTTCTCAAGTGGCTACCTAGCTCACACCATCTCCCTCGCGCATTAGTGGCACCCGCCGGGGTTTTCGTAAAACCTTTGAAATCACTTTCCTTTATCGTCACCATGCATATTCCCAATTCCATGCCTAGCACTACTAGCAACCTAACTACATCCCACCCGCTCAACCCTCATAGGTAGGGTTATGCTCAAGTGCAAGTGTGAATGAGGAGCTATCGGAAACAACTCGCTGAGGTAGTTATCAATTCAACATGATCTTATGCATCAGAACAAAATGCTAAATATGACATGCATGAAAATAATTTCTTAGGCATTGTCAAGGGGATGCTTTCCTTGCTCAACAAAGTCTCCGGGGTCTTAAAAGTCTTCTGGTCCAAGTCCCTCATCAACAACACAATCTATCATTGAAATAATAATGGGCAAAAATAAGCACTCAACTAAAAACAGAGAAAATAATATACTCACAAAAATGTCACACTATTTTTTGTAAAATACTAGGGTCAACATGGGTACTGCCAAAATTGTTGGGTTTATTTTTGGAGTGTACAAAGTTGTAAAAATCATCTTAACACAATGTTAAAATACCCTAAACAAGGTTTTAAAATAAAATAGTGCATGCAACTTACTGTCAAAATTACACAAGTGGCATCCTCAAATACTACATAATATTACAAGATTTTTGGTGCAGGAATATTTGGATTTGGAAAAATATTCAACTCTGTGGAATTTTTGCACAACAGAGTTAAAAGAAAAAGAAAAGGCTCCAACACCCGACCCACAGGCGACCAGCAACTAGGCCGGCCTAGAGGCCAACCAGCCCAGGCAAGCCATGCAACCGTGCCGCGCCAGGTTCAAACCTCACAGGTGGGGGCCAGGGGCCAACGAGAGAGAGAGAGGGAGGGGCGAGGGAGAGGCGCGAGAGGCTGGCGGTTGGACCCCACCTATCGGGTATGTCGCCAAGCTCTCGTCAGAGGGCGGCAAGGCTCACTAGTGACGATAGGGACCATGACGAGGCGAGCTGATGATGGAAATGGAGCGAGGGGCGAGTTTCCGATTTGGTGGAGGTGGAAATGGCCGCCGAAGCACAGGGAGTCGCGGGCGATGAGATCCCACGACGGAGTAGCTTCGGGAGGTGGTCGTCGGGGTCGTTTCCTGCAACAAAAAGGACGAGGAAGAGGGGAAAGCCAAAGGAGGAAGAAGGATGGCCGCAGCGGTTCCTACCTTGAGATCAACGACACACCAAAGCAGCGGAGCTCCGACTCGATCTCAAGCTCAGAGAGCTTTGGGGGAAAACTGGGGGCACTGGAGCACGATTGGGAGGAGGGGAGAGGGACCAGAGGGGAGAGGGGGTCTCGGGGGAGCCTTATATAGGCGGGATACAAGAGCATCGTGGACCCGTGCATTGAAGCAGGCTGCAACAACCATTGGGGTCAGGGGGAGGTGATAGGTATGTCTAGGGGCCTTCCTGGGTGTCATCCACAACCACGGGGAGAAAGAGAGAGGAGAGAGGAGAGCGCGTGCGAGCGAGCGCATGCATTGGTCACTTTAGGTGGCGTCAGACGCGACTGGGGGAGCTGCTGCAGGGGGAGAGAGGAGAGGCTGACAACTTGGATTGTTGCGGACGCCAAGGCGTCTCGACTCGCACGAGGGGGAGGCTCGAGGTGGCCTAGGGGTAGGCGTGGAGCTGACCCCTGCTCGGCCGTCACTTTAGCGTGCTCGAGAGTGCGACTTTGGCTGACATGATTGCGCCTTTGTCATGCTCTGGCATATCCTGTAATGTCCAACGACTACGGGGGAGAATAAACAAAGGGGGAGAGGCTTGGGATGCTCTGGGAAAGCTAGGAGTGGAAGAGAGCAAATAGAGAGGGAGTAAGTGCTTGTCCAGGGGCTTGCAGGTGGGTTTTCTCCCCTACATTCATGGAGCTGGGCACCAGGAAGCTTAGTGGAGAAGCTTAGGGTCACTGTGTAGCTGTGGTAAAAATTTGGGGTAAAGGGGAAAAGTTTTGAATGCTCTAGGAGTAGATTTGGTAATCTGGCACAAGGTGTTTGATTGGGTATTGGGCAAGAATTTTTTGCCCAAATTTTGTGAAACTTAACATGATGAGTTAGAGATAAAATCAATAGGGATCACCAAGTTTGAGCTCATTTGAGAAAGGTTGGCAATGTCAACATGAAAATCCCTAGAAATGGGCAGAATCAAATTCCTACGAACAAAAGTGATCAAATCAACTCCCACAAATGCACAACTTGGTGTAGCATCCTTATTTGGGGGCTAGATCAGTCTCGTAAAGTTTGTGGCCAATTGGATAACCTTGGCAATGTAAAGTTGCTAAAATTTAACTCTGGACACATAGGGTTTTGGGGTACTTTGGTGAATCAAATCAACTTGGATTGGGATGAAACTTTGCAGGATCACCACATTTATCATGTGTGCCTTGCTAGAATTTTCCTGGAATTTATTTCGAATATTTCCCATGGAAACATTTCAAAAGCTCGAAATAGGCAGAAAGGTTTTAGAGGGGTTTTGTCCAATATTTTTAAAATGACCTTGTGTTGAAACACTTATGTATGGAAAATATATGTCCACTGAGTTTCCCTAAATTTTCTCAAATATTTTTGATGTGATAAAATAATTTTTCCCTATGAAATTCCGTTTCTGGCATCAGAAAGATGTGTTTAAATAAAATAGGAAATAACTTTTAAAATAATTATTTTATAGTTTTGGGAAATCTTTTTGATAATAGGTTCCAAATAAAAACTTTGGGGTAAGGCATGTCTCCTAAATTGCGGACTTGTGGCGCATATCTCAAATTAGGGGTTTTAGAAAGCTTAAAATAGATAAATGCCTTTTGTTGAAACAATAATTTATAAAAAATAGTTTTTTGGTCCTATTCACATGGAGTGATCATTGGGCAATGGTTTGGGGTCAAGGAGATGGATTATATAGAGGGAAATAACTATAGTGATTCAAAACTCATTCAGTCACACAAGCAAGCAACAAGCAAATCAACCATCACAAATATGCAAAAAGTTTTAATTGGATCCAATTTTTATAATAACATAATGTGGCAAAGTGGTACAAACACAGGGTGTTGGGGATATTATCTCGTTGTATAACCCGCCCTATGAGGCTGGGCCAAGTTGGTGGCGGCTCAAAGTTCATACTCACGATGGGATTTGAGATGCAAGGCAGGAAGTGCAAGGCGGTTATTGAAGAGAGCCGGTGGCGGCCCAGGACACAAAGATGGCGAGTCTTGGCCCACAAGGGAGGAGGTCGTCAGGAGTTTTCTTGCTTAACACAGCAAGGCGAGTTAGAAACATGACATGTCACGAGTTACAACGTGACCCGAACTCTTGTAAACCTAGGGTGTCGACCTGTATATAAATGCGAGTCTCTAGGGCTGATAGACTCAAGTTACAATCAATCGAGAGCTAGGTTAGGCGAAATCGCACCCTTGTGATCGATTTCATCATCAATACACACAAAGCAGGACATAGGCTTTTACCTCCAACGGAGGGGCTGAACCTGGGTAAACTCGTCTCTCGTTCCCAATCAACCCCTTTGAGTCGCCACATGGTTGCGATGGCTTCACCACTAAGTCCTTTCACGAGGACAACTGTCGTGATAAAACCACGACAGTTGGCGCCCACCATGGGGCCTGCGCACAGTGGAGTTGAGTTCTCAAAGGGAGCCCTTCCAGGGTTCGGGAGCTACGTGGTCGGTCTTATGACCAAGAGCCGTCGTAGAAAGCGCTACATCGACAATTCGAGCTGTTTTCCCGAGGCCGTTTCGATCAAATCTGGTTATCAGGCCCCCTTCGGCAAGATTCACGTCTTCATCAGCAAAATTGGTGCACCTGTTCCCGAGCCGTACATCTACACTGACATTGTCGAGCCGGCTCGGCTTGCTAAACCCTTCAAGCGTCCGGTTGTGCGGCGTCGCGTCTTCGTTGGCTTCACGTAGGACTCAGCCTCCCAGATGAGCCGAGAGACAATTGAAACACCCCCGTCAACTCAGATTGCGAGTCATCCATGAGAGACACAGATTCAATTTGCCCTCTTTATGAAGGAAGCCTTGAGGGCTTCCCTGAGGTAGCATTCTCCGAAGGCCCACAAGAGCTGCCTCGCCAGGTCACCATCTACATGGCAGGGGTAGCGCCGACTCAGAATCAGCCAGATGTAGTAGCTACCAACGGAGCCAGCGGATCTAGAAAAACGCCGGCCCAGGACATGACGGATCTTATGGGCGAGATGTCAAAACTTGTGGCGGTCAATGTTACTGCCGAAAATCAAGAGGATATCAATGCAAAGCTGGTAAAACTACGTGAAGAGACGGCTAAGATTCAGCGAGAGATTGACATTGAGAACACCCGGATGGCGGATCAGCAGGTTCGAATCAGCGAGGAGGTTGATTGTTTGAAAGTTGAGGCGTGGCGGCTCGAACGTCGGCGAGATGCTTCCGACGCGGTGCACGAGAGGAGACATCAGAGTTGTTTCCCAGCCAATATCAATCCTACTCGTTAGTTTGACAACCCGCACACACATGACGTGGAACATAACTCACCTCGACAGACAGATGTCGAAGTTGAGCCAACTCGGTAGCCCCCAGCACAGCAGCCGGCTCAGCCTCCGCTGACCCAGCCACCAGTTTAGCATTTCCGAACACCGAAGGGCCACTTCTCCAACCTCGTAGATAACATGCTGGCTGCTACACACAATTTGGAGTCTCTCCCCATTCATGGAAACACCCTGATCGAGGTGGAAGCTAGGAACGCCATCAAAATGTTGAAGACGATCGTGGTTCAACAGGCGCAATTTTCTTACATTCGTGATCGGTTTCAGTCCACACCGCACACCAGCCATACCAAGAGTCGCCATGAGGACCCTCCGACGGTTTCCAGCAGTGCTCACCGATAGAAGCCTTAAGCCAACCCGTGTGGACCACCAATGTCGAACGCCCAGGCGCTTGTCAACACGGCCCGAGCCGCCCGTCGGGCGGAAGCAAAGGCGGCGACAACAATAGAGGCTCAGGCGGTTCCGACTTATGCACAACCAACTCGTGTGTATAGCGAGTCACGTAGAAGGACCATGTGGGTTCCTGGTTTTGACCTTCGCTATTTGCAGTGAGTGTCGTGGTTTTGTCACGGCAGATGTCCTCATGAAAGGACTTAAAGATGGAGCCATCGCACCTTGGTGGCGACTCGAAGGGGGTGAGTGAAAGCGAGACTCAGATTTACCCAGGTTCGGCCCCTCGTGAGGAGGTAAAAGCCTACGTCCTGCTTTGTGTGGATTAATGGTGGTTTTGATTACAAGGAGGGTGTAACTCGCCTGACCTAGCTCTCGATTCTCTCTAACTCTCCCGACCTTTCCCCGGGACTCGCCTTTATATACAGGTCGAAGCCCTAGGGTTTACAAAGTCTTGCCATGCTACTCCTCACGGCTTTCCTTATCTCTAAGTCGCCGTGCTCTCCACGATTGGAAACTC